>NC_092588.1:20474852-20782205 GCF_047663525.1 Anas platyrhynchos | reverse complement strand
TTAGTACAGTTGGCAAATCTTTTCTAATCGTATTTGTCAAGATGGGTTGTAAATAATTTTGAAATGGGCTGTATAATAATGAATGACACAAGAAAATTCAACTCAATTGTAGGAGATAAACTGATGAATTTGCATTTTTCCCTCCATTTCAAGCTCTGAAGACATATTTATCAGTAGGTCTTTACTTATCATGTTTGTTTATTTAATCTGTAACTGAAATTATATATATACAACAGTTCCCCAGAGCTCTTCTGTCCTTGGGACAAAGCTAGGGCTCTCGGCGTGACACGTGCTGGATGGATACAGCTGCAGTCCCACAGCTGCACTTCTGTGTCAAAGCAGCTTGTGATGTCCTAGTGTTCATCGGAAAGGTAAAGACGCTTTTGCCTCTCCAGTTTCGACTTAGGTGAGGCGAGCTGTGGTGCAGAAATGTTCTGGTCCCACAGCTACACACCTAGAATTGGGTAATGGGAAAACAGCAGGTATTTTTAATCCTGTGCTACCCCAAAACTTTTCTCGTGCTGGCCAGCTCATCAGGTGGCTGGCTAAGCCCACTTTGGTGGCATAGCAGCGAGCAGCAGGACTTTGTGAAGGCCCCGGATCTGGCCCACCTGGGAGAGGTTTAAATTTGATAGTAATGTAGCATAATCCAGGAAATGCTTTGGCTACTTGTTCCTGCTAAAAATAAAGCAGATTTTGCTGAACTAGACAGCCACATCAGATCATGTACTTGCAAACTATTTATGATGAAAACGTAAGCATAAAATAGAAGCTGCATTTCCATATTAGAGGCTAAGATGTACTCAAGAGGGCCCTAATCCTTGACTACTGCTTTTAGGTACTATTGATATAGGAGAAATATATTGCTGACTGGAGTCCAACTTGGTCAACTGTCAATGCTTTATTCGGCAGAAAAGCTCTGCTTGTGTAGTATATCTGCTGTCTTTTCTAAACCATTTTGATAGTTTTGTAGAATTTAAAATGAATGATTACCATTACAGCATCTAATATGGCCAGCTATTTATCACAGTCCATTCAATGCCATGCCGGTAATTTGTTAGTGAGCTCAAGAACTTGTATGACAGAAGAACATCCTGTATTTGATCAAAGTGCATTTCTTGAAAGGCATCCAGCATTTGCGTGGAGGAGAGATGAGAGTCTATGATGTTTCGTAATAGTTCATTTCAGTAGGTGATTTCTGTTGTCATTTAAGGTGAGAATTTAGATTCCAGACATTCGTCTAGCCTTACATGTGTTTTAAAACTTCATCTTGGAAGATACAGAGGCTTAATTTTATGCATTCTAATCCTGGTAAATCAGTGGGATTATTCATAAAGTATAAGTTTCTGCATTTGCCTAAGACTGCGTGGGAACAGAAATGGGGTGCCACACTCATACATATATGTAATCTGGGCTTCTAAGGTTGCTTGAAATGCCAAAACTTCAGCTTGTTAACAGTTTGGGTGAACCTTCATTAATAATTATGAGGACTTGAGCTGATTCAATGCATAAAATATTCTTAGCTTGATCCCTAGACGGATCTCCCAGCTACTCTGCTCTGTGTGTCTTTTCCATCTTATAATGTAAGGAGTTTTGAATTTAGAAGATGTGAAGACATAAGCAAAGAAAATAACAATGTGTTTTAATTAAAGAATAACATTTCCATTTGAAAATGCACTGGGTTTTGTGTTTTACATCAGCTGGCTGATTTACTTTAGGTTTTTGATGTAGTCACTTAGATGTTGTGAGTTAGCAAACCTGTAAACGGATCAGTGGTATTGTAAGAAAAATACTGAAAAGTATTAATATAGAAAAAGAATTGCAGAAAAGAGAATGCTAATTTTTTTTTTTTCAGCAGAAAAATTTGAAAAACAGCTGCGTTTAGATTATGTGCATTCCTGACATTTAAAATGAGAATCCAAGAAATCAGAGGATAATAGTTATGGTTATCATTATCATACCAGTGGTAATAAAATATCTTATATGATGATATGATTAAACTATTCATTTTATTAGAAAAATATACTTAGTGAATTTAAAATCAGTGAGAAAAGACATTGCTAAAATTATATGAGAAAATATGGATTCTAAAATTGTATTTAATAAAATATTCATTAAAGATTCATTATATACTTTAAAATTAGAATTCTGCTTAGTATTTAATTTGTAACTGGTTGAAGTTCAATATCATATTTCTACTGTATGCAAATCTAAAAGCTGTAATACTTTGCCTTTATATGTTCAGTTAATATTTAGAAGAGAAAATACAAGAATAGCACTTGTGGTATCTGAAAGCCAAGTATCAAAGAAAGAAAATAAAAGAGCTAGATTTCATCATGCATTTCTCAATGAATTTATTTGTCAAAGAGTGAGAGCAGACATGAAGTATTTTTCCTCTGGACTGCAGAAGAACTTGTGTTCTTTCGGATTTTTTTCTTAACCATTCAACTGCACAAGAAGGAGAAATATGCTTACAAAAGGGTGCAGACTATGCGGTTTGATTACAATTAATTATTTGGTGAAAGGGGGATAAACTGGCTTTCCTCGCTGGGGGACTGATGGATCCTCTCTCCTGCCAGCTGTTTTAGGGCAAGTGCTAAGCTTTTGGTGGCAGAGGGGATCCTGTCACAGGCTGATGTGGACGTATTTGCTGACAGTGTGACCTGCTGTAGCCATTTTTGTGCTGGACCCATTAATCCCAAGCCTGAAAGAGCAGGGGTTGAAATGCTTTGTGAAAGTGTTCTCTGTCTCAAAGCAGTTGCAGTGAACCAAAGCAAAAAATGTACAGTTTAGGGAAATGATGAATACTCGACAAACTCATCCTCACACACTCTGTTAACGCCTTTCCGTGTAGAAGTAACTAACTGAAACTATTACAGTAAATGTGGGATCATGTATTTCAGGTTTGCTAAAAAGTACAGAATTTTCTGTGTCTCTAAGATTGATGCATTCTGTAACCTGCATTGGCTTGAGTTATTATCAAGATGTGAATGGATAAAATTAACACTTGAGCATATTCAGAGTTAACTGCCGGCCTCTTCTGTGCTCTGAACCAGTGGGGCATCGCCACCATGTGTGGGTATGTGACTAAGCTCAGCAAAGTGTCTCGTCTTACTGACATGACCACGATCTGCATCGATCCGGTGATGCTGTTCCACTTGAGGGCTTGTTTGTGCCTTGTTGGCAGATGCTGTAAAAGTAAGGACTTCATATCTGACTGTGCAGATAATATCCTGGGTGGCTTTTAGGACTAATCTGAATAGGCAGCAGCCCAGGATTAACCAGTGTTAGTGAAGTCTCCATAGCCCAGTTGCTTATTTTGCATGCTGAGGCTGTTGGTGCTGCTGCATGGGGGCTGGATGAGCCCACCGGTCTCTTCAGGCAGCAGTGACAGCTGTGGCTTGGAGCAACAACAGCGGGAACAGCAAACCTGGCACTGGATGTACCTTCACCCTCTCCAGCTCCATTTCTTCTGCCTCCCTGAGCTTTCTTGTGGGCCACCGCTAGCCGTCTGCAGAAAAATTCAGGTCTGCAAAGTTGAGAAACTTTGCTTTGGCTTTGTGTGTTCCTGTTAACGCTGCTCACATCTTGCAGGACAGAGGGGGTTAAAGGGCAAGTAGATGTACTTCTAATGAAGTTAACAGATCATAATCTCAACCAGCATGTTGACCTGGCTCCCTTTCACTCTGTAGATGATACCTGTTATTAGGATACACTATGGGAATAATACGTTTCAAGGTACTACCTTGGTTTCACTATTGCAGCAGCAGAGCAGTTCATTATGGCTTGTGGGGTTTTGATAAAGGGTTTCCTTTTACCAGAAAAATCATAATTGTTCTGTTATCGCTGTTAACATCTATAACAGAAGCAGAAAATGCTTAAATGCCTGGAATATGGAAGTTAAATAATGAATAAATGTCTTTTTCTTTCACATTCGGAAGCATTCTCAGAGCAAAACAATAACTGCTGAGGGGACTCTGACAGGCACCAACTGTTATTTGGGGGGAGGACAGGCAATGAAATGAGGTGTTTTGGCTCGGTTACATTTGGTAATGCTATTTCTTCACTTTAGCATCATAGTACCAATAACAAGGGAAGCGAGAAGATAAAGAGATACAGAAAGTCTGTTCTTGTTGATAGCTTTGTTCAGGACTACACAGAGGGATCCTCAGGTGAAGGCTGGGCCTTCACCTCTGGCCCGCCACTGGGGCCTGCTCCCCGTGCCTCAGCTTTCTCCTCCTGCCCTTTTGTTACCAGCTTGGTTTACTGGGTCTGAGCTTCTCATAGTGGTCCTGGTGGTGGTGATATTGTGAAATCAGTTCAAAGGCTGAACTGTTTGCGAAGTGGTTATAGGGAAGTCAAGGAAATGGCAAGAGAGAGAGAATTGAATTTGGGGAAGGGATGGCAAAAACGTGATGGTGATTGTGACCATCTGCCCACCTCACAGGTTTCTGCTCAGGCCTGTGTAGCTGATCATCACAAACAGCTGTGCCTGCACGACTGGTGGGAATTAAAGCAGTCTGAAAGTAAGGGTTTTATTGCCAGGATGCCAAGATTTGACCTGCAGATCCCTGGCGGCCGGCACTAGTCCAGTAGCAGTGAAAGCTGGGCTCCAGGGAAGCCAGCGGGAGTTTTCCTTCTGGCTTAAGTGCAGCCAGGTTTCAGTCTAAATGTTGGGAGAGGCATTATCACTGATCATAATGCCATCAAACTAACTAATCCTGGTGTAAGAAAATACATTTCCTACATTTTATTTTAACTACATTTTTATACTTTGAATTTGAAGAGTTTATGCACACTTTTAGACTTCAAGGTTATTTTCTATTAAATTCACCTGCTCAGGATATATTTGGCTCCCTTGTATTTAGCAGGAAAAACTCTCGTAAGCATCAGTGAGAATGAGGATTTATGTTTTAATTACAGAAATGGATCTACTTAATCTAGGTGCCTTCAAATGAACTTGTTATAACAAATGTGGATGCTCAGCCTCTGTCTTGCAAAGATTAGTGCTTACCGCCTAGATTCTTCTGGTAGAAGCTGATAGAAGCTGACCATGACAGTAATGCAGTTTCTGATGGTGTTAAGTGGTCATTTACTCAGATTTCTAAAGACATCTTCTTCTCAAGTAAAGCAATATGAAATAGAAGCTGACAGAAAATTTTAATGTCAGTCACAAGCGTGAGCCAATGAACTATTAAGCAGTGAAGAAATATTTAAATATCCGACCAGCAGTGCACATTTACGTGCAGGATCCACATAATGCCTAGAGTTTATTGTGCTTCATATTTTTAACAATACAAAACTTTAAAAAAGAAATAAAGAAGAAAGTATTCTGCTTGCTTATACCCTATCATTTAGAAACAGCCTTGAAAAATAAATGTGTTCAGGAAGCCACAATTAAGTGATTCTTTAAGAAGAAAAATGTAGTTATTTCCTTTAAAAGAAATTAATAAATCAGATTAATGGTATTATAAATCTCTGCTCACTGTAATGATAGAGAATTGGCATACCAGGTTAAGTCTGTTCTCAAATGCCTGTGCAAATGTGGCCAAGTGAAGCATTTGTACATCTGCCCTGAAAGTCATCTGCACATTATTATTAATTGCATCTGTGCTCAGACTGTAACTTTTTGTAAAGCTATGCCTCATCTTTGACTGAAATTTAAAGCTTTTAGTCTTGTTTTCAGGTACATTGATACTCTGTGTAAGAGAAGGGGTTTGATTTAGATTTATACAAACACTCCCAGATGAGGGCCCTGATAAGTTATATTAATGATTGTTTGACAGTTTGTTATTATAAAGAATATTTAAGGAAACTATCATCACAATTATAGTTTCAGCAGTGCAAAAGAGAAGTATATTCATGGAAGAGTGATATTCAGGGCACAAGAATTCAAACTGATGGTGGATTCAGTGATAGCAGATGCAGATTTGAAGTCCAGAGTTAAAATATCTCTGATAAGAAGGTTGTAAGGATTACATCTTTTTATAGCCTCACACATATGACTAAGCACTAAAAACCATGCCGTCCACATTTTTCTTTCTAAAGTAGGTTGTGTCATAACACTTGATTTATGGCAGAAAACAATGTAGGACTGTAATACGGGTGGAAAGTGTACATATGACGTGTTCTGCTCCCTCGATGTGTATTCCTCATGGAGCAAAAGGCACGCAGTCTCAATAAATTATAGAAGAAAGAAAAGTAAGTAGTGTTTTGCTTTTAGCTAAGATGCTTCTACTAGAAAATAATAGAAGAGTGTTTTGGCATCAAAAAATTCTTAAGTATGATAAAGCTGAGATAATGTGATATGAGACTCTGAATTTTTAATGTTACGTTCAGTCAAAATGACAAGGAAATGCTGTAAGTGTTTAATCTAAACTAGTCTCCCAGTTTTCCGTCACAAAATTTATTTTGCAGTGGCAGACATGTATATCTACAGGGACTTTGGTTTCTTGTAACTAGTGTCTTGATTGAACTTCTTAATAAACAATCATTACCTTTTGTTTGACGTTGCTCACACTGGCACAAGCACAGTGTTTGGGATGGGATCTTAACCGAGGGCAGCAAGGAGAACAGCACAGCACATTCTTTGCTACAAACAGAAAGGATAAGTGAGCACGGGCTTTGTATCATAGTGCTCCTGCGCTGAGGTGAATGTAACAGGGCAGCCCACTTAGTTGTGACCTTCCTTCTATCCTGTAATGCATTTGAGTGGTAATAGCTTTCTTCATGAACGCAAATCGTAGAGGTTTGCCCCACATGGCAGTTGCGGTGTAACAGCTATCCACTGCAGAAAAGAATCGGGGAATATGACTGAAAACTGAGACCACAAAGAAAACTCCTGAGTACCTTTACAAAGGCTTTAAGCAAACTTGAATTTGTTGAGCAGTTTTAAAGACTGTCTTTATTGCTAGGTGTACCTAGGATGCAGAAGATCTGTTAGTCAATGAAAAAATGATGCATTTCCCCCTTCTGTTTGCTTTTCACGTTCTCCGACATCAATAACAAAGCATCTGCCCCACGGGAGCCCCGTAATCCTCTATAACTCAGGTCTTTGGGATTAGCCACCTTCTATCTGAACACATTTCTGTGTCTAATCTTGAGTCTTTTCTGTGTTCTGAGTCTAGTGTTAAACACTGCACTAAAGAAAATATACTTTTTGTGGAATAGCTGTGTTGTGAGATATGAGTAGCACTGTTAAGATTTTAGTTTATCTTCTTCAAATTTTGATATTTCTTAACAGAGAGACTGGAGCTTTTTATCGTGAAAAAAAGGAGGCTGATTGTAACCCAACTAAATTTCAGAAATAATCTGCCACAGGATAAGACTTAATCAAGCGAAGTATTCATATTCACAAAAGAAATTAAAATAGGATTGCATTCTAGAACTGAAAAACTTGGAGCCTTTTCATCATGGGCAAAATTTATGTTGGTTTGCTCAAGATTTGTTCACAGTGGATTCACTTCCTTTGCATTTTGATGGTAAAACATATGGCAAGTGTTTTTTTTTTTTTTTTTTTTTCCCTAGTGATGATGCCAGCATAGTCCAGTACTGTGAAAAAATGTGGATAATGAAATAATTGAAAAGTGTCGCTGCCAGCCTGAGGAGGCAGTCACAGAGCAGAAGCAGTCTGCTTTTTCTGGCACCCTGGTAAAGGAAAGGAGATAAAAGAGTTGGAATGGAGAGCAGAGAAAAAAAAGAGGTAGCAAGGAAAAGGAAAAGGAAAAGGAAGGAAAATGGGAACTGTGTAGGCCTGGAGGAGGCATTTGCAGCAAAGAGAATTGGGACACTGGGCTGATCTAGGGCTGCGCAGTAGGGCAGGAGGGCAGTAAATCCTGGCTGTCGCCCTAGATTTGCACCTAAGACCGTATAATTACAACGCAGCAAACCGAGTGACCGTGAAGTTAATGCCTGTCATTGACACGAGTCGGACTGTTAAAATGACTGAAAGCATCGCTAATAAAAAAAACGCCAAAGTTCTCTCATGACTGCTCACTGCATGGCCAGTGGAAAAGGAAAATGTCAACTTGCCTGGCTTAGGAAATTTGATTCTTTTATGGATATTTCAGCTTCTTAAATACCGCTCTCTTTTCTTGAAATTTAGTGGTGGTTTGGTCCACCGCAGGATGGGATTCTAGATTTTTTTTGAAGAGAAAATGATTTGTAGTGGGGCTGGGGTGTATTTTTCCACTCTGAACATTTATCCTTCTGTTTGCATGTGTCAGATCAAGCTAATACCACCTCTAACTCAGTGACTAAAATTAAGATAAAAATAAGCAGTTTTGCATACAAAAAAGTAAATGTAAATCAATTCTTTCCTTCTCCTTTCTTTTTAAGAAAACAAAGAAAAAAATGTGAGAAAATAAGAGCCAAAACTTCCCCTAAAACTTATTAGATGTTAATAACTAATAACTAATAACTAATAACTCTTAAATAATTATACACAAAATTTTGTGTTCTAATAATTTGAAGATCTTTATTAAAAAAGAAAGAAGGCTGACAGATTTAAAAGTTCTTGTGTCATTATTTACTTATAGATTTTGCCTGCAAATAATTTATGTATTACATATGTTCATGAAGGTCATACATTTGTTGATTACTGTTAGGTTTCTTTCTACCTCTGCTGTATCATTACAATGCTACTGTGATCAGATGACTTGGTTTTCTCTTACTTATCTTTCCAATCTGAAGTACACTGTGAATGATATGAGCTTCTTAAAGCATTCTGAGATCTAAGGGTGAAATTTGCTGTATTGCTGTTAGGTGTAAAAAATAGAATATAACAGCAGTTGGGATGAGTCTGTAAATGCATGTTAAATGGTACTAATTACATGCTAATAATACTGATTTTACAAAATCCCAAAATTTTGAATATGCAATGCCTATTATACCGGAGAAGTTTATCTGTTAAGATCTTTACTGCAAACTTTGAAATTGCAGAACAAATAAGTTTGTATTTTCCTTGCTAAATAATAATAGAAACAATAGGAAATTCAAGAATAACCAGAAAAATCCAACATTTCACAAACCTAATAAAGATATATCTCCTGTCTCCTAAGCAAAGAAGTCATTAGAAAAGATGAAGAATATGTACTACACAATAATATTGCAGTTTTTTTTTTTTTTTTTTGCTTATACCTGGTATCTCTGCAGTGTTCCATGCCACAGAGCTCAGAACTGAAGATAGAGATGGGAACGGAGAGACAATACTGAGAACACGACGCTATTTTCCATTTCTTAGTACTTGGTTTTCTGGCTTTCATGAATTATAACAACAGTTATTTTTATATACAACTCATTATGCTACTGTTAGTGGCATATTATTTGATTTATATGCCATATAACTAAATTAGAACATGGAAGAAGGGCTGACTGAAATTATTTCTTTCTTGTTCAGTGTAGAAATAGGCTAAAGAAGCAATGTGCTCATGAAGCTTATGAGATTGCTTTCTTAGCACAGTAATATTCTTTTAATATAATCTAATGTTCTGTATCTTCTTTGGCTTTAGCTCAAAGTGCTTTTTACCTCTGAAAGATGACTAAAATTAGCATCTTAGAGAAAAGACCTGCCATCCTGCTGTCCCATCCCATCTCCTCATTCTGCTGAGCTGGTTTTTGCTGAACTGCTTGCAGGTGCCCCAGGGGGCTGGGAGGATGTGCCGGCTCATTTCTGCTTCCCAAGCACCAGCAAAGTTCTGCTGGCAGAGTTTGGTTTTGGACACGTGCAAGCCTGGAAAGGCTCTGAGGATGCAGGTTGTCTTTATGGTGAAATCCGTCTTGAGAACTACCAATTAACATCATAATGTGGGCAGGTTTCATCCAGAAATCCTCTAGAGTTCAGCGTGGAGTTCCACATTTTTGTAGTCCCTTTCAGATGAGCAGTGACTGGAAATCTTCCTTCTAGTTGTGGTGGTGTTTGGTAACATTGGCTTTTTGCCTGGGACCTTGGCCTCTTTCTAGTGTTTTGTTTGCTGAAGTTTGTGTTTTGAAAATAAGAGCTATGTGAGAGTTGATGCCAGTTCCTAAGAAATTAGCTGTTTGATTTCTTTTGCCCAGCATCCTAGTTAAACATTTACAACACTGCAAATAAAATGGCTGAAAAATACCAGCAATTGAGAGTGGTAATCCAGCCTGGGAAGTGTATGTGGTATTTACTTTTGGCTTCTGGGAAGCTCTTCATTAAAATATGGAACTTACTTTAGAGAAGTGTTTTAGCATATGCATGAAAATACTTTTTGCCCGTAGTTGAAAAATACTTCAGCATACAAAAAAGTGAGTGCGCTTTTCAATTTGAAATGTTAATGTGCGCTGGTATCCATGCTCCTCAGTCATGAATAATGAACGTGGCAGAGCAAAGGGCAGAGTATGCAAGTCATGAATTCATAAGTCAGCTGAAAATTTCTCTTTCCTTTGGAGGCATTTCTATGGATTATGGTTATCTTTTTCAGTAAGTTTAATGCTAATGCATGATCAAATCTAGGAATTCAGAGAACTGGCTTATAACTTACCCCATATTCTTCTGGTAGCTAATAATAGGAAATAAGATGGTAATACAAACTACATGAAATCAGTTTCTAGGAATAACTATTGAAAGAGTGTGGTTATTTTTTTAAATGGTGACTGTTGATAGTAATAACGAATCTGAGAAATCATTTTTCCTTATCCATTGTGTTATGTTCTCCATAAGTTGCACAATACAGTGTAGATTTTTCAGAAAGTTCTAATGAGAAACAGGCTGGGGACTTACTTGCATCATGTGTGGAATATTTAAATAATAAAAACACACTTGATAAACTTTGTAACAAAGCTGTATTCAATATCTGAAAAAAAAAGTGTTTTTTTTGTTTGTTTGTTTGTTTTACTTTAAGCAGAGCTTTTTTACAATGAAATTATGGAAGAATTTCAATTATCTACTTACAAAATTGTCTGCAACATTATCTGGATATAAAAAGACCAAAAGGTTTGTGAATATTAGCATAAGGCTTTTGTAACAATGCTGTTTCACACATTTCAGCTTAGTGTAAGCCATGTGACATTAGTTACCCAAGGCGTATTTTTTTTGAAACTACAAAAATAATTACTCTTGACAGATGAAAGTGAGGTATACTTATTTTTATAGTATTTTATAATCTCCAAAATGAGAGTGTTGTGGACATTTGAAGAAACATGTTTTTCCTCTCTATCCAACAAAAATATGTCCATGGTTATACTTAGAATATTTATTTAATTTAATCAATGATGATACTTCCATATCTTTCATATCCTTACTTCTGTGATGTTAGCTGGAAATAAAATAAAAAAATAAACCCCATCAACATATGCATTTAAAAAGGATATATTTATATAAAGAAAAAATAAGTATTTTCCTAAGCCAAAGGTTAAAAAATACCGTATGTATATAACTTGAAAAATGCTGACCAGATTCTTGCTTTCATTTGTATTTTCAATGCCAGCTGACAACATTCTGGCTGATTTCAAAAAGAGATTGAGAACAGTATCCTGATGCAATTAAATAGATTAACATGGTTCCTACTAAGGTACAATGAACATTTGTGAATATTGAGATAAGTAATACCCCAAATGAGTTAAAAATGAGTATGTATACTCCCAAATATCACAGCTGTAAGTAGATTAATTTTGTTCATATTATTAACACATTGGCTGACAAAATTTAATTTAAATCCATTTTTACTGTATGGTGGAAATAGCTGAAGTAGGCTATGTTTTAATGTCATCTCTTTCTGTTTTCCTAATTGCACTTCTGGAACGTGATTTAACTCAAAAACAAATAAGAACTGTAAATAGGAGCTTTGTAAAATTGCTAGTGTGAAACATTAAGGTCGCTTTTGAATCTCAATTCAGCATGTGACAAAATAAACTCCTGCATACCAGCCTGAGGAGTCTCAACCCTGCGTGTTCACCTGTGAGAAGATATTTGTACCTTTGTGCCCAGAATCAGAGCCCATCCCTGGTTACTTCTTCCCTAGAGCTGGTGTCTGCATCTGACATTGCTGTGTTTCAGAATCAAGCGTTCTGAACCAGAAATGTCAGTAACCAGGTTGCATGGTCAGCTGTATTTTTTATTCCTTAAATATTTTCTTTGTACCGATATCTGTAATTGGATTACTCTATTGTCTTTTTTTTTTTTTTTTTTTTTTTTTTTTTCAGCAGCATCTGCCTTTTTCATTGTAGGGAATGAATGTTATCTGGAGAAACAAGGCAGATATTTATTCTTCTAATTCTTATTGAAAGAGCCTGAATTATTGCAGCTGTACTTCTTTTTTTTTCTTTTTCTTTCTTTCTTTTTTTTTTTTTTTTAATGGCTCTTTGCAGCATGCTCATCACAGTAGTGCTTGAGTAGCTCACATTCATTCATTTATCTCCATAGGTGGAAGAGAGCTTTAATATCTCGATTTTACAGACTGGAAATCAATGGATCACTGTCAGAACAAAGCTTAGCATTCAGGTGCCTTGCATTTCAAGCTCGTTGCTCATTACTGTTACGGGAACAAGTGAAGATTCACATTTCAGTTAACCTTGGTTGTAATTGTTAGGTTTCAGTTGGGGGTTACTAGCCAAAATTTCGATTGAAGTGAGTTGGTCTTTTCAGACACAAAGCATTTAAGCAAAGCAATAGATCTATTTTTTCCCTGAATTCAGTTCAGTTCCCTCCTGTCCCCTGGCTCGCTTTCCTGACTTCTGTGTGCTCGTCTTTTTCCTTTGCTCCACACTAGGTCATAAAAGAGTTTGCAAAAATCAAAATCTAAATTCTCACACTGTGATGCCTGTTTGACTCCCTCCTATTAATGCTAGTAGCATTTATTCACTCCTGTACATTGACTTCATACCCCTTTTACTGTGTTCAAAGCTCTCTTAAATCTCTTCTTATGATTTCTCTCTTCTAGCAGCTTAAGTAACCAAGACGTTGTAAAAGGCAAGAGCTGGGAACAGGGCCTGAAGTCTCCAGTGTGGAATATCTGAGTCTCTATCAGATCTCTGTAGCTCTATATCTATCCCTTTGTCACACTGTGCCTGAGAAGAACAAACCACACTTGTACTTGCTTGTGCTGTCTCTGCCCGCTAGGTCTCCTGATGGGCACGAGGGAAAGAACTGCAGAGTCTTGACATCAGACATACCCTGTTTGATGGTTACACAACTTCTCTGAAACAATTTATTACCGGAATAGACAGCTCACATAGAAAGGAAACAGTGCATGAATCTTGCAGAGTCAGCTGTTTCATTAAGCCTCTCAAGGATGAGATCGCTCCCATTCCTCAGTGTACCTGTGCTGTCAAGATGAAGTCAGTGGTCACCTTGGTCTTCTGCTACACCACAGATTGGTAACACATAGCTCACAGCTCACAGCAATCTGTTGCCTTGAATGATTCCTCCATCTCGTTCAGGGCCACAGAGAATTAGTATGAAAGCTGAACTCCCTCTATTCCCTCTAAGAATAGGCAAACTCCTACTAAGTTGCTGGTGTGTGCACCTGGGATTAAGGAAAACGTGCAGTAAGTTTTTTACCTGCCCCTTACTGGGACATTCTCACATCTGGAAATAAATAAAAATAAGGAGTAAGGGATCTTTGTGTTATCAACCCTTGTTGCTTCTGACTTTACTAAAAGAAATATCACATCGCTTCCTATACTTGGCTTATAAAAGAATTGGAAAAACAAACAAAATTATAGGAGACTAATCTTAAGACAACAGTCATAAATGAAATGTGGAAGCCCTTTTTGCATACAATCTCATCTGAAAGCAACAAATAAAAGGAAAGAAAAGACACTGAACCATGGCAGAGAAGCAGTTAAATTTCATAACTGCTTCAGTTGAGATATGTAGTTTGCCAAAGTTGCTATTCCCAAAGCATGTCATACTTGCCAGTTCTCTATCGGATTTGACAGAGGATGATCTAAAAAAAAAATAGGCAGCAACAGCAATGTCACCCTAAAAAGTCATTAACTGCTTGTGTTGTTTACAGCAGTATAGCTATGAACATAGCCAGTCCTGCATTTGCAAAAACCTTTGGTACATCTTTGTTTCAAAAAATCGGTTCTAGAAACACAAATTACAAATCACAGCCCATTATGAAGTATATGGTAATAGCTGTTAATTGCGTCATTATATTCACAATATTGTTAATCAAGATGGTCTTTTAAGCTATTTTCTTCCTTTTGATAGATGCAAACATTCCCAATTTGATGCATAAGAGTAAGCATCAAGTAAAGAGTACTGAGTTCTAGATTATTTCTAAGCACAATAAACCAAAACTGTTAAGATTTTAACAGATTTTATTTATTTATTTATTTATTTTTTCCATGTCAGTCAGGTAATACAATATTCTTAATGTTGTAAATTTAGCAGGTTACAGGATTCCCGGTTGCTTTTTCATAAAACCTTGACTTGGGCAAGAACTGCAGTTCTCAGCACAGCAAAGATGCTTTATGGTATTTTCCCTGTGCTGGGCAGACCCAGGCAGAAAAGAAGAGTGTTTTGGGGAGATCTAAGAAAAATTGTTGAGCAGTCGATTAAGGGACTAATGGGTGTATTTCCAAGTGCTCGCTGCCAGCTTTAAGCGAGGGGAATGATCCTTCCGATGTTTATAGGTCAACTGGCTGTATCTGTAAGATTTCTGATACTTTTAATGTAAAAATAAAAAGAAACCTGTTTACGTAATTTTCATATTTCTTGTCCTGTTTCCCCATCACAGGCTTTCAGTTCTCTGAGGTGAGCGAGCAGCCTGTGAGCACAGGTCTCCGAAGGGCACAGGCCAGGGAGGGAAGATGATGCCTTTGCTGCTAGCCGTGTTCCTTAGTAGTGGGTTAGAACAAAAGCAGTTTATCTGAAGATAAATGTAGTTTGGAGAACAAGGTGAATGGGAAAAGCCTTTTATTTGGGGGGTTATGCTAGTCTGGTTTGACTATATTGGGGAGTAAGGTGTGTGCCCAAGGAAATGAACAGCTGACACAAGGGAGAAGAGGGTGTCTTGAAAATGGCTGCACCACGCTTCTTACAAAATTCTGTCTGAAGTCACTTGGTGGCCTTTTCAAACTTAATTTTTTGTTATTGTTGTGCATTGCACATTTGTAGCAAGAACAAGGTATTGACTTCATTTGGAGCTGTGTTATTTCAGTGTTTATATCAGAAACAGGCAATTTCTATTCTGGAAATATACTTCTACCTGGAGAAGAGATTGATGGTCCGGGCTCACCTAAGCTATTTGTCTGCTTCTGTAAAACTCCTCTGCTATGAGCTAGGCAAGTTACACTGGCTGAGGGACCACTTCATGTAATGAAGGTCTTTGTCACATAGAATCTGGTCCAACTTTATGAGGTGAAATTTCCTGCTGTTTCTACAGGCACCACATAGTATGACTTTTTTTTTTCTCCTCACACCTCAACTTTCCAGAAATTCAAAGCTAAGTAAGGGATGTGCAGGAATTTTCTTTAAATAGCGGGGAAAAATAATAACCTTTTGCTAATAACTCATTCTAGAAACACTGAGCCTTGGTAGATATATTTTTGGATCATATAAAAAAGAGGAAAATGAGATTAAATTGCTTATGTAACCTTTATTATGGCTTAAACTACCATGAAGGCTATAATTATGGGAGTGGTTCTTGTTGACTGCTGAGAAGTCCCTGAGCAACATGCTTATTTATGTATTCAGCTAAATGAAGTAATTACAGAGCTAACATCAACCAACTATTCTTTCATGGAGGCTTCTCCCATTGTTCTGCATCATTTTGAAATGACAAAGACACTGAAAACTGCAATTAAGAAATCTACTTTAATCATTAGGATTCAAAATTAGTTCTGGAATATGAATATAGGTATATCTATAGATACAACTTTAACAATCTTGCTCTCATATCCCCACATTTTACTGACTGTATTGGTTTACTTTGAAGAACATCCTTGTACATTTTCCATACAAAGGACTTTTCCATCCAGTTTGCTTATTTAGACATGGGCAGTACTGGGCAGATGTTTGGAAGAGGAAAATTTTTGTTTTAATCATATAATAAAATCAAATGGTATTTTTGGAAAGTAGATTTTTGTAAGTAAGTTATTGTTGTTTACTGAGTAGCTGGGAAAAGGCAGTACTACAACTCTAAAAATTGTTGAAGAAAATTCAGTTCCTGTATTTCTCAAGTTTGGCACTGAAAATTGTTTGGGACATTTGACAGTTTCCGCTTTTATGTCCGTATGCCAACAAATCATTTCAGAAGAGGTTAATTGTAGCATCCACCTTGTTTCATTAAGGTCTGCCTTAATGAAAAATTCCTTGAATTTAACCCTGACTCCCACAGAACCAGCACACTCTGAGAGCACAGTGAAACACTGTCAAGAGACAAATAATTTTGTATTTAGATTATGTTCAGTAACTAATGAAAAGGGTAATTAGTTGAAGAAATGGGAATATTGACTAGTTATTTAACCTATACCCTGTGTTCTGTGCACAGAAGAGAGTGGTCCTCGGGGATGAGGAGGAGTTTTCACCATTGTGTTGTTAAAGATTTTACATTATGTTTGTATAGGGACTAAATTAAGGCTCCAGGCCAAACTAAGACTCATATCATTCTTACTTTCTGAATATTTAATTTTGCTACCTGCCCTTCCTTGTAATATAAGAGGCATCTATGTGTGTGCACATATACATGCATTTATATAAACATATATGGAGTTTGTCTTAGGCCTGTCTTGTTAGCCTGACTTAAAAGACAAACAGGCTAACTCATTGATATTTTATTTTTTGCACATTTTTTTAAATTGTAAACCAAGCACAACAGATCATTGCACTTAACTAATTTCCTGATATAGAATCATCCTGTCAAACCTGTGCACAGAAAGTATGAAGACAGCTCATAATGATTGTTACTTCTGGAATCCACTGGACTTTCATTTTTAGGTTTACTCTTCCTCCACAGCAGGTAATTAATTTCCTTGAAAGAAAGTGGTTTGACAAAAATAACTTGTTAAACCAAACTTGAAGCAATAGGTGTTTTTATATATACCAAATAACGTTCTTCATGGTGGCTATTAAGGGGGAGATCAATAATTAATGATCCAATTACTGGCTTACAGAGGCTTTTATTGTGGTGTCAAGGTGATGAAAAATCATCTTGCATTGATTTTTTTTTGCTGCCACTCCTGCTTACTGAATCAGCAGTTGCACTGCATGTTTCTAGACAGTTCATGGCTTGTGTGCTGCCAGGGATGGATGAGATGCTTTGGATTTACTGCTGTGAATTATCTCTTGTTTCTCAAACCAAATCATCTCAACAGTGATGTGAGACTATGTCATGTCTGCTGCAGTTTTATAAGCAGTTTTGAGAAGCTAGCAGCTTGAGTTAATTAAAAATTATACTTGTTTACACAATCAGAAAGGCTGTTATTAGTATGCCGCCTGTGAAATGTTACATCAGCTTTTCAGAAGGAAAGGAACTGCTGTGATTGGTATTGAAATGCTGTATTTCCTGGTTGTGAATCACAGTATTATACTATACAATCTTTTTGGTTGGAGAAGACCTTTAAGATCATCAAGTCCAGCCATCACCTAACACTACCAAGTCCACCACTAAACCATGTCCCTAAAGCACCACATCCACACATCTCTTAAACACCTCCAGGGGTTGGGACTCCACCACATTCCTGGGCAGCCCGTTGCAATGCTTAATCACCCTTTCTGTGAAGAAATCCTTCTGGATATCCAATATAAACCTCCCCTGGAGGAATTTCAGGCCTCACAAACTATCAACTCACTACAATCACCTCGCTGCAAACTCCTTTTCAGGTAGTTTTAGAGAGAACAGTTGAATATTAAACTAGTGATGTATCTACTACACGAGTCATTCTCTCTTGATTGTTAGGTAGAATTTCAAAAATTACCAGTGCCTTTCTGCATAATGCAAATTGACAATTACAGACAAGGAAATAAGTTATCCTAACTCCCAAGTGGTGCTTTGGTATTCAAAATGCCTAGTTATTCAAGTACAGAATATGGAAATGTTTGCTTTTAAGATTATTCATATTTCTGTTCTAAAATCTATGTTTCCTCATTAGTGATCAAGATATTTAGAATGAGTTTTGAGTCCATTTCTGTGCTGTCTCAGAGCTTGTCATAAGTCACTGGGAATACTACACTCAAAACTGGGAAGGCTCAAGGGTGACCTTATTGCTCTCTACAGATACCTTAAAGGAGGCTGTAGTGAGGTGGGGGTTGGCCTGTTCTCCCCCGTGCCTGGTGACAGGACGAGGGGGAATGGGCTAAAGTTGAGCCAGGGGAGTTTTAGGTTGGATGTTAGGAAGAACTTCTTTACTGAAAGGGTTGTTAGACATTGGAACAGGCTGCCCAGGGAAGTGGTGGAGTCACCATCCCTGGAAGTCTTTAAAAGACGTTTAGATGTAGAGCTTAGGGATATGGTTTAGTGGGGACTGTTAGCGTTAGGTCAGAGGTTGGACTCGATGATCTTGAGGTCTCTTCCAACCTAGAAATTCTGTGATTCTGTGAAGTAGACCTTTTCCTCCTTTCTCTCCAGCTGTCCTTCTAGGAAAACAGATATATCCAAGGGTAAAAGTGGGGGATTTCTTCCCATCCAAACAAAACCTAGTAACTGAACAGAAAAAGGCAATGGTGAACAGGAACTTAGATAATTGTTTTACAAGATTTTACAAGCTTGTTTATCATCAAAATTGTAATTATTTTGATTTTGTAAATGGTATTTTATAGTTATGTCTCTCTATTTTGTTATGTTATTAGATACACACAGATGCATTCTTTGGTCATTGGTTATCTTGTATTGCAAATCACGAATATTTCTCAATAGCACTGTTTGGTAGCAAAATATCATGGATCCTGACTGGAAGAAGTAGAGAGAAGGGAAAAAGATGTGATCAATGAAGCAACTAGCTGATCTTCAATCTTAATATATGGAAGGCTGTTAGGTCGTTGATGGAAATTGATTATAGATAATGATGTCCCTATAGTAGGAGGCATCTCTATGTTAGTAGTGTCTCCTTTCATTAGCGTTATCTCTATGTGACTTTGGAAATAAAAATGTAGGCTGCTATTGTGGTTTAATATATTTGATTCCTTAAAACTAAGTTAAGAAGATTTCCCTTTTGTTCCTGACATGCATGTTTCAGTTTTACTTATGGGTGATTGTTCTCTTGATTAAATTAATACAGCTCTGTCATGAGTACAACTGACATGCTAAGTTTATGTTATTGTTTGCCAGTTGACATCACATCTCACAAAGAATCCATTCCCTTGCTTTCTGCCGTGGTCTTCTATTGGCTTGACTTGGTAACTATGAGTCTTGCTTAGTAATTAGGATATACTGATTCAGAGTGGCTTACTGTTATTTTCTATAGTAATTAATATTGACATCAAAGTTGTAAAGCTTGAAAGTAAATAAGTGCACTCTACAAAGAATTACCTTTTCTGTAAAGTTTACTGTCTAATAAATATTAGAGGGATCTGTTCATGTACATGCATACATGTTGAGAACGTGAATATATGTTTTTATTACTTGCATTGGCTCCAGCTATTCTAGTAGCCTCAGATTTATTATTTGATGAAAACATGAAAACATTGGTACAGACTCCCTGTCAGTAGATGTTTGTTTCTGGAAGAATTAAAAATATGCATCTGGTGAAGCACTGCGTTGGAAAGGTAGTGAGCTCATATGTCTGTCCAAACCGTCCAAGAAGAAATAGGTTCATATTTAGTATTCAGTGCATGTGCAGCAAATCCTGTGCCCCTGAGACTTCCAGATGCCAGGCAGTCTTATTGGAGCTACTCTGCCAGCCTGTCAGGCATAATTTTGCCAAAGTCACAACTTTAGGATGTGAAAAGAGCGTTTATTTGGGGAAATGGAGATAAAGGGTATGCCAGCACAAAGTGAGCTGCGTAAGAGAATATGGTCTCCTATTGCTAAATAGATTTTTCCTGAAGCTACTTATTTCTTAAGCTTAACTAAGCCTCCTTTGGTGAGTGTAAAGTAATCAGTAACAAATACAAAAAACGAACAGAAAACAGGTATCATGAGCACACAAGACCTGAAACTGTTTCTTAAACATTGCAGCTGTTGCTCACAAATTTTCGTGGTTCTCCAATTATAAGCCGGGTTCTCTTCCAGGTTGCTATAAGGCTAGTTTCCAACTGGCTTGGCAGCTTTTCCTGTTGCCTTGCTGTTGGCAGCAAGACACTTGAATGTGCCTGATCTAATTTCAAATCGGAGGAAAGAATTTGTTGAACATGTGCAGATGAGCTCCCGCTTGTGCTGCAGCTCCACCACATCCCAGAACCATCGGATCTTCTGCACTTGTATGACAGAGCTGTGCATCCCCAGCAGTCATTTTCCGAGGTGATCCATTTTCTGAGCCAGCCAGATGGAAAACACAGCTTTTCGTAACCTTGCAGACAGCGGTTAATATCCATGTGCATTAAATCTGAGAGCTCGTTAGCTTTCAGTAGGCAGGTCTGTGAAGAGAGGTAGGCTTATTTATCACAGCTAACCAGGCTGCCTACTTCTAGGTGATGGGAATGCCCTCCGTGTTACAGGGCTGCTGAAATGAAGGCCAGATACAGGATTATTTAATGATATTAATAGCTTTTACTCTGCCCTGCATTACTAGTAGTGCTACTTTCCTCCTTCAAAGGGTTTCTCGTTCAGGTATAGGCAAGCTGGTATTGCTGATGCTTGTTCAAGGAGGGACTTGCAATGAAGCTGTCAGTTGGAAGATTGGGTTGGAGGCATGCGTGGCAAAGACAGATAGGCAAGGAAGATGTGTGAGGTCAGCCCATGAATATAAGTGTGGTTGTTGTGGATGTGAGTAGGCAAGAAAATGGAAAACCGCATGCCCTGTAAGAAGGGATTGAAAATTTAGACTGAATAATAAAATAGTAAATTGCTTTTGAATGCTTACTTCTGGGCACTGCCTAGAGCTGCTGTCTCTTCTAAGCTTTCTGCGGTGTACTTCCCTTTGTGTTCTGCTGAAGGAATTTTCTTATCCTGGAAATATTTGGCATAAGCTCAAAGCATCCTACAAAGAGAGGAGAAGGAAATGGGAAAGTGAAAATGCTGCAAGAATGGTCAGAAGTGTAATTTGGAGTAAACATCTTCCTAGGACAACATCTTGAAGACAGTAACACAAGAGAGATGCCCATAGGATGTCTTTCTTTGTTACTTCCAGCTTTCCCTGCTCTTGATAGAAATCAAGCAGGGAACACACAACAGGGGTGTGCAAATCTAAAATATTTGAGTATTAAGTAGATAGCAACTGGCAGTGGCGGGCTGGGTCCCCAGGATAAGATGTCTGGCTGTTTCACTTGACTTGTTCAGCACACCAGCCCATTTCCTTGGTGGCCCAGAGTGTGAGTTTCAGTGCCCTGCATTGCATGGCAGAGGCCACGGTGTGACAAACCGGGTCACGCTCCTGGTGTCCTCTGAGAGGCATGGATGTAAGTGTACGAGGACATCTAGTGTGTGCCTCTGTGCTGCCACATCTTCCAGTGTGAGGCTGGTGAGTGTAAACTTAAGTTAAGAAATTCTCAGGTTTCTCTCTTTTTCACTTTTTTGTTAAGCTCCATCCCACTAATTTTAATATGCAGCAGCTTTCTACAGGAAGTAGACAGTCCATCGTTACAGATGTATATGCTGTATTGATACGCTTTCTTTCCATTTATTTCATGAAAAGACCTTTATAAAAAGATACTTGACTGTTAATTAAGCTTGTGTTTTGGAAAATCTAAATATGAAGAAAGTCCTTCCCATGTATTAAATCCTTCTGGCAAAACATACCTAAGAAAATACTTCCAGTAAGTATACTTTTCTCAACAGTGATTCTAAGTCTCAAGTTCAGAAAGAGAACCGAAACAAGGCTACGTTTTCATGGAATGGAACCAGTGTCTTCTTTCTTAATGACATCTTCCACTAAACAGCCTCACTTGGAAAAAAAAAAGGGAAATCAAGAGATTTTTAAATTCTTAATGACTGCCCCATGGAGAATACTGCCAAAACCCAAACTGGTGTAATAAAATAATCCATAAGCATATAAATTGTCAGTGAATGTCTTCAAAAAAGGTCTTTGTTGGTAGAACGTGTACGTTTCTGTATTATACAGAAATGTAGAGTTGCTTTGCTTAAGGGTTTGCCAGCATTTCCATCATAAGGAATGTTTTCAGAAATTCATCTCAGAAGACATTCTGCTGTTTCTGAGTGACAGTGCACATACATATTTTTATCGTGAGTGTTATCTACCCTTTCTCTGTAGACCAGAGAAGATTTTTTTTTCTGTGGCAGTACCTCTAGTCAATGCCCTCAGGCACTCTGTGTTGTCATTCTTGCCACCTGTATGTGCGCAGCCTCAATTAGTCTCTTACCTGTTTTGTGGGATGGAGCTCTCTGCTGTTCAGGATCTTCTAACTGTGTAGGTTCTCTTTTATGCCTTTCCTTCTTGGCCACACGACCTTAAGAGTACACCTATTGTTTGTCATTAACAAGGGAGGTTATGCAGGGTTACGAAAATCACTTTTTTTTTTTTGACGCTTTATCAAATGTAGCAGTCCTATAAATCTGTGGATCCATACATCAGAGGTGAGGTTTCATCTTCAATTTAGACTCCCACAGACATCTACATCTACAGCCAAGGTAATCACATTCACTTCTTTTCTTGTCATTGAAGAAAAACAGATTTGGCTACAATTCATGTCAGCCTTAAAGCAGATACATAAAATAACACAGATGAATGGAGCCAATAACTCGAGAAGCAGTAGACACGTACTGTGTGTTTTAGATCCAAATTTTCGATGTTTTTAAAAGATACTTAAATGCCATATTTCTGGGTGGGAAAGCTGTTCTAAGAAGCAAAAAAAAATACATAATCAAGCAGTAAAATGGAAAGGGAATGTCAATTTTCCAAAATTTTTTTTTTTTTTAAATACACTTTGCCATTCAAGGTTCCCGTCACTATGGGGCTTTGCCGCAGGTTCCCGTGCGGAAATGTGGAAGAAGAAGGAAACCTTTTCCTTTGCCTGCTTGGTTTTGGCTATAGAGGCTAAAGACAGTAAAAACAAAATATCCTAGAAACCTGTAAGCTTACAGGGCTTCAGCCTTCTGCCATTTATAGAGAAAGGCTAGGTCAGTGATGTGGTTTCTCTCCCAGCCTGGTTTGTCCGTGACATTAATAAGAGCAGAACTCACATATGTCTGTTCTTGTATCCAGCTGCACTCCTGAACTCCTGAGGCATCTGCATGCTGTTATAATGACACTAGCTGAGATTGTATGATGCTTAGCAATATATTTGTTCCTTTTTCCATGAAAGATGGCTTTGATACTGTAGTTTATATAATTTATCAACTAGGTGACATTTTTCCTGAGTCATCTCTGCTGCACATCCTAAAACCCCATTGTCTCAATAGTGAAGCATCTGCTATTGTGGAAGAAATATTTAAAATATTTAAATAAAGTGTTTTCTCTGATCGTCAGAATTAAGGATTCAATGTCTGTGTTATGGTAAAATTATGGTTTAACAGTTTTTCTTGTAGAGAAACAAAAAAAATATGTCTTAAATTTACTACTTTTAACTTTACAAGATTTCACAAAACTTTTACCCAGTCAAGATTTTAATATTCATAGAACATGCACCAAAAAAATGATGTCCAGGCATCTTATCAAGTCATTCATTGTACCTTAAAAAAGTGTGATTGTACTAAGCAATTATAGTCTTACAGAAATGTAATACACCACTGGGCTTCCAGACAGTCTTCCTGTGTATATATTTTATTAGTTTAAATATTTTTATTAATAACAGTTTGAGTGCATTTGATTATTTTTTATAGTATTTAAAACCTGTTATTTAGCTGACTCTTAATGCAGTGTTAAGGAAAAAAATCTACATAGACTACAGTGGCTTTATCATTTCTAATTTCTATGATGATTTCTTTTGAAATGTTGCTACATATTCTAATGGAAAAAATGATACAGTTTTGGACAAATGGTATGAAGTTGTTGTTTTTTTCTTACCATTTTAATTTTAGAGTAATCGGTGTTTATTGTGAGACAACTAAAATAAAGAGAAAGACAGCTTTCTACATCTTGACTGGAAAAAAAAAAAGTCAAAATAGTAGAGCAAGAACTGGGAGTGGTTTAATCTGGTAACCGTGTCAATTCTGCATTTGTTCCTTAGTGCAGGTGTAGGTTCAGGGCTGGCTTTGATAGAGAGTTTCAAAATTGCTGCAAAATAAATGTAATTTCTACGTGCTAATCTAATACATTGGGCAGAGTGGGCTAAGTGGGTCTAATCTTGGATACATAATAGTAGGTGGATGCACCATATGGTACATGAGTGAGAGGACACTTGGAAACTTTTTCAATAAGTGGAAGTCTTACAACGGGCCAGAGACCTGTGTTTGAACACTTGAACACAGAAGCAAAAAGTTTTCTATCGTCCAGAGATCCTTTTAGTCTACATTGCTGCTGCTGTGGTACAGAAATATTTGGCATTTCTGATTGTATATAATCAGTCCAGCTGACTTGCCTTTCATTAGATCTTTGAGTCCTGAGGCCTTTTTATGATTATTTTGGTATTTTCTTGGATATATAAATAAATAGTTGAGGCTGTGTCAAAACTGTAACTTAGGGTAGTAGGAGCCTCCTAATGAAAAGACGACGACCATCTGAAGGAGTTATTGAAACCTCCTTTAAAAATAGCAGAGGATAAATAAGACATTTTGAATGTGATGAAGGTATGATTTATCGCACCTGGAAGTGCTCATCTAGAACAGGTCAAATGAACCACACCTTAAAAAGTTCTACATCCCACTACTGATGGTAAAAGGAACATAGGCTCATTGATCCAGATGTACAGATCCATACAATAAATAATCAAAACTAAGGTAAAAGAATTAGAGGTCTCTAGAGTCAGTATTTGAAAGACGGCTGTAAGAAGTTCTCTAACAAGTTATAAAAGGACTTACTGTAAGTTTTTTTTGTTTTGTTCCTGAAACAAGAAAATTGGAAGTTCTATTGTAGGAAAATAATCAACGTATTTTATTTTTACTGTATGAATGGGAAGTTTTAAAAATTACAAGTTATCACTCAGGTATATGTGTATCTATTAACATATGTGTCTTACTATTTTGGTTAACTTTAGTTAAAAGAATAAAAAAACAGAAAAAGAATCCATGGTTTCTATATGTAACTAAAAGACAGTGTGTACGTTTCAAGTGTGGGTGTGCATAGCCCAGACTGTTAGAGCCCAGCACTGCTCAACATTTGCTCCTATAAACACCTATAGGATGAACTTGTATGCGTATAGCACATCTCTGCTGTGAAGTACAGTTACTGGAAAGGTATTTATTTTCAGTCTTTGAGTCAACCTTTCAATAACTTATTTTCCTATTTGAACAAGTTATTTCCTATTTCCTACATAGACAAACAAGTGAAAGTTGAGTTTGATAGGAATCCTAGCTCTTGACAAGTTCATGCAAAACTGTTTAATTTATAGGGGAAAAAAACATGAATAGGAGAGCTGGCAAAGCTCAATGGTTACAAATAATGTGTGTGTGAACATTAAGAATGCAGATGAATTTCATAAAGGGTAGATAAGTGCTACGTTCACTGGAGAACAGCGAGGACGTAATAACTACACCTGTGGATTCCCTTCTGTTGGCTTCTTTTGGAATATAAGTAATAGTCAGGATTGTTCCTGACAATTTTAAAACTTTAAAACAGGGCCAGTAATTTGCAGTGGTCGATTTTTACTCCTTAACAATAGATACCTACATTTAAATGTAGTAATTTCAATGAAAATACACCATTTCTCAGAAATAGGCAGGAATTAGAATTAGTAAGAATGATCTGGTTTAACTATTCTGCTTATACAGCCCATTTCATTTCAGTGCTCTGCTCCTAGAATTAGGTGGCAAATTACAGGGAGCCAAATTACAACTTTTCAGTCAGACTGTGGTTTTGGGTATAGAAATTGTATTGATGACACAGAAAATAACTGCTAGGAAGAAATAGTATGGGCTCACATGCCTTTCGTTCCTGTAGTTAGAGTGAAGTCATCGTTACTGTAATGAGATGAATTCTCCTCACTTAAGATTCCACTTTCCATCTACTCAGCATTGGTGAGGCCACACCTGGAGATCTGTGTCCAGTACAAGAGAGACATGGACATATTGGAGAGAGTCCAGCAGAGGGCCGTGAGGATGATGGAGGGCCTGGAGCACCCCTCCTGTGAGGAGAGGCTGAGAGCTGGGACTGCTCAGCCTGGAGAAGAGGAGGTCCAGGGGATCCCATCACTGTCTGTAAATCCAGGACAGGAGGCCCTGGGTACAAGCTGGCCCCCAGGAGGCTCCCCCTGAGCACCAGGAGCCCTTCTGTGCTGTGCGGGTGACGGAGCCCTGGCACAGGCTGCCCAGAGGCTGTGGGGTCTCCTCCTTGGAGCCCTTCAGCAGCCGCCTGGACGTGGTGCTGGGCACCCTGCTCTGGGTGTCCCTGCTTGGGCACGGGTGGCACCGGCTGGCTCCAGAGGGCCCTGCCAGCCTCAGCCACTCTGTCATCCTGTGAAGATTAACTTTTAAAATACATTTTAAAATCAGGATTTGTAAACTAGGCAATTGTGTAAACTGGAGCTCTTTCCATCTCCCTGTATCTCTCCATATCTCTAAATGTGTGTTAGTACAGTAAAGGGTAGATCTTCAAGTGCTCGCTGATGATTTCACTTTGTTCTCCTGAAGCAACGTTTGTGGAGTTGGAGGTAAGAAAACCCTGAAAGCTCCTTGCCAGGAATAGGTTTTGATCAGAAGCTCCCATTTAAAATGTTACCTTCCCTTCAAAGAATCAAGAAAAATAGTTTGCACTTTTACAGCAGGCCTATTTATTACTTAGAAAATATGAATGAATTAAAGCTTTGGAATAGTTTCATGAGGTCCCTTAGCATTCCTTTTCTGAAAAGAAAGGATGTCCAACGTGCTTCTTGTTTCTGCAAAATGTTAGGGACTAAGTTCAAACTGGAAGTGCCTGTTTCAAAAGAAAACCGTGATATTCAATGCATGTCCTTCTTTAAAATGGAAGTGAGACTTGATCTTGTTTCCAGATGACATACTGTATGTATTAGGAGAAAAGAAGTGGGAAAAAAAATCATATTGCTCATTGTATGTAGTAAATCCTTTTGAGGAGACTGTATTTTACTTTTCTAAAGCATCCATTAGCTTTTTGTAGCTTAGTTTTATGGGGTTGTATCTGCGTATTATTTCTGCAAGGTTTTCTAGACAAATTTTCAGGCTGTGCTTAGACCTAGTACTTATATTTCACAAACCTTCTGGTGTAGTTTCAGAGGAAGTAGCTGAGCAATATCAAAGCAGGATCTGAGGTAATGGAAATAGAAAAGTGCTGTTTGTGGGCTGTATTAAGAGCGGAACTGCACTGGTTAGTGTTCTCTTGGTCAAAAGCCAACATTTGGTCCTGCACACAATATCCTAATCGTATCTCGCACACAGCAACAAAATATTTTTTCATGTAGCATGTAGTAACAATATTGTAAAAAAAACAAAAAGGAACACTGATAATTCAAAGTGCGTGGGCACAATTCATGATTTAAGGTACCTACACAAATGCTAATGCTTTATTAAAACACACAAATCACTCCCCAGTCCTGTGGACAGCAGCTTTTAGGCTTTTTGTTTAAGACTGTGTTTTAAACCTTTCTCCTTATCATCTGCCTGCCATACATGTCAAATTCGGATTCTCTAATATGCAAAGACATATATCCCTTGTTAGAATCCTAATGTTTATTCTCAGTTTCAAGGTACCTATACTTACAAGTATCACCCTGATATTTAACCAGTAGACATTTCTCTGGGAATTTCAAGTGAAGTTGATCTGCTTTTTATAATATATCTTATATATTTGTTTTTCTTACACATCTTAAACATCATCTACAGTACAGCTAAATATACCATACCATTGCTCAAGTATTTTATGGAAGCGATCAGAAAGAATACTATTTTGTAATGGAAAAGCAAAGTCTGTTCCTTAAGACAAGAAACAAAACCTGTTTCTGTAGTTTATGATGAAAACCTGTCCTGTAATCAAATTTTTTCCTTTCTGAAAATCGTTATGAATACAATGCAATTTGCCTTTTCATTTAATTTACTGTAGCTAACTGTATGCAAACAGTTAAAAATTTATATATAAAGCATCAACCAGTGATGGTTTACGCTGTACATAACTATATGCACACCTATACCCAAGCAAACATACCTACTTCCTCACTGTATTTTATATGCCACGTACTTGGTTGTTGGCATCTTAACTTTTTCTTGGAATTGTTTTCCAAGTCCCTCTAGCGAAGGGTGTGAATCAGATAGGATAACCAGCAGTCTTTACAATTTTACTGTATCTTTTTCTGTCCTTTCTTTCACCTTTCCTTTACTGCACTATCTTGTCTGTCTGATTCTCGCAGGAGACATGGATTACAACTGGTTGGACCATACGTCTTGGCATAGCAGTGAGGCATCCCCAATGTCTTTGGTGAGACATGTGGAGCCTTACCATTTAGTTTCTTTTACCATTTCACATTTCCTTTGTTTTATTTACACCTTTGCATGTTTTCTTTTTTTGTTTCCTTTTTTTTTTTTTTTTTTTTTTATCCCACATCTATAGGGGACAGTCAAAGGGGAAAAAGAAAAACTAGTGAGCAGGCAGTTTTGTCGGATTCTAACACCTTATCCGAGAGACAAAAGAAAATGGTGTGCTTTGGTGGCCACTCTTTGGAAGAGGACTTGGAATGGTCTGAGCCTCAGATAAAAGACTCTGGGGTAGATACGTGTAGTAGCACAACTCTAAACGAGGAACATAGCCATAGCGAGAAGGTACTGAGATTACGGAGCCTGCATTTTAACCTGCTCATTTGGTCTTTGTTTGCTCTCTGTCACTCATTAAAATAGTGCACAAAGTAAAAGACAGGGTGTTTCTAGAGACAACGTAGCATTTCCTAAGGTGCAGAAAAGAAAAACAAATGAAAACTCTCTGCATGCTTGCAGCTTTTATGGTTTGGCAGACTAAGAAAAAACAAAAACAAAAACAAAAAACAAGACATTGTTCTTGGTTGCATAATAGCCTATCATGGTATTACCTTCAAGTGTGAAGTAATTAACAAGGATTCTACTGATTGGCTTATTTGATTTACTATGTTCAAACTCCTGGGGCTGAAATTAAATTAATAGTTTAAGTCCCAGGTGAAAAAGGGAGAAAATTGGGTCTCTCTGCACGGAAAAGTTGTTTTTCTTTTTTCCCTTTCACTGTCATGGTTGTTCTTTTGTTTTGTTGCCATGCCATTTTTTGTGCAGTACTGTGCAGCATTAAAGGCTTCGCCATCTGCTTTGGTGATTTTTATTTGTGTGTTTTGTTTGGTAGAGATTATGATCAGTCATTTTCGAGTTATTACGTGTAATGGGAGCAAATTTGTCTGTGCCTGCTAGTTTTGCATGAAATAGAGCATGGAAGTAGTATTTGTCAGTGAAAAAGTGCTATGATTACACAAAATAAAAATATTATTTTAAATTTTAGTAATTATGTTATGCCAACATACAACGTGTGCCCATGTGTAGTAATGGAATAGTAATACGTTCATATGCTCTGTATGTGCAGTAATTAATCCAAGAAACTTTTAAATGCAGAGCAATGAATGTCATTTTTAACATATTCTATAATTCTAATATATTACTAATGAGAGAAAGAAAAACAGAAAAATTTTGTCAGTCTTAGAGAAAACTGACGTGCTTGGAATAGGGGAAAAAGAAGAAATCTGTGTCTTGCATCAAGTTTTTGAGTTAAACTTGCCTTTTCAGTGTTACTCTTGATATTGGCCTCGACAGTTGTTTTTGTCAGTACTTGTGTGGTCGTCCCTGTGCGTAGGTAACTATACGTAGTTATCTGTATCTGTCTGTTCATCAAGATGCAAAGATCATTACAGATATTTATAATTTGGAGTTAGTAAAGTAGATAATGTTACTAAATATTAGGAATATACTGTGAGGGACTACATGTCCAAATAAATCTTTACAAGCACAGTTTTCAGTCATTCTGATACATTAAATATTAGTGTAATCATAACACTTTCACTGCATTTTTAAAATATATCAGGAAATGAAAAGCATTACTGACATATTTTTCTTTAACATCCTATTCACTGTATTTTCCATTAACACCATATGATAGCATCCAGTAACTTGGCAACCATCCAAAGATGGAGACCGTCTCATCGGTCGGATTTTGTTAAATAAACGACTGAAAGATGGAAGTGTGCCGAGAGACTCGGGAGCAATGCTTGGATTGAAGGTTGGTAATGAATAATTTTGGAATTACTTAAAACTCTCAATTAAACTAGCTACCTTCGTAATGTAAGAACTCATAATACATAATTCTCATAATACATAGTCTACCTGTATCTATAATGTCTTCATCTCAAAAATAATGTATAAAGACATTGTATGTTATTAAGAGGAATTTCACAGGGTCCCTGACATTCTGAAAAAGTTGTATTTTACAGAAAGACTGGACATGTTTTCGCAAGTTTGCTGAGAATGGCTGCTCTGCAAGATACTAATTGCATCCTTGCTAGGCAAGCCGAACCCTGTCCACTTTCTTGAGTATTGAGCATTGCAGCATAACTTCTGTCCTGCAAAAGGTGGAAGAAATGTGAAAAATAAATCTTTTCTGAAGATCTGGGGGACATCTGGAGGTTAATGACACTTCTTTAATCCAGAGCAAAGTCTACCACTGTAAAGAGCTGTTTCTAGAATTTTTCCCCTCTGATAGATTTGCTACATCTTAAATGCACAAGACTGGAAATTATTAGTACTTGTACATTGTTTATTATCACAAAGTGAATTTGATTAATTGTTAGATACATTCAATGTTTTGTGTGAATGTTGTAGGCTCTGTTACATTAATAAATCTATTTACAGCTTGAAAATATTGAAGTAAGCAGTCTAATGAACCATAGTGTACTTTTTTTGGGGTGCCAATTTATACTACAGAAATATACAGTACAGTAAAAAATAGTACAGTGAAAGCTTGAAGTACTTCACTTTCTGTATTTGCATTGTCTTTAAATTACTCAGGTAGCTGGAATAGCTATATAAACATAACCTACCATAGCCAGTGTTCTGTGGTGTTTGTTTCAAGTGTATCTGCCTTATCTGGGCTACCTGAATACCAGAAAAGTCATTGAATTCTGTTCTCTATTGCCTGTATGGTTAAGTCATTTAAATAATTTTTCATGCTATGAAAATAATTCCTCTTTGAAACAGGTAGTAGGAGGAAAGATGACTGAATCAGGTCGACTCTGCGCATTTATCACCAAAGTTAAAAAAGGAAGCTTAGCTGATACAGTGGGGCATCTTAGACCAGGTATGTATCCATTATAGACCTGTAATGCTGAGTTTCTTTTCTAAAGGTGATAAGAAGAAAGTGAGCTTAATTAGAAGTCAAATTATGTTGAATAGTTGTGATGAGCTGCTGCAGAATTCAACTTGATGTTCATGTACTAGATTATTACTGACATTACTGCTTTTTTGAAATACATAAAATCTCATGTTGTTCAAAGTTATGTTTTCACATTTTTATTGATGTTTTCATACTCAAAATAATACTCCCCTGACATCCTGCCCAGTCACCTTATGGAGTATATTTTATTTAGACCCAAGCCAAGATATCACAAATGTGCCAAGAAAACCATCTTGGCCAAGAAATTTTTAGGATCTGGTTCTATCCCAACATGTGAACCATGGATTGCTGCACTGGAGTATGTGCAAGAAATATTAAATGTTAACATAAGAACTGTCTGAACACTAAATACTAAACTTTTAGAGGTAAATGAATCTTCAAAATAGCAAGCTGATGAGATCTGCTGTTTTAAAGATCTGCATTCTCTAAAGAGCATCTTGGGTTTTATTTTAAACCACAACTAACATTGTAAGTAAGAGCTGTATCTAATTCAATAGCGATCCTGTGGATGATGTTATTGCTTTGTTGAACCTTATGGAACCTTAGGTATTCAGAGCAGAGCTGCAGAAAAAGTTGAATACTTAGGATTTTCCTGTATGAAGGACTCACAAACTTTTTGCCAACACAGGTTTCACAATTCAGTAAATGACAATAAATGGCTTAAATTGTTCACAATTAAGTTCACAGCAGACTTACTAAGCAGACTGTTATTACCGAAATTATAGGTGATGAAGTATTAGAATGGAATGGAAGGCTACTACAAGGAGCCACCTTTGAGGAGGTATATAACATCATTTTAGAGTCCAAACCTGAGCCACAGGTGGAGCTTGTTGTTTCAAGACCAATTGGGTAAGTCCATTTTTGTATTAAATGTGATAAAAATATTGTTAAATTTCACTTCTAGTGCAGATCATGTCAGATTCATAAATATTGTAAACAGTAAAACTGTATGTAAGACTATGTAAACCAAAAATGTAGTTAGAGTGGTAGGTCATGCTGGTAAGTAAAAAGAGGTGGAGTGAAATCATGTATTCTCTAGAGAGTTCTGGGCATTATCTGGTGATATGCTTGAAAACAGGTTACCTTTTGTGGTTATTTAGTTGGTGGTCCAGGCTATAAAGGATCTGTGATTTATTGCCACATCTTATTAATCTTTATTGTTATCTATTAATCTTTATTGCCACAACTCTTTATTAGTAACTTGACTCCTGATTCTTTTTTTCCATTTCCATTTTTATATAGTATGTATAGTAAAGTATACATATTTGGTCTATGAATTGATGGTTAGCTCTGTTTATTTTGCCCAAAATATGGTATGCTAATGACATAACCAATATGTCTTGGAAAGTAATGACTTGATGTTTTCATCGTCTTCATCTCTGAAATATACTAATATTTGGTTTCTAATACAGAACATACCTGAATAAATAGCTAAGTTGAATGCTCGTTTAAACAGACTATGTGACCCTTTTTCTTCAGTTTGCTTGACTTTGAGAACTACCTCTCAATGTCTAAACTTAGGTGTTTTTGTGTATGTGTGTGTATTTTGTTTTTTTTTTCTTCTAACCAATAGGGCATTTCTAGCTACTCTGTTATATGAATGTTTCCACTTCTATGAAGACTTGCCTTTCTTTACCTGTTTGTTTTATTCAAGTTCCTACAAACTACAGTCACATCCTTCTTTTACTTCTCCATTGAAAGTTCTATGGCTGATCATTTCAGGGCTGTGAAGAGGGGGTACTTACCTCTGAAGTTGAAGATGCTTACAGTTGTTAAGAATTTTCTCTTTTCTCCCACAGAATTTATTACAATGTATTTATATATTAACATATTTATGCCTTGTGTAAGATGCTCACAATTTTCTTATATGAAAGCATGAGTACCATAGCAAATGAGAACTAAGAAGTACTAAAAAATATATAAATTTAGAGCCAGATAATGTGAGGATGGAATTTCAGTGAGGGTAATTTGTTATGGGTTCAGCTATGAGGTATATTATCTGGTGTATTTAACTCAAAGAAGATGCAGTATGATTAGGAACATAATTTGCTTTGATACTTTCTAACGAACTTGATAAAAACAAAGATTGCTTTATTTTGTCAGTAAGATGAGACGTTATCTATGTATATACTGAACTGCAAACCCTTTAGGGCAAAGGCTGTATCTTTTTGTCTTATCCATAAAAATCTTTGCATAACTTAGGAGTTCTAGGTGTAATAGTAATACTGAGGGACTGACTAACTTGCAAGAAAAAATCTGTCTTAGAAGAGAAGGTTTCACATCTGTTTCATGTAAGTGTAAGATCTTTCATTGTATTTCAACTATGATGTTTATATCAAAGTTTCAAGGAACTGCTCTCATCTTGAAAGTACTTTTTTTTATTTCTTTCTCCATTCCTTTGACTGTATGAAACTTCCTCAATTCTTTCTTATGCTTTTCTACTTACTGCCTGTTACCTTCCTTATCATCATGTCTTTTATTGATTATGTTACCATGTGCTCCACTTGCTGTCACTAGAGCTATAAATCATCTATAATTCCTTAAAGAACGTGGTGTAGGCTCTCAAGACGCCTTCTTCAGCATTAACTGTTTGCCACACAGGGTGAAGAACTGAGCCAGGTAGTGACTAAAACAGTTACTGCGTGCTGGATTCCCACTTTCTTTTTGCAGTGGACATAAAAGGGGGTCTTCACCTTCAGAGCTCCAGTTACTAATGGGAAATGGGTTTATAACTGAAGCCTCAGTGCGAAATACACTGTGGATATCTCAAAATATTATTTCTTTTAGTCATATGCAGGTTGGTGAGAACTTAAGATTCTGATGAGATATATGTTGCTCTTTGGGGATTTTGATATTAGCAATATCAAAATAATATTTAATATTAAATAATAATTTAATTTAATATCAAAATAATAGTTGCTACTCCACCTGGATCCCTACAAGTCCATGGGTCCGGATGGGATTCATCCCCGGGTGCTGAAAGAGCTGGCAGACGTCATTGCGGAACCTCTCTCAATTATTTTTCAACGATCCTGGGAATCTGGAGAGGTCCCGGTAGACTGGAAGCTGGCAAATGTTGTGCCAATTTTCAAGAAGGGTCAGAAAGAAGACCCTAGCAATTACAGGCCTGTCAGTCTCACGTCAGTGCCTGGTAAAATCATGGAGAAGATGGTTCTCGAACTTATTGAGGCGCACCTGGGGGACAAAGCAGTCATTGGTCCCAGCCAGCATGGGTTTGTGAAGGGTAGGTCCTGCCTAACTAACCTGATTTCCTTTTATGATAAGATCACCCGTATGGTGGACCAAGGGAAACCAGCTGATGTGATTTTTTTGGACTTCAGCAAAGTTTTTGACACGGTTTCCCATAGGATCCTACTGGACAAAATGTGCACCATACAGCTAGATAAAAACATCATACGATGGGTGAGCAATTGGCTAACGGGCAGGGCCCAAAGGGTTATGGTGAATGGGGCTGCGTCAGGCTGGCGGGCGGTCACTAGTGGGGTCCCTCAAGGCTCCATTTTAGGGCCGGTACTTTTCAATATTTTTATAAATGATCTGGATGTAGGAATAGAAGGCATTTTGAGCAAGTTTGCTGATGACACCAAACTTGGAGGAGTTGTGGACTCGAATGAGGGTGGAAAGGCCTTGCAGAGGGATCTGGATAGGTTGGAGAGCTGGGCGATCGCCAACCGCATGAAGTTCAATAAGAGCAAGTGCCGGGTCCTGCACCTGGGACGGAGAAACCCTGGCTGCACGTACAGACTGGGCGATGAGACGCTGGAGAGCAGCCTAGAAGAGAGGGATCTGGGGGTCGTGGTAGACAGCAAGTTGAATATGAGCCAGCAGTGTGCCCTGGCAGCCAGGAGGGCCAACGGTATCCTGGGGTGCATCAAGCACGGCATCGCTAGTAGGTCGAGGGAGGTGATTGTCCCGCTCTAGTCTGCGCTAGTGCGGCCTCACCTCGAGTACTGTGTGCAGTTCTGGGCACCACAGTATAAAAAGGACATGAAACTGTTGGAGAGTGTCCAGAGGAGGGCTACGAAGATGGTGAAAGGCCTGGAGGGGAAGACGTACGAGGAACGGCTGAGGGCACTGGGCCTGTTCAGCCTGGAGAAGAGGAGGCTGAGGGGAGACCTCATCGCAGTCTACAACTTCCTCGTAAGGGGGTGTCGAGAGGCAGGAGACCTTTTCTCCATTAACACCAGTGACAGGACCCGCGGGAACGGGGTTAAGCTGAGGCAGGGGAAGTTTAGGCTTGACATCAGGAGGGTGTTCTTCACAGAGAGAGTGGTTGCACACTGGAACAGGCTCCCCAGGGAAGTGGTCACTGCACCGAGCCTGACTGAATTTAAGAAGAGATTGGACTGTGCGCTTAGTCACATGGTCTGAACTTTTGGGTAGACCTGTGCGGTGTCAAGAGTTGGACTTGATGATCCTTAAGGGTCCCTTCCAACTCAGGATATTCTATGATTCTATGATTCTAAGTATTTTTCATAAGACTTGAGCTGATGAACTGGAAATGCCATGTTACCTTCTTAGTTTAGGAAATTTCTGGTCATAATCAAATGCTCTGTAGAAATGAACATCTTTTGCTTGCCCAAAGAAGCGTAATGCTGTAGGTCTGTGTTCTGTCCCAGGGAATAAGTTTTCAACGTGCTTAAAATCATTAAAAGTACAGATTTACCAGATGTCTGAAGTGATAATTATTTTGATTAGAATAATTTCTGCCCACTTGAAGGATTTCACTTTTGCCTTGAAGTATATCCTATTACTTACAGAGTCTCTTGATAGTCTTACAGCATCACACTAACGCATGCCAGAAATCTCCAGACTGGCAATTAACTTAGCTGAGAAAGAGAACCCTTTGTCACATCCTGATCTTCTGAAAACAAGAACAACTCTCAGTAAACATGATTACTGGTTCTTCATTTTATTATGGGCTGACTTCTACGGAAACTGAACATGACAAACTAAGCTGATAACGGAAAACAAAATGGAAAAATCTTTTTAAAAAATATGATCATACCATTTTGGCATGCAATTTACCCCCTTAGTTATCTTAAAATAAACATTGATGGCCATGTTGGTATTCTGTGTAAGCTGGCTATCTCTTATATACAAGAAATTTTCTCTTTTCTGCTTTCTAATAATCAGAAATACCTATTTTAAATTGTATTTTATTTTCATAGTTAATACTGTTCTGAATTTGGAAGGTATGTTGCCTTGTGTTTTATTAATTATTCTACAGTAATCTGCTTGCAATGGAAGATATCCTAAAATGAGGAGAGATGCTGAAAACTATTTTCACCTCCCTTCCATTTATCCCAGTGAGAATTCCCTGCAGAAATACTACTCATACTACTTTGAAATACTTGAGTCTCTATGTTTTAGGTACATTAAAAAAATTTAAATCACAGGTTAAATTCTGCAGCATATTTCTGAGTGAAGTGATAGCCAGGTATTGCATACCTTGATAGTCTACAAATATCAGTAATTTTGTATTCTACAAATATAAAATATGCAAACTTAAATATTTGCTTCTTCACTAGCCCTTAAAAGTTTCTGACACGTTTTGCTTAGTAACAAGAGACAGTGATTTTTCCTTAGTGGGCAGTTACTCCAGTTGTATGCCTTTTGATTTGCTTGATTCACTGGGTGCTGCAGCATCGCTTCACTTGGAAAGGTACTTGAATGTGCTTAGTACAGCTGTTTTTCTAGTGAGTTTTGAAAAATGTTTGGAATGCATATACCAAAAACTTACTAGATAAGTCTTTATACAGATAGCAGATTTATTTATTTTTTTCATTGCATAAGACGGTATATATGACTGCAAGGATTTTTAACTTTTCTCTCATTTTCATATGCCTTTGTGGTGTTGACCTTGGCTGGCTGCCACTTACCTGCCAAGCTCTCTCCCACTCCCCCTGTGCGACAGGAGAGGGGAGAAAATGAGATGGAAAAGCTCAGGAGTTGAGATGAGGACAGGGAGATGGCTGAGCAATTACTGTGGCCAAAACAGACTTGATTTGGGGAAGATTAATTTAATTTATTGATAATTAAAAATAGAGTAGGATGGTGCAAAACACAATACAAAGCTAAAACCACTTTTGACGTTGAGTTTTCCAGGCTCAACCTCACTCATTTGTTCCTGACACTCCTACCTCCCCTCAGCCTACTGTGGTGTGGGGGACAGGGAATGGGGGCTGTGGTTGATACCTAACGCTTCATCTCCACAGCTCCTTTGTGGTCACTCTCTGCTCCTGCTCCACCGGGGGCTCCTCCACCCATGGGGGGGCTGCAGCGTGGAGATCTGCTCCATGTGGGACCCATGGGCTGCAGGGGGACAGCCTGCTCCACCAGGGGCCTCTCCACAGGCCGCAGGGGAACTGCTGCTGCCTGCCTGGAGCACCTCCTGCCCTCCTGCTGCACTGACCTTGGGGTTGTCTGCAGGGCTGGTTTTCTCAGTTTCTCACTTATCTCTCTCCCAGCTGCTGTGCAGCATTTTTAAGCTTTCATTAAATATGTTATCACTGAGGCAACACTGTCTTGGCTGATGGCCTCAGCTGTGCCCTGTGGTGGGTCCATTTTGGAGCCAGCTGGAGCCAGTTGTGCCCAGCATGGGGCAGCCTCAGCCTCTCCTCACAGAGGCCACCCCTGCAGCCCCCCTGCTGCCTGTACCTTGCCACAGAAACCTATTGCAACCTTCAAAAAAAACCAAATCTGCTGTAACACACATCGTGATTTTAAATGCTGTTCTTGCTGTGACTCAGAGTTGAAACTCTTAATCTTGTTTTATGTTGCACAAATACCTCTAAAATGTTTTTATTAGCATATCGGTAGTTTGTAATCATACGTATAGTAATGTTTGCCCCTCATAGGAAGAATATGTTCCTGTGGGGATGGGAGAGCGTAATGATGTACTTGTGACCGAGTGTTTTACAATTACATAGTTGTACATACAGTTTAACAGAGGTGATATGACATTTGGTGTATATGCAAGTATGTTATTTTGCAAAATGAAATTGCACATTTTATTTAGTCACTGAAAAGTGCCCAAATTTGAGGGTTCAAGGACAGTAAAAGACATATTGAGATAGCCATCATTGGTAGTCCAGTATGTTTTAGCAAGTGTCTACTAACTTTAATTCATGTGTAATATCATAATGAAGTCTGCTACTCCCAGTTTTAGTCTACTGGTAACTCTGAGATTGTTTTTTCTCTGTTTTCTGTTTACTCAATTATTTTATTTGTGACTGAGCAGCTTCTTTCCTGTATTCACTCAACTGCTTGTTTCTGTAAGCTTAATTTGCCACAGAAATAATTTATACCAAACAAAGGATAAGTCTTCCCTGTGGCTGAAGACAGTCCGTAGTTCATAGGATTTTCTTAATGAGGCATTAAGTGGTGACTTGCAAAGTGTTATAGTTTAACTGAAATCTGAATATGCTTGTTAGATAAAGAATCAGCCTGTCTTACTTTTCCTTATTTCAGGGATATTCCCAGAATACCTGACAGCACACATGCACAGCTGGAGTCCAGTAAGTTTCAATTGTGGGGTAGGAAAATCTTCTCTCTCTTTTATGTAAGCACAAATAGATTCAAAAATGTCATCTGCAGTCAGTATAGCTCTTGTCTCTTTGTCTTTATTTGTGTCAGTATGTTATCTTCCTGTATGATGTACTTACCTTTGTTTAATAATAGAATATCAAAGTCAGGCTATGTTTACGCTTGACGTTTGGTTATAAGTTTAGGCTATTTTTTATTGAGAAGAAAAGCATAACACAAATTAATATACAAGAGCATTAATCATAATTTTCAATTATTTTATTTTATTTTTTGCATTTCAATTGAAACCTTAGGAACTAAAATATAGGGATGAAATGTTCACTATTTAGAATGTGAAACATAACTACTTTAAAACCAGAATACTCATTGTGGTTCATTAGACCACTTAGCACCCTTTAAATTGGCTAAACCAGTATTTTGTGTGGGAAAAATAACTTATTTTTTGGTGCAGATCTGGTAGGATGGAATTAAGCCTGGAGTTATTTTTATCATTGTTTTGGAACTCTTTTAAAACAGAAGCTGTAAATTAATACAGTGGTATAAACTTGCATATAATAACGTGATAAACTATAACTTTTCACTGGTCAGCCAATTCTTTAAAATATATTTTAAATTTTGTGACTTTTTGTAACTCAAAATTTGTCCTTTGAGAGCTTGCAGACCTTGTGGATTTGAAACAAAATGCACAAAATATGTTATGTGCATCTTGATATTTTTTTGTAAAAATCTAATTAAGTCTGATTGCACAAGATAATAAGTGCTCTTTGGAAGACTGAATTCCTTTTACCACAGTAAAGTAAATAGGAATTTGGGGCCTTCAACTTACTGACATGATTACTTTGGCAAGCATCTGAATGAGCTATTATTTGTTCTATGCGCTTGAGATGACATTTTGCAGCTATAAACTTGGAAAGCTTTTGATTGCATCTGAGCATCAGAAGATTGAGTGTCGTTACTCAGTCATTTTATAGATAAAAATACGATATTTATCACAGTGAACTTTATTGTGTGTGTGGTTATATTTGTATCCCTTTTATTGAAAGAACGCTATGAAAAATGCATAAGTGCCACTATTTATAAAATATTTTTATTTATAATTGCAGGTTCTAGTTCATTTGAATCTCAGAAAATGGACCGACCTTCTATTTCTGTGACTTCTCCTATGAGTCCTGGCATGTTAAGGGATGTTCCACAGTTCTTGTCTGGACAACTTTCAGTATGTAATCATTTCATTAATATTAATGTTGTGCTTTTTGCAGCATGTACAACTCTCAGTACAGAGTCCAAGCAACCTGTAACAAATTTCTTGTTAAACCAGCTAAATATTTTATTAATGGTATATATCTCAGTATAGGCAGGACCGTAGTTTCATAACAATATTCCATTTTATTAGCTTTTGGAAATTTAAAATATGTTGAATTAGACATAGATACATATATTTATGTAGTAAGCTAAATTGATATTGTCAAATTTTCAGAAAGACCAAACGTTGGCCTCCAGTTGTGTTTGTGCTGTTGAATGTATATACTTCGTCAACTGTAACGCTTATGGTGGATTTTATCAACCATGTGCTTGGACATTAATACTTCTTATGTTCTACGCACTAGCTTTCACTTATACCTTTCCCCAGATATCCCGTTGTTTACTAATGTTGTATTCTTTGTACCATTGTTAATTCACTTTTGTTCTTCACTCTCATTGAGAACAAGGTTCATTATTTGAATGTCCTCTTTAAAAGAGGTTTTTTTTTTGTTTTTTTTTTTTTTTTTGTACTGAACTGAAGGACTTAGGTTTTGTATGCATTTCTGTGGCATTTACGACTCCAAAGTGTGATTTTTTTCAAAACTGTTCAGCTGTGGCCTGGTACGTGTTGAAAATGAGAGGAAACAGAATGGAAGCTGTGCAGAACCGATGCAAAACATGTTTGAAAATGTCACATTTATATTTCTTCTAAGTTGTTTATGTTAAGATAATGAGTGGGCTATAAAAGTATGCATAAAATCAAAGCAGACTGTTTCTGGTCTCCTACAAATGGCTTATGGTATTGATAGAGGAGAGGAAGAAACATTTTTCTGTCTATTCAGCAGCCATGTTGGCTCCATTTTGCAGTGCATGAGGCGTTACTTGTTTTGCTCGTCAGACCAGCCATCTACAAGACATAATTTGAAATTTGCTGTAACTGCTGTTCTCAACTCCTTTGGAAGAGTCCATCCTTTGGATAAATGGACAACTAGAAATCCTGGCTGTAGAGTGCAGAATGCTTTGACTGCATGAAATACGGTGGGAAGGGAATAGAAACGTGAACTGTCAAAAAACACAGACCGAGGTGTCTAAAAATGACTAGACTTTTACAAAACAGTGAAAAGTTGTTGATAATTGAAACGGTGGTGTAGAAGTCTCTTTTGGCTAAATCTCTTAAAAGATTAGGCTATAAGAAAAGTCAGAACCCATACACAGACAATGCAAAATAATGATCCAAGTAGAAAGAACACAGAACTGACTTCCTCAGTTTCAGAAAGAAAATCCCCTGGAGTTTAGTATTAAGGTTTATTAGTGAAGTTAGTAAGTCTGTTGCTTTTGTGTTTTGATAGGATGTTGTAGTTTGAGATGTGTAAGAACAGTAAATGGAGATTTGGAGATATATTCTAATTTACTGAGAATAACAGAATTCAGTGTTTTACAACTCAGAATGGCATGTAAGTTCAGAGTTTAACTCAAGGAAGCATCATGCCTATTTACAGTATTTTTTTTGTTTGTTTGTTTCAAGATACAAATTCCTTCATTAATTTTGTAATATTTCTTTCCACCTAAGGAAAGCAAATAATGCTAGAAGATGTTTAAAGATCTTTCCTACATTTGTCCTCTTTCTAACTACGTTATAAACCGTATGCAATTGCATACAATAATCCCAAACTGCACAATTTCCTCGTTTCCCTCAGAGAGCAGCTGATTTCTGAGAACCCACAGGCTATCACTGAGGTCAGAAACACCCTACCTCTCTAACATAATGTCCCACTGTCCAGCTAAAGACAAGTTGGCAGGAGCTATAGATGGTGTTACTGTGCTAATGGCACAACCCGGCTCCTGCTGCTGTTGGGAGGCTGGTGCTAAACCTTCTGCTTTGTGAGGAACTGTGGCTCTCTCAGTGTCTGAGGACGGTGTGGATAGATTTCAGCAGGGCACACAACAGGAATTTCCCCTAGAATAAAAGAGGGCTCATTGAAACTACAGTTTTAGAAAAAGACGACTTCAAGAGATTGGAGTGTTCTAAAGAAACAATCTCTTTCAAAATGGTAGATACTTGTAATTTCTTTTTGAACTGATATTTAAAGTTAGTTTTGAAAATCAAAATTTTCGGCTTTTCAGATTAGGGGATTTATGTGTTTTCAAGATGGTGCAGTACAAATATTTTCTTTCACTTTTTAAAATGTTGCTTTCTCATTTCATAACTTTAAGTAGTTTCTGAACTTTGGAAAAGTTGGCTAGTTTAATTTTGTACCTTTAGCAAAGATTAAGAAATATGGAAAACTGAAATCCTGAAACAAAGACTGAAATTCTGAAACAAAGCATCTCTCCAAATTGCAAAAGAAATATTTTAGTTTGATCAGTACAAAATGGAAGAGCTTCAGTATTTTGGTTTTCCATGTTTTTAATCAGTTCTTTTTTGAGAGCTGATTCACTCTTTCATTCCAAATAGCTGAGTAGATGGAAAAGGAAAAAAATACTAATTCCCTATGTAATTGGGAATGTGCTTTTTATGGTGAGTGTTGAAGCAGGAGAATAACTGCAGGATCCCGATGGTAGATGGCAACAGGCTGCTGTCCTTGGTGGAAATGGAGGGTCAACTGAGTTCTGAGAGGTGGTGGCTTCCAGACAGGTGGGATGAAGCTGAGGGAAGGGATGATAGAGAAGACTTCAGAAATGTCTTCTGTACTTACGGACAGTAGCACGTAGTCCTCATGGGATGCTGTTAGGGCAGCTGTGTGCAACAGGCTGTGAATTAACTGAGTTGTGGGCAGAAGTGGAGGAACCTACAGTTTGGTTGATATCTGAAATTTGAAGAAATGCTTGGATATATGCATCCTTATTCAGACAGTAAGGCAGATCTCAAGTGTGTTTTTTTTTTTTCTTTCTTTTTTCTTTTTTGTTTAGTTAGTGGTGCTATGAAATTTGTTGTGCCCAGAATGTACTAGGAAGCATTCTTAATACCAGTACAATGGAAAGCGTAGGTTTTCTGCTTCCTCTTCTAGGTATTTTGGCAATGTTGTGTACTACTTCAGTTTTTCCCATGTATACTTCAGCCTGTCTCAAATGTCTTTGTGGGGTCTTAAATATGTAGCAAGCTCAAAGTAAAATGTGTGTCCAGACATATTTTGGCACAATTGTTGTGTTGGATTTTGTATATTTATCTGTATAGGTAGATAGTGCTGAGTAGAGTTTTGGTTTGGTCTTAAAGGCCTTGTATGCAAAAAACTGATGGAGTTCTTATCTGATTGTATTCCTTGGCCAAGACATTTATAATTCAGTACATAATCTACAGTCTTCAGTGACAGGCTTTTTAGAGAGACAGAGAAACTATAAACGCTTTTGAGGTGAATCAGCAGTTTTGTTACAAAAGGTTTCAAAATTGCAGTATTTTAGGTACATATTTACATCAGAAGCTAAGTTTATACACATTTAACTTGACAAAAATAAGAAATTCTACTTTACTTCTTTTTAAAATACTAGTAGTATTTTAAAGTAGTATTTAAAGTATTATTTTAAAGTAGTATTTAAAGCAGTATTTAAAATTATATTGATTTTAAATACTACTTTAAAATGAAAGAGGATGTGTTTCCAGTGCTTGCTGGGTTGAATCTCATGTGTTTCAGGCTATGCTACAGTACTTGTTCAGTCAGTTTAGTTGTCATGATGCCTCTCTACTATTCAGGGACACCTTTCTCTGCCTCTTCAGTTTTCCATGTTTTCTTTGCCTTGGCATTAGTCTGTGTATGTCTTTCCTTTGTTGAGGTTACAGTAACACTCCAGAGATGGCTAACAGGTTTTCCCATGAAGTAAACCATCTCACATAACTAGGAAATATTGTTTCCATTAGTAATTATTCTACTCAAGTATACATTTTATTGAAACAAATTATGTGCAGCTGTGGTGAACTATTGTGTGTTACAATTTTACCAAGGTGTATGAATAATGTTACCTGTATTCTGTGCAGTTTATTTTACGGTATTTTTGATCCACATTGCTTTTTAAGGGGAGTATCTTTAACTTTTGTTGCACTTACTGTTTTTTTATTTGCTTTGGTTCCTATTTCTGCGTTGTTTGTATTTATTTATTTATTTATTTTCCCTCCACTGGTTTGTTTTTCTTTTACTGTCGCTTTGAATAAGTCAGTAGTCTTGGTGTGTTGGTGCTCTTTGCTTCATTACTGCATTCTGGCTACTTCCAGTGCTGCATGAAAAGCATAACTTGGAAAGCTTCGGCTATAGCTAGGTTTAGAGACTGACAACATGGCTAGAAGAACGTCTAAACGCATACAGACATAAAATCACAGTATTTAGTTTTTGTGCTGGTGGAAATCCTAACATAAGAGGGTTTTTACTTATAAAATTAACTATTTCTTTGTACAGCCGAACTACAGAACAGTTTAAGTAGATTTTCCATGTATATTCAATTTATATAGTAATAAAAATGCAAGTATATAAACTACAGTTGAATTATCTGTAGCATATTAAAAGCAGATATTGTACATTGGAAAGGACATAATATGTCAGCATATGGGAGCAGGAGGTTTTGAGTATGAGAAACGCTCCCCTTTCTAGTTTTCGTTTTCTTTTCCCCTTTCTGTTCTCTTTGTCTCAAGTCAAGCAAATTGATGTTGCTCTAAAGCTCAGACCTGCAAATCCAGGTATTGCACACAATATGCTTATGGCCCTCCATTTCCAAGGTAGAATATGGCCAGTGAGGGTCTTTGGTGCAAGGTGGGATACATTCTGTCCCTTTTAGAATTGTGATATTCTGGAATATCTGTATTTCTGTTGTGATACGGAGCAGAAGCAAGCTGAAGATCTGCTTTCGTTGTGCGTGAGTAGGTGATATTCTGGCACCCTTACTTGGGGCTCTGAGGAACTGCCAGTGCAGTGGGGGCAGCGTGCAGCTGCTGCACCTCGCCAAGCGCGGTGGCACATCAGACAAAACCGTGATTCAGACTGTCAAATTGTCTTACATATCCTCGTACTTTGGTGTGAGAACAGATTACTTCACACGTTTTATGGAACAGATTTCTCCAGCATCTGTGCATGCCAAGTAAGCAAGGAGGGTGGCAGAACCATCATCTCTGCCTTATCTCCATATTCTGGGTACAGTCCTTATGGAAAGGAATATCGAGCAGTAGCCTCGTTTCACCACTTTGGAACAGACTGATAGTCTCAGGAAAGCCTAGCAGGAGGGAAAGGAGGTTCAGCACTGTTGGATTGCTGTGGTTGTTGTGACCTACCCCAGCTCACCAGCTCTCTGAAGTATCAACCTGCTCCCGTTCCTGTCCATTCTGCATGCTCAGTACCCTGTCTGTGTCTATTGCCCTACACCAAAAACAGAGAGTGCTTGGAGCTTGGAGCTAGAGCAGGAATTTGGGAGCTTGCCTCTCCTGATGTAGTTTTCATGTAGCCACTAGGATCCACAAGGTGATATATGGTCCGAAGTGTTAACATTGCACAGATGAGGGTTATAATTGAGTCTGTGTGTACTGTGCAGCTATGTTAAATGTTCTAGGTCCCATTTCATGCCAGGGTCTTCTGTATATACCGTATGTCATTTCTGTCATGATTGCTAAAGAATTGAAATACACTGATTGCAGCTTCCACCCTGTAAAGCTATAATGAGATAGCACTTTCTTTTAATCCTGTTAAAAGTATTTAGAACGGCTTTTTTATAGAAATGTCACCTGAGTTACAGAACAGGGAAAACCTTTTACTTTACTTGCTTTACTCTAGAAAGCAACCGAAGCTGTCGATGTGTGCTCTGTACTCGTTTCTGTGTCTGAATATGCATCTACAGTCTTTCTGAAAGAGATGTTCAAGCTCAATTTATATTTTCTACCCCACTTTTAAATCACACTTTGCTGACCTGCTCCTTTTGTTGATGTTATTTCAAAATCTATTGTAAATATTACCTGTAGACCTGTAAAGTGAAATCCTTGCTCCTGGGGAATCACTGGCAAAATTCCTGCTGACTTCCCTAAGGTCAGAATTTCAGTCACAGGGGTTTGATGTGATCTGGTAATAGATTTGCAGATTTAATTTATGCATTGCATTAAAATACTTTGTTTTAGATAAATATGTCCTTGGTGTAAAGCTGTGTTTAAAGTAATAGTTGTGTGTCTTTGTTTTTACTTTTGGTCTTTTAGTTTCCAGCGTGTTGTCCTTTTTGGTTTTGTTTTATTGCTTTTTCTTTAATTTTGCTTACCAGAGCCAAAGCCTTAGTAGAAGAACAACGCCTTTTGTTCCTAGGGTTCAGGTAAAGACTTCGTCTGCCTGACAGAAACTAAAGTTGTGTTTTTTCTTTTGTTTGTTATGGAAAATGCATAGTAGGAAAACGTTACATTATAGTCCGTTTTCCCATATTTTTAGTGTGTTGCTTTAAGCCATATTAACAAGTTTCATGTCATCTTGTGAGCAGCTTGTAAAGTTCTGCATGGAGGTTAAAATACTAAATTGCAATTTAAAGAGACAACTAGCTTTTGTTTTGCCGTTTGCACAGTAATAACTCACACAGGTTTCAACAGTCATGATGGGTATGTATCCCACATACAAAATGTGCGTACTGTTAAGCAATAAATAATTTTATGCTGTTGATGTTCGAGGCCATTATACAAAGATTGATGTCTCTTTAAATCATTCATTATCATTACTTAACACATCCTTTTTTTGCATTTTCCAAATAATAGTAGCGCCTTGAGTGGAAGACAGGCAAATAAATTTGTACCTTTGAAACAAATTTCTTGCGTATGAAACTCGGTTCTTAGATTTTAAAAGCACGTCAAAATAACCAAAATTCTGTTAAGTAAAAAACAAACTCTTCCTTTGTGTTACTGAATTTATGTAGCCTTGATATTCTACTTAGGTACAAGTTGTTTGCCTTTTTTCATTAGGAAACTCCTAAGGTACTGTAGATTAATGCAAAAGTAGGTTTTACTAATACGTTAACAATGCTTATCTTGCTTTGCTGCATGTTTTTCAGTTTTGTGTATTTAGAATATTATCTGCTTTTCTTACAAAATACCTTTATGGAGATGTTAATCTTTTGTCTGGGAGCCGTATAAATGTTCCCCATGTTTGCTTAAGAAAAATGCAAAGGACTGTATCTAAATGATGAGAATGAGATGATGAAATCTCATATTGAAATGGAAAAAAAAAATCATACAAGTTTATAAAAAGAATTCTAAATAAGACTGCAGGAAGTCGTTTGGTTATGACTCAGACTTTAATAAAACACATTTTTTTTTTTCACAATATATTATTTCCCTAAAGTAGCCCTTACAAATGCATAAATATAAACTCGAAATTAATAAAACAGAATTGTCAAGACATTAGTTTTTAAATCTCAAAAATGTTATTGGATTTTTTTTTTAATGTTACTATGTGCTACTGACATAACTGGCTTTCTATTAAAAATTTAAAATGTCCTTTATCATGATTGAGAAAGTTGGCTTCTGCTTGTGGTAATGAAACCAAAGGGGGTGCAAAGCCACTCACAAATTGATAAGTAGTTCACAGAGGTAAATGTTGTATATAACACAAGTAGTCTTTTATGTATGTGCAAAATAAATTAGGAAATAATATGACAACTGAGTGTTCAATTTAAAAAGGAAACAAATGCCTGAAACTTGCATATTTCACAAAATATTGTAAAGTAGAAGTAACAAGTAGTAGTCCTGCATTTAAACCCCATTGTAAAAAGAAATAGATGTAAAAATTGTCAGTTCTACTTAGAGTAATACCTTCTAATGGGGAAAAAAAAAAACACCCACACATAAAAAAAACAACACAGAACAAAATAATTTACGTTGCACATGGTATTGGAGATTCAAACTACCTTCAGCTCCGATTTTGTTTCTGCACGATGTCTGTGGAGTCAGTGCAGGCCTCTCACCTAAGAGGTTTTTGCAGAGCTCAATCCTAGTTGAAGCCAAATGTGTTTATTAGAGGAGCTCCAAGAAGCTCCCAAGGAACTCAAGCTTACGACCTTGGCAACATCTTTAAGATTAGGCTGAAACAAGAAGTCCCCCATCTGCCCGTGTCTCGTAGGGAAAGTAGGTAGTTTAAGATGGATTAATTTAATATTTGTTTACAATGCAGGTTGCAGGGAAGAACAGAAATTCTCCAGTGATCTATCTTTAAGCAAGCTGACTTGGGCATTAGAAGCAGTCCAGAAGCAGTGCAGGACTCTGGTTACTTTTTGGCATGAGCAATTAGCTAGCACAGAGCTCTGAGCTGTTGTTTGTGGATGCCAAGAGGTATGCATTACACTGTGGGCTTTGGTATAGCTGTGTCTGTAGAATTCCCTACAAGAATGAGGATCTCCAAACGTTTCTGTTTATACCTATTTGTTTCACTGCTTTTAACAGGAAATGCACATCATTATTCTTGCTCTTATCTTCTCTACTTGTTAGTCTGAAAGTGATCCTGGTGATACGTGTCCCAGATTCTGGCACAAGTTCCTCCTCCACACTTCTGTCCATGTCATTCAGCTCATTTTCTCTCTCTTTTATCACTGGATGATTTAAAAAATATCCTTTTTCTTTTATTGGAAAGAAAAATATTCAATTTCATTTTTCCCTACTATGCACCCTTATCCCAAACTTTTACTACATATACAGCACTTGGAAGTGTGCATATTTATTACTTGAACTTTTAGAATCGTTTTAACATACCAGCAGTTTTCTTACTTACAGAATGCTGTTATGCAATATCTTCATAGAAGAACTGTTCTTAAATGTGTTTTCGTGCATTATCTCTTGTTCACTCTGCGGAGCCTCCTTTTGAGCCAGTTGCCATTAAACCAATGTTTTTTTTCCTAACTTCAAAAATTTAAGACATCTCTTTTGCTTTACTACAGAACATCAGTGTGTTTGATCTTGTATAAAAATATGTGCACACATCTATTTAGCATTATTGAAATCAAAATGGAGCCACTAAAAAAGAAATTTGTAGCGTATCTACATCAGGGTAGCTTTAGTACCTCCATAATTTTCTGGTGTTCAAAACCTAGAAGATCTTTTTTTTAACAGCCTTTTCTTGCATTTGTTCCAGCATCTAGGACAGCAACCCAAAGACAGCAATGGTCGTTTGATTTAACAACTTTGAGTAGTCAGCATTTGTCAGAGGTAGATTAGAGAACAACCAAAGCTCACCGAAGCTACAATAGAGATTCTACCACCTCAGGGCAATTCCTTCATCCACATAAATTTAGTCCAAAATAATTGCATTTTTTAAAATAAATGGAGACCTAGTGATGTTTGAGCAGTTTGGCTGGGATGGTCCTAATTACATGATTACTTCTTTTCTAGAACTCTGAGCTCGTTCATTATTTAGAATCTTTATTAAGGCAAGATCTAAAAGAAGAAGGGTGAAATCTAGTAAACTGAATTTTTGCACTTAATTTATGGAGCTTAATTAATACGAGCTTAAGGTGCTTTGTGGAAGAGCTTTGACTTACCCAGTTGAAGGAAAACTGGGTACCTCAATACCTGCAGTGGGGGATTCACCCCAAATAAAGCACATCTATCCTCGTTAACTCTACTTGAAACTTAGGCTACTCCAGAACTTTTGGTTCTTAGAATGCATCACCAGCCCTTTATATATAAAGCCTTTTATATACTGTTTTATGTGACTCATTCCAGAAACTGGACATCTGTGTTTTAGAGTGAAGAGACTGAACTTGTCTCTTAGAGAGGTGCTTTTATCGTCAAGCTATTGCACATCCTTTTCTTTTCTGGAGTGTGAAGTCTTCTCTGAAGCTGAGACACTGTGTGGCCAGGATCCTAAGTGTGTGGTGATAGCAAAGAAAGCTTAATTTTAGTGTAGCAGGTTCCAGACTCACTAACCAAAGTGTGTATTGATCTTGTATTGTACCCCCGTTGGATAAGAACCAGGAAGAATTCTGTGAAGCTGGGGCCAGACCTTCAGCTCTGTCCCCTCTCTGTGCTGCCCCTGATGAGTATCTTTATTGTCAGTCTGTAGAAGAGTTCTTGTTTATTCTCTGCATATCAGGTATTCCTGCCTAGAAGCCCATCTCAAGGAGTTCAGCAGATACGTCACTCAGTGGATGACAGACCATCTCACAACTTCAGGACCTACTGAGTTCAGATACTTGTTTGCCAGAATGTAGGTCATAACAGAAATCTAGTCAAGAATTAGGTGCACTTCTGTCTAGGGAAGATATGAGCATGTGTGTGGCTAATAAGTTTCCAGAACTCAGAACTTCAACACTAAGGAAAGCCTTAGTGCTGGGCCTTAGTTTGGAAAGCCTTCATGTGGGATCGCTTTCTGACTAAATATATTTCAGTTGCTTACATCCTAAATTACCTAGGTAGACGAAGCCCTATTCAAGACATTTCCTACAGGTGTTAACCTCCACATTAGCACCAGCCATCGTGACATTATTATGTCATATTTTATGTGTTGTCATTTTGGCATTCATTTCCCCCCATTTGGATCAGAATTGCACCTGTCGCAGTTTCTTAGATTTTTTTTTGAGTTACCTCCTCTTAAATATGCGTTTCCTACATCTATTAAAAACTGCTGGTGCAGGGGGTAGTTTATAGGTTCTGCTCCATTTGTCAGCTGCCTCAGTCTTTCAGTGCTGAGCATCACAACAGCTGTGCATTCCTGTGGGTCTTTCACCCTGTGACTAGAATAATTCAATGTTCTTCACTTTCTGTTGGTAGGAATCTTTTCTGCATATTACTCAACACAGCTATAAAGGAAAAAAAAATAATTTCCTTATCAGCTTTCCTGTTATACATCTGGTGTTCCACATGACAATACTGACTGTGTAGTTCTTTTGTCACCTCCTTCCATTTCTCTCACCCAGTCTGGTTTTGACGCTCTTCTTCTGACATCAGTGGCGTTCCTGTGTTTCACCAAGAAACATCCAGTATATTTAACTTTCCTAGTCGTCCTAAAGCAAATTCTTATTTATCCCCTCTTCCTTTTTCTAACCCCATGAGAATTCAATCGCATCCTCCCCTCTGTGGGGCTCCTCATCCATTCCCTCACTCTTGGTTTTGGTTTCTTCTCTTCTTTTTGCATTCAAATCAAATGACTTTGTGGGTTGCAAGAGCCTGTGCTGTGTACTGGGTGTTAGCAATGTGAACACAGGAGAAAGACGCTTTTGGTTGAAATTCTGCTTTCTGCTCTGGCCAGTAACAAGACAAAGTACAGGGAATGACAGGAACATTATGACCATTATGTACAGGTTTTTCCAAATTTTGTGAGAGTATTAATAGAGGAGCAGAAGTTATGTGTCAATGGAAATTTTGAGTTCTTAAGGCAAAACACAACTTTCTCAAAGAAATAGTGTCAGATGATTTAACTCAGATGATTTAAGATGAGCCCTTAGGCTCCTTCTCCAAACCACTTTGGCCAAAGTCTTCTTGCAAAAGTTCAGTCAAACAACTAAGGGAAAGAAGTATTTAGCCTGAATAAGAATGAATAATTCTGGTTATATTTGGGTACCCAGGTGTGGATTATCTCAACTTCACTATGTTTGTGATATTGTCTGGATCACAAATGCATTGCATTCTGCTAAATTGAGGATATTTTTTCTCCTAAATAAGTAGATGACAAAATTGTCTTCAGTGCAACTTTGCTTCATCAAAGCTCTCTTTGGGTTCATATTGTTGGTGAAAAGCTTTCTATTTGTTATCTGTAGTTGGATGAAGATAACTGATAGTGCAGATAATTCTCAATTTAGATAAACACTGACAAATTCTCTCACTTTGCAGGAATGGAGGAGCAGCATCTAGAGCTCTGTTGAATGAAACTTATTAGGGATAATTTATCTCACCCAGTTTTTTGCTTCAGGAGTCAGGGAGCCCTTTAACTGTCTGTACCAGAAACCTACAAACCCAGTAGCAGGGCCAATAGCATGATAATAGAGGATAGGTATCCCCCATCCTCTAATATCCCAACACTGGTGGTTGGTAGCTATAGGGTTTTAAGGTTTTAATGGAGTAGGAAGAAGTACCCTCCCACCACTGAATGTGTGGGTGTGTGTTAGTGTCATCTCACTTACTGCAGTAAGTAGGCCCAGCAGAAAGCTGAACCCACCTCATGTTGGTTGGTCTGGAGACCTGAGAATTGTATCAAGACCTTTCTTGAAGTGACTTTAGTGCTGAAGAGCTCTGACAGTAGATGGAGACCCTGTCTCTGAAATGATGTCAGATGGGCTCCACAAAAAGTACAGCTGTCCCTGGGGATGTTTACCTCAGGAGGGGTGTATTCATGCCTAAAGGTGCACAGCTTTGTTAAGTGTTGAGCGAGGCATTACCTTCACCAATTCCTGTAAGTTCAGGGAGGGACATTGTTTCTTTTAAATGTCCTAGTTTGTCCTCTCTCTCAAGCAAGTTCCCCATGAAGAGGGCCTCCTCTGTCAGTTGTAGTTAATATCATGGTGGTACCACCATGTAATGACTCCCATGTTATTTGAAAAGCTTTGTTTTGTCCTACCTGCCCCATTTCCCCCTGCCACAGTGTTCTAAAGTAGGTGTATCATCTCCTTGAATACTGCATTTGCAACTATACTATTCAAACTGGAATAGCTAAATAGCAGCATCTACTGAGTGTAGTAAAAATACTTGCTAGGCCAAGTCTAAGACCAATTAATAATAATTTATCCAGATGAGTAATGGTAGTTTTTGCCTTGTTGTTGCTGGGTAGGACTGGGAAGAGGTTGTTCTATTGAAACTCCCTCTCTTAGGATTCCCGGAGGGCTTGCTTGATTTTAGCATGAGCCTCCACATCTTGAAAAACATTTAGAGATTTTAAATATTTATGGATTTATTCCATAGTCTTTCCAGCACAACAGGACATGAAACATTCATTCATTCACTGTGCATAAACTACGTAGAAATGTATACATAGGAATACCAGACATCAGTAATGCAAGTAATACAATACAACTGCCAAGAGACAATAATCCTAACCTTAGCACCACGTGAAAAACAATTAGTATGAAATAATGTACTTACGGTACAGGGTTTTAAAAATGAGTAACTCCTGGTACTTACTGAAGCTATTGCAGTTTTAATTTGTTTTTATGCTTTATTACAAAAACAGAGTAGAACATAATATTTTGTGTTTAAGTAACTGATATAAATAGAAGCTAATGAGCAAAATTAATTTTAAAATTTAATATGGTGCTTTGTTGTAGAAATGAGTTCACTAATTAATATTTTCTCATTACAGATAAAACTATGGTATGACAAGGTTGGTCATCAGTTAATAGTGACAATATTGGGAGCAAAGGATCTTCCTTCAAGGGAAGATGGGAGGCCAAGGAATCCTTATGTTAAAATTTACTTTCTTCCAGACAGAAGGTAGGGTGAACAGAACAACAAGGAATGTTTGAGTAAGAATTAGTCTGATACTCAGATGTCATGCACAGCTGAGCTTACTGGTCACGCACTTATGGAAAAATACTACAGTCTGAAGTTTCTTAATTGAATGTTCTGTGTAATAGTGGTTTGTCTTTGGATGCTGAATGCTAACTCACTTTCACTGTGTATTTTATTAAATACTGAATAGAAAACAATAAGGTAAACGTTACATCACTGCATGAGGAACTGTTACTTGCAAAGCATGTTGTTAGTGTTTTATAATGCCCTTATTTTCTATGACAGTTATTCCTGTATAGTGCAAAGAAAATGCTGCAAAGGTAGGTTCACAGATTTCTGGACTGATCAGCCCAGCTGTTTGGTGTGTCCCACACTTAAGCAGGAAAAGTTCTGACATCCAAAACCCAATAGATTTCATATCACACTATTAGTGAATTAAGGCTGAAGGAGACTTAAAATGGACAAGTTACTGAGAATTCCCAGATGCAACTTGAAGACTTTTCCCAAAGCAAAGGATTGATATTAGTCTGGGATAGTGTATTACATATGTATTTAGAAAAAATGAAACTGTGGTAAGGCTCCTTATTCCCAAATATCTCCTTCATTCTTTGTCCACGATTTTCTGTTACTTGCACGTTAGAGTTGGGAATAATAACAAAGAGCATAGTATGTTCCCCAACAGATTTTTGTTATTGATATTTCTTCAGATCATGTCAGTAAGGGAAAATGTTTATTTTATAGTGTATCAATCAAATAATTTGAAGATTTAACCTGACTCAGTACATTAAAGATTAACCAGTAGATTGCTGAATCTGGAGATGTAACTTCCTAGTTTGTTTTTACATCCTTTGCTTTTTATAATATCTAAGCTGGGAAGATGCTAACTATCTTCAGTGCCAATTGACTTCAGCAGAAATTAAAGCTATTGAGTATTTTGAAAGACATTGCTTTTACACTTTCATTGTGTGCCATATGATAACAGGCGATAATCTTCTGTGACTGCATATGTTTCTGTATAATTTATAAAGAGGTTTTGAATGAGTTGTCCTGGGCTGAACAACATTTGGACTGATGGACTAGATTCTTAGTTTATTCAAATTGCTGTAGTATGTATGGAGATGCTAAGGCTATGCTAAACTGAATATCAGGTGTGCTTAAATTATCTTACCTGCTTTTTGAAGATTAATGAAACTACCAAAAATGTCTTCGTAATACTTCACTGTAAACTCTAATAACTCAGAATACGTATGAGAAAGTTAATTAATTAAATAATGTGGGTGTGCAGTTATGGAAAGTTACATAACATGAAATTTATTATTTTATAATAATTCATGTTTCTCAAGAATGATTTCATCTTTTTCCTATTTATGTGAAGTATTCAGAACTCTAATTATTCTATGGGTTTTCTACCACATACATAAGAATAAGCAAGTTGTCTTGTTGAATTAGGTTGGTGTTTTTTTTTTTTTTGTTTTTCTCCTGGCAGTAAAATTCATTTTCCTTTGCTTAGATGTAAAAGCTAAGTAAGCAAAATATATTTCTAGTGTAAGAGAAGGAAACGTGCTAGAGGTAAAATACGCTTAAATAAGTCAAGCATTTAATTAGAGGAAGACACAGAATTCTCTTTGATTAAACAGATTTGATTGGAAAAGCTTGTCCAGTATAACTTATTTTAATTCTCAAGGGTAAACAAATTTTAGTGTAATAGAAATAATTGCATTATTTGCTTTAACAATGTGTCTAAAAATATTATTTCTTAGTTAATACATTGACCCAGTTTCTAAGTAATAGTTCAGAAATTCAGTAACTATATTACAGTTGCAAGTACTTCCAAACTTCATTGCCATATTAAAAAATCTACATAAATTAATACCACAGCTGCATTATGCAGCTATCAGCAGGTTTAAAATTAAGCATTGTTCTGAGAACTCTTCTCGGTATTCTCAGTAGAATGAGCGTGGGTGTTTTCCAGTGAAACTCATTGCCATCAGAAAATATTAATTCTTTCAAGCAGAAATGTTCTGAGAAACACTTTGCTTTCAACAGCACCCATGAGTCCAAGCCAGGACTCTCCTGGTAGCCTTACATGAGGCTCCAACGGGTCAGGCCCACCTTGCAGTGGAGATCTGCCTTCAACCTGGGGACCCAAAGGATTTGGAGAGCTGTTTTGAGAACACTATTCCTGACACTGTTGCTGGAAGAATTAATGTAACTCATTTTCAGGGCTTCTGGTTTTGTGGCTGTGCAACCCATAGTCAGGAGCACCCTGTGCAGAGCGGCCCCACACTGCCAACGGCTCCCTGTGTATGGGGCCAGCTGCTCCCTCCTGCTCTGCACCTTTGGGGCCAGCTGCTGTAGGACTAGAAATTCTGAGTGAACCTGCTGGCTCAATTATCTGAAATGCATTTTTGCTGTGCCCAATGTTGTCTGCATACATGTGCTCATGGGAATTCCATCTACAGAAGTATATCAATTTATAAAAACTCCATGTTTGCTGCTTGCAAAACAAACTTATTAAAACATTTTTGGCTTTCAGAGAATTTCTTAAAATTGGAATTGGCATGTGAACTGGGAATTCAGCTGACTTTAGGTTTTAATATGAAGTTATGAATTATGCTGAACTTAGAATTTGTCTTTAATGATAAAACAGACATACGTTATCATACTACTTCCATAATACTACACAGTCTGGTTTAATATTTGCTGCTTTCCACAATATGCTTATTACAGCTTAATTGTCTATCAAACTTTTAAAGTATTTGATTGTTTTTTGCAGTGATAAAAATAAAAGAAGAACCAAAACAGTAAAGAAAACATTGGAACCTAAGTGGAACCAGACATTTATTTATTCTCCAGTTCATCGGAGAGAATTTAGAGAACGAATGTTAGAAATTACTCTTTGGGACCAAGCACGAGTTCGAGAGGAAGAAAGTGAATTTTTAGGAGAGGTATACAATTACTGTTAGTTGTTACAGGAATATATTTGTTCACACATTCAAGATATAGTGTTTTTCAATAAAATAACTAAATGTAGCAAAGCAAAGATGCTTTAATTTGTTGTATTTGTCCTTATTTTCATTTAGTAGTATTTGGCATATAGTATTGATACAAGATTCTTTCTGTATTTGTTCTGTTTTAATAGCAGGATGCACGTGGTTTCTCAAATTCTTTGAGAACTGTTTAATAAAATCTATATTATCCATAGTTTTATTTTACCAGAATATTGGAATGTTGCTGACTAACTTGCTACAAAATACTCTAATGCTGTTAAGATTTTAATAAGGTCTTGTGAAAGATTTTGGTGTATTTGGTTATATAAAGGTACAGGAACAGATTCATATTAAATGCAGATTTTTTTAAAATGCAGATTTATTTTTTTTTTAAAGTGCAGAAACTTTTAAAAGACAAACTCCTTAACTTATAAGACAAACTCCCTAACAGTAACAGAATAATAGAATAAAATTTATGAACACACATATTTTAAGAAGTAGTTATACAATGCTTTCCTACTTTTAATCATTTTTTCTATTTTAGATTCTTATTGAGTTAGAGACAGCGTTACTAGATGATGAACCTCACTGGTACAAACTTCAAACACATGATGTCTCTTCATTGCCACTCCCCCATCCCTCACCATATTTGCCACGCAGACAACTCCATGGCGAGAGTCCCACACGGAGGTTACAAAGTAGGTTGTTAGTTTTATATGTGGTGCATGGTTCTATTGAATTAATATGTATGTATTAATATAAGTATGTTGAATTCTTGTAGATGGGAAGCTGACAGAATTCATGTGTTCATTTTTAGATGTTCTTATGGTCATTTAAGATTAGTGATGAGAGTCTAATGTGTTACAATAGTAATACTGAACACTGTGCAATGCATATTTTTTTTTCTTATGAGACTACCTGGTCCAGATCCTGAGCTTGAGCAAGTTATCATGGTCTTCTGCAGTGTGCTGTTTTTATCTGGAAGTCCCATCTCCCCTATTACATTTATCATTTCATTTTTTAATCAAAAGAGAAAATGCAGTAACTTTCTCTTTACTTCTTAAAGATAAAATGACTTGTGTATAAGATAATATGTAACTAAAGTGATACCATGGCCTAGTGTCATGTTTTGATACTATGCTATGTGGTTACGTTCACAAATGGAATTCTCTTTTGTAGAGTTTGGTATAGTCAGGATAGTTTGATGTTACCAGTAGGTATGCTGAAAATAGTATACATGCAATAGATACATAAGAACAAAACAGTATATTCTGAAACTGTTTCTTTAATGCTTCATTGTTTCTTTAACTGCTCACTACTCTCAGTCCTTCAAAGTTATCCTTCATGGAATGAACTTTATATAGTATCAGTTGACGCTGAAAAATCTTTTATTATTCCTGCAAGTAATTCTTGCAGGGAAAAAAAAAAAAGAACTATTTCTAAAAATTCCTTGACTTTTGTATGGTCATTGTGTGTGAGTGAGTGTGTATGTGTGTGTATATATATGTATATATTAACACAACACAGACTTGCAGAAGCTTATGCCTGTGTAGGCACACAAATAAGCTTGCATGTCCTGTCTCCTCTACTAATCAATTCCTTGTATTAATAGTAGTTGGTAGTTTTTGTGTCTGTGCACTAGATGTTAAGACGGATTAAAATGCTCCATATCATAATATTCTGAGATAGATGCATTAACTGAGAGTTGAAATGAGTAGCCTTCAAGCTGTAGGATTGCACTTATCCACAAAAAAGGGAAAAAATGGTAGTTAACAGGTAAAGAGCTTGTTTTCAATTCACTTCTCTTCAGTATCCTCAAGGACCATTAATGTTAGTAAAGTTTTTAAACCATTTTTCTTCTCTATTTTCTGCCATCTTGTAATGCTTAATTCTAGAAAGTTAAATGTTTCATGTAAAAGTACTTTTAAAGACCAATTGGACATTTCAGTATCTGTATGTGAAATTTGTGGGGAAAAAAAAAAAAAGAAAAATTTTCCATCTTGCATAGAAACCCTGTTTATTAATTCCCATCCATGCAATAAATAACTGACATGAAGAATGAATAAAATAGTAACTGTTTTATTTTGGAAATGATTTGTAATGATATTTGATTAGAGATCTGTTTAATAATACTGACACAAAGTTTTTTAGCCAGTGAGAAGTTTTTAATAGTTTCTTGTGATTAACATAACAAACTTATATGCCTTTGTGGAAATGCAGAGGGAAGGGAAGGACTTGACAAAACTTCTGGTCTGGTGAAACAGTAAGATCTGATGTAGAAATCCTGCTTTGCAGTGAAGGACTGTGCCCAGAACAGTAGTTGAACACCTTATGGTGTTCTGCAAACTTTAGTCAAAGAAGCAGTATAAGATATTCACTGTGGTTGCTGGAGAATTCTCACATTCCTCTGATGCATTATGATATGTTCATGCCTACTGAGATGGGGATTCCATCAGGAAGAATTTTCTCTAGTGTCCTGGGAATATATTCACTTCTTGAATCCTAGTGTGTCTTATTATCATTCTCAATTTAAAAAGATAATTTTATGTGTACAAATATAGAGAACAAGGTCTCTTGACAGGTGGATAGATTCAGATAATCAGAAACAGATAGATTCAAGGTCTCTTGAATCCCTCCTTTTTTGGGACTGGATCCAAACAAAAACTTTAGACCCAGTCAGAGATCTGCAGTTGTAGCAGAATCCATATAACAAAACATACAATTTTTGGTGAATTGGTGTCTCACCTCTGAAATTTGTGTCCATTGCCTGTTGTCCAGAGAGGTGGTGGAATATCTCATTGGAGATATGCAAAACTTAATTGGACAAGGCTGTAAGCAAAGCAGTGTAAACTGGCCAGTCTTGAAACAGGTATTGCACTGGGTGACCTCTAAATAGTCTCCCTACTTAAACCGGGGACTGATGAAGGGTAGACAGCACTTCTTATGACTTATAACTCTAATATATTAGTAACAACATATAGAAGTCTGGTTGTTTGATTGTTTTTGGAGGTTTCAAAAGAATATTAAGCTAAACGTAAGATCTCTGTGTTTCTTCTGTCTGAAGCTCTTTTCACGTCCTTCATCAATCTTGTATAAGATGTTATCCGATTTTGCCAGTGGCACATTTTGACAGCATGCAAAACAAAAAAAAATAAATTAAAAAAAATCCAGAATGAAGACAGGGAATGTCTAGCAAGTGTGCTTGTCTTATTTAAAGCACTTTTTAGAGCACTTAATGTGCTCTTACACCGTAAGCTGATTTCAATTTCTGGGGCTGCAAAAGCTGTCTTCAGCGTCAAGAGCAGTTCAGTCCTCCCACCTTTTGTTCAATTCTGTGGTGCTTATACATATAGAGTTGGTGAGTACAATATGACGTACTTCAATGTAGTCCCCAAAATTTGTTATTGCGAGAAATACCAAGAGATTTGGAATTACAAGGCTGTTTGTCGTTTGTATAAATACAGATCTACACATCTAAGCTTTCTTCATTATTGTCAAGCTGCTATAAATACATATATTTGAAGACAATACTTCAGTGGTATTCTCTGAAGGTAGTTTAAAAGAACCACCTACACTTACCACTTCTATTCCCTTTTTAATATCACTGAATCTCAGCATTCTTGAAGACAGGCAAGTTGTCAGCCCTGAAGACTGAGCTCCCAGATTTACAGATAGCCAGGAGCACAGTGTGAACTTCCCACAGAGCCCCGTATGCCATTTTTTTTAGGAACCAGCTTTCAAAGAGACACTGTCGCTTAGTTTCTACATCTGTTTATCTCTCAGGATCTCTGAGTGGGCATTATGTTGTGGTACAGAGTGATCAAAGCCAGCTGTCCACATTCTTTTTCCCAGTCCTGTGGCCCATACAATCCATTAACCTCCTAGTGATGAATGATCATTTCCATGCATTTTCCATATTATGGAAAAAAAGAAAATACTGAGAAATACTTAAAGAAAGCACAGAAAAAGGAAAATGCTTAGAAATTGGAACTAATATAGCACATAGGATTATGACTTACAAGGTCTTTCAGCTAATTATATCTCAGATTTTCATAAACTGTCTGGCTTTTATCCAATGAGTATATGTTATTTTTTTTCTTAATGAAAGAATGAGCTTTTTCATTTGTCATGCTGGACTTCTGAACTGAACTTTTAAAATGTCTTCATTTTCTCTAACATTTGACATAATATCTGCCATGCATTAAGAAGTCCAAACAGCATTATCTAGGGTCATAGGCCAACTGAAATTATTTTTATATTGCCTCTGAAAAGAGAATGTAAACAGAAAAGAAAAAAAAACAACAAAAAAACAACACAAAAAGATTTAAGAATTCCTGTAGTTGGTTAGGCCACACTAATTATTTTTCCTTCGCACGTTAGGTGAGACTCAATAAATTGCGTGGTTCTATGTTTCTACAGATAACATTGACATTTGATGTGGTTTGGACTGTTGTTGTACTGTATTAACTCTGAATTTGTTTTAGGGGCAGATTTCATTACTTTGTTTTACTTCAAGAATTTTAAGAGTTTCCCTGTCACTAGTTTTCTAAGTCAGATTTTTGCAGCTTTAAAAACAAACTTGATGAATTATTGATCTGCAGACCACAGAGTGTGGGTGGACAACGCTTATAACAGCTAAATGCCAAAAGAAGGGAAGAAGTGTGGGAAAAAAACAAACAAACATCTTTAGGTCTGTAGTTAGACCATAGGTTTGTACCTATTAATTGCTATGAGAGTGCACAATATGTTAAAAAATTGTTAATCAAATGATACTTCGTCCAGAACTAAACACCAGAAAATCAGTCAGGATCAAAATAACCACATAAGAAAACTGTGAATTAGTTTTCTTTTAAATGGATTTGAGTTTCATTATTTTGATATTTAAAGTCATTGATGACTCCATTCACTGAATATCACAATTAGTAATCAAGGCATATATATATATATTAAAAAAAAAAAAAAGAGAGAGAGAAATTATAGTAGTGTGTATTCCAAACTATAGGGATAAAAAATTGAATGTAGTTATGTTCTACAAAACAAATGTGCATGTATCCTGAAGAAAGCTATATATGGCATTACTGTTCCAAATTGTATGTATTCACTCAGATGCATAAGCAAAGTATTCTGAATCGCATGGTAAGAAGTATTGTGCTGAGACTTTAACGTGCTAAAAGTTATCTCATCCAACTAGAAACATGAAATCAATAGAAAGAATTCACAAATAAAGGACCCTATTGCTTGTTCATTTTTGAAAAACAAATTTAGATAGAGATTATTGAGGTTTTTTATCTAAAGCTCTGTGACTGTCCCATCGAATCAGAGATGAATCGAGTGTTATAACTCATAATTCAAGTCCTTTCTTCCATTATTTAAATGTTAAAATTTTCAAGCCTTTATTGTAGAACATTTAGAGCTACATTTAGTACCAAAATCATTACAGTTTAATAATCATTAACTATGATGTATCTGAAACTTCACCCTCTGAATTCTGAGCCCCTGCATTAAAACCTCAGTATTCCAATGGAACCTAGGGACTTCCTTGGAGCTCTGTAGAGTCTCATTTTCCTGCAGAATCAGGATCTTGCTGTCTCAGCAATTTCCTTGTAATATGTTGTGAATATGGTAAGTCTCTATGATAATTTTAAATCAATGTCACTGAGTTTTACTTGAGGGAATTATAATAATGCTGTTCACTAGCAGGTAAGTGAGTTTACTTATTGGAAACATACATCAGTGACTTTTTTTTTTTTTTTTTTCAAATTATTATATGGAGCATTTTATGGTTAGTAGCACAGACCACGAATGGTGAATATATTATAAAAAATTTACTTTAGAGAGCATTTAACACTTATTTTTCTCTTTCGTGCTTTTTCCTTAATTTTTCTCTTTCTTTTATGGAGCACAGCCCTTGGGCATGTTTTCTTTGTTTGCATGCATTGATGTTATGTTCATAGAGTATGTATATATATATATATACCTATACCAGTATTATATTAACTATACACCTATGATTTATTTATTGTATTTATTGTACATCTATGGTTTATTAAATACTTTAATAAAAAGGTATTTAACATGCTACAGGGGTGTCTGAAAAGGCCTTAAACTATCAAAATATGTTCTTTTTTCCCTAATTACAAATAGAACCTTACTTGAGGAATTCTCTGATCTTTGAAAAATTAAAAACAAACTTTATTAAATTGTAATTAAACTACAAAAGTATTTGAAATCCTGTCAACACTCTGAAGCAATTTAAGATAATTTGAATATTGCTTATTATTCTGTTGCTCTTGTTCCTTAACCATGTTCCTTAATCATGTTATTAAACCACTCTTTTGTCATGTAATGACAGAAAAGCCATGTTCTCCGATGAAATAACTCAGTAGATAGGGTAAAGTAACCTTGCTTAGCAGTGGATAAATAGTCAGGTGACCTTTAAAAAGATTCTAAAAGATAGAAGTCCATACAGTAACTGCCTTTTCTGGCTGAAGTTAGTGTTTATTGTTATTATTTTTTTTTAAATTGTTAAAGTGTAATCAAGTGTCATGCATAATGGTTTTGATGAAGTCTTCAAATGAGTTGAATATTGTTTTGACTTTTGCCTTTCTGTGTTGTAACCATATGGAAACAAACATGGATTCTCTAGTCCTTGCTCTAGGAGGACTCAGTATAATCTCAGTATTTTTATATTCTTCTGCTCTTCAAGAAGCTCTAAACTTTTACAGATCTTTCCAGAAGTTTAATTCAGAAAGTCCATCATTTTTCATTATGTAAATAATTCTGGACTGTGTTAATAGATTTATTTATTTTTTTGGCTTTGGTGACTTTCTAATGTTACTGGAGCAAACTTCCCCATATTTAACTTTTCATAATTTTGTAGCCAAAAATGAGTCAGTTTTTCATGAAATTAAGAACTGGTACAGATTTGTACCAATAAGTGCAAATATTAGAGAAGTTATCCACTAAAGCTCACATCTAAAAGTTTGCAAATGATGCTGAAAAAATCCTTAATATTTTATTTGAAATTATGTGGCCTAATGCAGTTCTGGAGCTGGATGACAGAAAATAATTATATTTATCAAGAGAGACAATTAGAAGTTAAAAAGAGTTAAAAATTTCAGATAGTATATGATTTAGTGATGCTGTCTACGTATTAAAATAGTATATAACTGGAAGTCAGAAAAACTATGACTTGCCAGAAGGGACCTAGTCATTCAGTGAATTCCTGACAGCACCAGTTGGCAAGAAATGGGTATTTTCATTTTTCCACGAACACTGTCATATCTTGTCATCCGAGGTGCATCTCATGGACTGTCACACTTATTTAAATGGCGTCTGTGAGCATTGTGATAGCGAGTTAGGATTTGTAAACTGCTGTTCACTTAAAAGTAAAAACATCCATAATGTCTTGCTAATGTCAGGAGAGTGTTCATATTATTCAGACATCCTGCTTCCTCCCGTTACCTTATGAAAGTCCCATTTACAAAGTCTACAAATGCAAAGCAGTATTACACGTTTCCATTAATGTATGTTTCTTTGCATACTGCTGTATTACTGAGTTTAGAAAAAACTGATATGGTCATTTGGAAAGCTAAAATACTTAAAACAGCCAGACTCAAGGAATGCAAACAATTATCCAGATCTTGAAGGTGTTTAATCATTGTGCTCACATCAGGAGTCTTAAATTCACTGGTAACAAAGACATGTAGATAAGCTATTCATGTATGTACATATTTGCCAAATCAGGTCCATTGACTAGCTGGAGACAGAAGATTGACTTAAACATTACCACAGACTCTTTTAAGTTTAAAGTTAGATTCATAGCTACATCTCAGGAAAGTTCTGCGAATAACTTCCTGCTGAGGTGCCAACAGCAGCATACTGTAATTTTAAAGGTAGCAACTCATATTGTATGCCTACTTGAATATACATTTTGCCCTTAAAAAGTTAAACACTTGATTATAGTAAATGGGCACCTGCACTTCAGAATCAGAAATGACTAGATGTAAGTACAGAGTATAAATGTTGATTCAGAAGAGGGTGACATTTTTGTGGTTTAATTTCTCAGCTGATTTTTTTTCTCTTGAAATGTGGCCTGCAATATCAAATTCTTCAGTCTGCTTCTGCAGATGCAAAGAAGTTTAAGGTTCTGACCATCCCTGTTACATGTAGTAGTGATTCACGTATTTTTCCCTGACACTACTTCATTTCAATATTTGTTTTCCAGATAAAGGCTTATATTCATATAATTCAGGTAAACTCTCAGCATGCCAGAAATGCTTATTGCTCCCATTATACATGCAGAATTTAATTTGATAATTTATTGGTGTGCTTTTGCTACCTATTGTGCAGATGCTAAATTGCTTAAGTGTTCCTTGGCTCTCCATGTCTGCTTTTCAGCCATAGGTCCTTTGTTGGCTTTGTTTCTTTATTCTGAACGTCTCAGCACTGGTATTGGAGCAGTATTGTAACACTCTACTTGCTTTGTCTGCCTTTAATTTAGGTAGAGCTTTGGTAGGTAAACTGTAGTGAGCTTTATTAACCAGAGTAGGAAAATGCTATTTTGCTTAAGCTATGTTGATAAGATCACTGTTGTATTACAGCCGTTTGAGAACTAGTGTAAGTATTTTCAGAATACAAACAAGGGGTAAGTGAAGTACTACCAAAAGCAGTATTTGTACTGGTACGTGCATTTACAGTTTAATATTGCTTTAAATCCCCAGTTCCAGTTCCAGTTGCTATATCTGAGAAGTTTCCCTTAATTAAACATAAATAAATTCATAGTGTAAAGTTTTTACAAGCTTAAATTTTGTAACACATTTCATGTGGGACTTTTTTCAGTTTCTACAATTTTAATTATGGGAATCTCATTGAGAATTGGTTCATCTAATTATATTTCATTAAGTTAGAGATTAAACACACATTGTTGAGAAAATAGAGCAAAAACTGTGGTAGAGAGAGGAAAAAAGAAAAAAACAGGATGCTTTGTGAGATTGGCACTAATAAAACCTAGTTTCCATTACGTCTACCCTTAGTCTCCAACATTTCTTCTAGTCTATATGGTATGTTCCCATGGGAATAGATCATGTTTGCTAGCGTGGATTCACCACTTGTACACTAGGGTTCACCACAAGTTTTACCTTGATTTTGTTTCTTTTCCATTCATGGGTTCTGATTTGTATCACACTCTTCCTTCCAGCAACCATTTTCATAGATCTGTAGGAACTTAATTAAATTTATACCTTTCTGACAACTCAGCTGAAATTGGTCGAAAACTTAAAAAGCCACTATAATATAGAGGAAGATGAAGTGACAGATTGACATGCAGACAGCAGGACTGCATGACAAATTAGTTCACACTAAGAACCTTCAGGCACAAACTAGATGAATATGAGAGAAGAAATACTTAAGACAGCCATTGTGAGACTGATTTTGGAGTTGCTTATGTGTCAGCTTTGAACATAGAAAAAAGAGTGGCAATGCTAAGTTACTTTAAGTGGTTGTGAAGGCCTTCTGTAAGCTTCAGCGAAGGAGATCGTATAAGCATGCTTCAATACCCTTTGTTCCCCCAAGGAGTTCATCAAACCTCGTCAAAGGTTCCTGCATAGGCAGGATCCCTATCTCAAGAGCTCAGTCTCTTTTTTCCCCCCCCTTCTTTTTTTCCACAAGATAAGATGAATTCCTGAACCATGGTATTTTTCCTTCTGTATTTAAGCTGACTAACCTTAATCTTATTTCTCATTCCACTCCTTATCTTAAGTCAGTTCTATATTGGTCAGTCAGGTAGACTTTATTAGAGTTTTGAATCTCACATGCTGCCCTTCTTTTGTTGAGGTTTACATCAGAAATAGCAGTGGAAAATATACAAAGCACAGACATGCTATCTTGCTTATTAATATCCTGTATATTAATAACTGGGCACAGCTCTATTCCATCATCAGGTGTCATGTAGAAGTCAGGAGATCTTCTGGAACGCTCCACAGATTTAGGTTACCTTGCACGAAATTATTTGTGCTTTCATTCACAATTTGGAAGAGTTCCAGTTATTGAGAATGTGGCTGTGAAGAGAAATGTGATTCTGTCAGAGTAAAGAAGATTCTCTAAAATGTTTTCCGTATGGCCACCAAGACTGCAGCCTGTGAAAAGTTAACCAAAAATTAATTTGATTCATAAAATGGAATAAAACGCTGCACTTCTTTCTGCACATTATTGCTAGCGATAAAGATGAAAAATGGAAAGAAACTAGCATATTTAAATGCTGCATCTTGTGTGTGGTGCTGGGTAGAATGGTAGCTTGTACAGCAATGGGAAACACAGGAGGAAAGAGAATGCTGAGGGTTATCAACTTCTGATGGAGAGGTTCTCCACTATCCCCAGGATAAGATCTGTCCCTGGAAAACATGCTTTTTTTTTTTTTTTTAAACAGTTCAAGACAGTTAAACCAAAAAATGCTGAAGTCAATGAGAATATTTCTTTTGATTTCACCAGAGTTGGGGTTATGCTGAATTAAAGCATTTTCTGCATGGTTTACTAGGTAATTGTACAGCATGGCATCTAGTTTGCTTTGAGTTTGTGACTGTAATAACCATTAATCCTGGTAGAAAGCATTCAAAAATCAATATTTACAGACTGTTACCATCCAGTTATCACACAAATTGTAATAATATCCCTAAGAATATTTCATTAATAAGCTATATTCCTGTACAATGGCAGTGCGACTGAATTATTGTCATTCCTCACGTTTAAAATCAGTCATAGGTAATTATATACAAAGCATTGGCATCAGTGCATTTATATGATGCACCCAGTGTCCCAGGTGTTACATGCTCAAACTCTTTACAGAATTTTGAATTTGTTAGAAAAGATTTCATCTTCTTATGTTTGAAATATATAAATATTTCATAACATATTGGTTAAACACTTTCAGATATACATTAAAAATACTGAACAACAGTGTCATTAGCAATATTCTTTTGGAATAATCTGTTGGTGAGAAGCTTCTTCATCACATTTCCCAGAAAAAACTATGAATTGTGCTTTCTCTGCTTTGTGGACAGTAGTTTCAATTAGTTAGGTAATGAAGTGGTATTTTCAAAAGACATGGTTAAGGAGGTACAGAAGCCTACCTCTTCAAATTTACATTGTCAATAGGTTAAAAAGAAAATTACCAGCTAGAATAGATAGCAGATGAAATTACTCTTGCAAAATTTATGAGAAATCTTAAACTAAGCTGCCAGCAATTATACTGATATTTTGGATACTCGATTCAATAAAGGATTTTGACCCGTGGACCTTCTAATCTGTTCAATTTCTGAAGTTAATGGAAGACATTTCAAATAAATTTAATCTTATTACTTTACAGAAGTTACATATTCCAGGCAGAACTTCTTGACATTACATATTTAATAAACATGCTTTCCTTCCTCCATCCTTCCTGAAAACATTGATTTTCAAAGACAAAACCAAGTAATGAATCTCAGTTTAAATTGCATTTGACTTCTTAACCAGCATTTAAAATCACATTTAAAGTAAATGAAACATTACTTTAGCATGATTATTTTTCAGTTATTTTAAGTCTTTTAGTAGTTAGTCTTGGCTTAAGGTATTCTCAGTTTGAGGAGGTAGAACAGATGATCTGACCTGAACAAGCTTCCTGTCTTCTCTTACACAGAGAAAAAGGTTTTGTATTTAAGGGATGTCAGCTGTTACGAGAGACTCTCCTCTTTGTGGGAGTAAAGACAAATGTGGAAAGGAAGCCCTGAAACCTGGTTCTTCCATTGAATGTACTCTTTCTCTATGTCTGTTCCTAGGGTAGGTTTCTTGATCTTGGCCTGTTCACTTTCCCTTGTGCTCCATCTTTTCCCTGGGGTGAAGAGAGAGGTCTGTACATAAAAAGAGAAAAGAGTCTCTAGGTCACAGAAGGTGGTTTGGAGTTCTGCTATTGGGAGATTCTGGAAAAGGTGGATGGTGCATTGAGGGAATAGAGAAAGAGAACCCCCCGTCTTTTACACCCGTGGTCCTTCGAAGCTTTTCTCTTTCTACAGGATGTGTCCTGTGACTACTACAAGATACAATTTTAGCTCTGCAACTGGGAAGTCTTCAGCCCACTGTCACAACAGTTGGCTATTTTCATCCTCAGAGATGCAAATCTTTTCTTCAGAACACGGAATATAAAACTCTAAAAATACATTAAATCGGATGTATTTAGCTGTAAATATAAACACAAATAAAATCAATCTCAGTCGTAATTAATTAGATTCATTCATAAGGATGAATTAGATGATGAGTGAATGACACTCATTCAAATCATAGTTGATTCAACCCTTTTATGTCTTTCTTAATACAGAGCTTTTCAAACATCCATGTGATGAGCAGCAGGCTGTTCAGTTGCCTTCATCTCCCCATTCCCCAGTCCTCGCTCTCCAGCAGAGGCTGGGTGATGCTGTTGGCATCTCCATGCAGCATCACAGTCCCATGGCCAGATCAGAACCAGGGCTACCAGAGAGACCAGAATCGTACTGCTCTGCTCCCCCTTTGGGGGCTTCTTCCTCTTAGTCCCCAGCCAAATCCTGGCCAGATTAGTGAGGCTCTTTTGCTCCCTGTTTAGTCACAAATATCATCTGTTTTATCTAATGGTCTGGATTCCTAGCTAAGGAAAATGGAGACTGATGGCCATAATCTTTCTTCCTCACTGGCATGTATATCATCACCACAGCAGTAGAAGACTCTCTGCTGAGAAGAGCAGCAGGAACAGCATCACAAGCAGAGTGGATGCTCTGTCTTTGGAATGCAAGAGAGATTTTCATTGGGCCTCTGTAGTACTATAATTAAAAAAACACATCAGATTGAATATTGTCCTAGTCAGACTTAATTGCTTTTTAGAAACTTTCCTGATTAGCAGAAAGTCCATTAGGGTGATGAAGACTTTTCCTTCACTCCTGCTCTTCGAGGTTTTCTCGAGTGCTAATTGCAATCACTTGCTTGTTATTTCTTCTTTTAAATAAATACTTTAATTTATTATTTCCTGGATTTAAAGACACCTTGCTTTCTCTCCAGTGTAGCATAGCTATTTCAAACACTTAGAATAAATTGAATTAATATCATACCATGTAAGAATTGCAGGACGTGAAACCAACACAAGACTTTCATTGTATCGATTTTTATTTTCTATCTGTGAGAAAAAAGCCAACAACCTGTGTTGCAGTTAAATAACGATAATTTACGTTGCTCTATTGTAATTGCATAATGTAATGGCAAGCAAGGTTGTGTTTTATAGGAATTAAAGAACACATATCACACCATTTTCTGATTGAATAGTGTTTAGCAGAGCAAGTTTTATCCAAAAAGAAATAGTCTGCAGTCTACTTTATAAATTCATATGTGACATCTTGATTGCTGTGGTCAATTCTGACTTTTTATAAAAGGTGCAGAATAACTAGAAAAGACACAAAGGCAGCAGTAGCAATCAGAAATATGGAGTGGTTTGCATATGCAAAGAAATTAAACAGCAGTATTTCAGCCCCCAAAAAAGAGAGGACTGTGGGAGAAGACAGAACGCTGATTCATGTCCCTCAGAAAACAAAAGCTCGGAGGGCATTGTCAGAAATGGTGCAACAGATGAAGCAGAGGAGAGCTACTTCACACAGTGTGCAGCTAAACTGCAGGACTTGCTGACATTGCATGTTAGAGAGGCCAAGAGGATGGCTGAGGAGAAGTCACAGTTGCCAGGACTCCTTCTTGCTAAAAGCTAGAAGGGTGCAGCAGGGAAAACTTCCATACACATCGCCTCAGCATGCTCTTTATGCTAAAAAAAGGACCTTCCACTGCTCCTTGTGGGTAGATGTTAGACAGTCTGATAGACAACAGCAGTCCATATGGTTCAGATAATTTCTCACATAATACTTCTTTCTATTGAAGAGTGTTATAATTCTGTCAAATCCCCATTTTACACATTCTCCCACTTTTGTGCTTGGAGGGGAAGCTGGGGATCGTTCTGTGCCAGTCACCGATGTAGGACATTAATCCTGCTTTGCCCTGGGTTCCTTTAGGTTTGCTTCCAGTTTTTACTTGTATTTTTCCATGTGTTTTTCAGAATAAATCATCCTATGGCATGAATAAAAATCTTGCACATAATAGAAGGTTTTGCAACAATTAGATTAAAACTCCTACCTACTAGTTGCTTATTTTAGATGGCCAGACAATTAGAACAGACACACCATCTTGCTGAAGAACAGGGATTTTCACATCTAAAAGAAGTGAATGAGTGATTATCATTCACATGTTGACATGCCAGCACTTCATCCTGATGTCAGCAATCAAATGTTTTTTCAAAGATGCCACAGAAGACAGAAGAAAAATAAAGCTAATCAAACACATATATTTGTTCTACCCAACCTACGTTTTAGTTCTCATTGTAGATGTGGAATCTTCTTTTGCCAACTGTCCTCCAGCTATTTTGACAGGTGCACTCCTAGATAGCATTTAACAGCTTGCTTCCTCTAACATGTCACAGAGAGATTTTGTTTTTCAGTACACACTTTACGTGTGAAGCTGCCTGGTCTCCTGATATAGCTTACTAATACCCTAAAGATAATATTACATCAGTGTAGTATGATCGTTATAATTAATTTTTCTGAATATTTTGTTTGAATACCAAGCACTTTGGGGAAGAGGATGATGCCATATTTTTGGTATATGAAAACTTGGAAGATGAAGTGTGGTATCTGTTTTTTATATGGAATTAATAGATGTGCATATGACGTATACAAGCATTTCATAAAAGAAATGTTGCAGAGCTGTATTTCATCATTACTTCATATATTATATCAAAAATTTAGATAAAAATATTTGGAAAACTAATATATTTACAATAATATAACATTAATAACTTCATGTACATGTTTATATTAATGCTTCATTCTCTAGTGATAAATCCTTATATTCGTATAATTAGCTGAGGATGGTTCTGATTTACAGGAAGATAACTAATACATTTTTTGTTGTTGTTTTGGCAGGGTCCAAAAGAATCAGTGACAGTGAAGTCTCTGATTACGACTGTGATGATGGAATTGGTGTTGTTTCAGGTATCGCTTTCTAAATTATTCTTCTGAGTTCAGTAGAAATCTTTCTTATTTATAATTCATTGTTATGAATTTTATAATAATTTTTGGTGAAAAATAAATAGAACCTTAGCGCACATTTTTCTAACAGATAAGTATTAAGACTAAAACAAGTTTAACCACAAAAATGGCCAACAGAGGGGAAAATCAATGTGTAAATTTCCCTGTTGCTTTTATAAAATGATAAAAATAGCACTGAAGTGTTTTATATTAAAAGGTAGGAAATATGTATTTGACCTTTTGACAAACATTGGGGTTTTACGTATCCTTGAAAAGTTCATGGTGAAATAACAGCAATACGAGAAGTCTGAAACCTAGACATATCAGGCAGGCAGGGAGATGTCCTAACAGATAATCTGATTTTATTAAGAAGTATTGAAATTGTGAATCTAATTTGTATTTGAGATTAAAGTTGTCACGTGAAAGATTTAATATTTCTCCCCTTTTAAGAGAAAAATTTTTACTGTTGTCATAGCCAAAACCAATAAAATCAGGGAAACGTATGCTTTTCCAGACTGTAACAAAACACATTTAGGATAGAGCAGTATGTGCTGCCTGGCCTGTCCAGCAGCTGTAGGGCCTCTGTCAGACTGTGTTCCTGTCATATAGCCACCTGAAAGCATGCGTGCAGCTTTTATGGCGGGTACAGCATGCTGCTGGTGGGCTAAGGAAGGGCATACAGGAAGCGTGAGTCAAAGGGACTGTACTACAGCTTGGTTTGGAGCTAGAGAAAGAAAAAGGAGGTAGACGAGGAAGTTGTGGGTATTATGGGATGGGGTGTTGTCAAGTATTCATAAATCCAAACCTTTAGTGAGCTGCCAATTACCTGAGTTTGCACAGTCTTAAACAAAAGCTGTTACCAGTCTGAGCTCAGTGTTGTCTAGGTAGCCTGTATTTCCACTATTTTCCACTTTTCACAGTTATCTCTTAGGTTTTGCTTACTTTTTGATGGTATGTCCTTGCCATGGGTCTTGTGTTTGCTGGGAAGGAGGGATAACGGTTTGTTTTATCAAGCAGCATGTAAATTTCATCAACCAACTCTTTTTTAACTAGCATGATATCATGCACACTTTGTGATAGAAAGGTTAAGACAAGAAGGAATGTTGTGGATTGGACCAGTAGGTTTTCTATCTTCCTTAAACCATTTGTCTTCAAACAGCAATAGGCCAGTTTTCAGGTTATTACCTTAACTGGAAAGATATTTAGGAAAACTTACGGCATTTTTACATTCCCACTGCCTGTTTGGTTTACTGCAGTCAGAAGATGGGAAGGTTATGTAGCCAGAGTGGCAGAAAATTGTGGAACCTAAACGGCAGGGAGTCTCAGAAGTCTCTTGTTTCTTTTTACCCTACTTTCAGTCTAACGTTGGTTAGCTTTCTCTATGTGCTCAGTAGTCAGTTAGGCTTTCAGATTGCCTGTCCTCCTACAAGGAAACACTTTCATATTCTGGGTGGTCAGTTAATTTGGAAATTTAGCTACCAAACTTTGGAGTTTGATTAAAAAGGGGGAAAAAGAGGATTTATTTAGTCTAGAGTTCCCAGTATGGAGCCATTTTGAAACTCAAATCTCTGTATTATCCTGGAGGAAAAGTACATGCTTTTGCAGGAATGTACCAGGTGCCTGAACATCCCCAGGAATCCTCTGAAACACCTGGTTTTCAAATTCTGTGATTTTGTTTTTCTTTGTTTTGTTTTGCTTCCTACAACATTTGAAACACATTAAGCCTTTTAATTTTTTCATAAATTCTTTTTTGGAAGATGGCTTTTAAATAAAGCTTTCTAATGCAGATTAGTGTGCAGTATGTTGAATGGTCATGCATCCTCTAATAATACTGAAATCTTTATTTTTTCCTGGCAGTATTATCAATTCTCTTTCCAAAACCCTGCTTAAAGAATTAATTTATTTTTCTGTTTCCAATATCTGATTTTGTATTGTTCATGTAAAGACTGCTAAAGTGGTCATAAAAATCTCTATGTTAGCTAGCCTTTGATATGAAATAGTTTAACTCTTATTTTGACAACTCCTTGGAAAATTACATCTTTACAGTTTTGCTTCTCTTCAGTCTGCTTTTCTTACCTGGGTGTTTAATGTGCATTTAGTTCCTTTAAGATCTCTTAGCTTTTATATTTCTGCTGACAATTCTACGCCTTACTTGCATTTTAATTCAGACTCGCTGTGTGGGTGGAAAAGTTTGATGTTCTTTTGGTTTTGAAATATTTATTTATTGCCTTTCTTCTTTGTGCTGCTGTCACTATGTTTACAAGTCTTTTGATTTATCCTTGTTTTTTCTTACCTTCCACATCCTTCTCTCATTTAAGGTTCTTTACTTTGCAGACTCATCACAATCTTGATTTAAATATATGCCTTCTTTGCATGAAATGCAATACTTCATCCATTTGTCTCTCTTTGTTCTCTTTCTTTCTTACGTACCCCAGTTTTTTTCATTTTGTATTTTCAGATTTTATTTAACATGACACCTCACTTTGCTCTTTTCCCTTTGCTGTATAAATACTGTATCACGTCAAATGTGTTTGCTAACATATGTCAGGTACTCTCAGTGATCCTTTCCATAAAATACTTGTTTATTTGAAGTCTTGGACTTGCAAACTGAACTCCAGAAACCTTTAAGAATATCATGAATTCTCTTTTGTTTCCTTTTCAGTTTGTTTTTATTCAAAATAGTTTGAATATTACTTCATCTCATATGTATTTATTTATAGTATATTAAAAGATACACAGTGTCTTACTTCTTCATATTCGTGATTGTAGCTGAATTTTTCTCTTTTTACAAAACACCCTTTTATGTGTAGCTTCTCTGATATTGGTCCTTAAAGTCAAATGACTATGTCTTTAGATAAGCAGGTAATATTTAGAAACCCAACAATGGAAGATCTGAAAACAGTTCTAAATGTGCGTCTGTAAGCAAGGTTGTCTAAGACTGTTTGCTGAAACAGAAGGAACTTCATATGCTACAGTTCCTTGCATCATCATCTATTTTTAATATATCTGCAGTTGCTTTTTATCACTGCTGTGGCACTTCTCAGCCACTGATTTAATTTCCTGATGATAAAATTCTTAACTTACGTCTATTCTTCATACTATTCTTTATTTTGTACAAAAAGTTCGGACATCTTGGAAAAAATATTCATAAACCCTTTCACTTCTGGTGGCTCGCATCTTATGCTTAGACAAATAAACTTAGTAAACTGTCTTATTAAAGAGAGTATTGCTTCTGTTAACAGGAAAGGTTTTTAAGAAAACAAAGATAAACCAACTGAAAAATATCAATGTCTTTTTTTCTGGCTGCACATGTATTCTATATGAGCTACTGTCAGAAAGAGTTATAACATTATGTATTCAAGCAAATATGCAAAAATGCTTTTTGACAAGATTTTAAAATAGTTCTCTTTGTATACAATGTAGATTCATTTAATGTTGGGATCTAAAATAATAGAATAAAATATCTATTATACTTCATTGGTGCTGAATGCAATGTTAGCACAGGATAGAAAGAGAGACTTTTATATTGCTTGTTACGTGTCCTTTAAACAATTTAAAGCATTCATTTTGCTATCCTAAACAACAGACTTTGGCTCTTCTAAAGTTCTCTCTCATCAGCAGTACAGTGTGGGAGCAAATTCTTCGTGTGCTGTTTAGAATGCTCTTCCTCTTCTTATGTATTTATTGATAAAAGCAGAACATTGATTTTATGTTGATTCTAGAGAAATTCCAGAGCATTTACAAGACATCGTTTAAATTTTAGTATTAAATATAGTTCAGTGAAAAGCAGGTTGTTGTATTTTTTTTCCCCTGCTAGTGAGTAAACTTGTATGGGCATTACAGTTAACCAAGTTCAGCGAGCGTGAACTGTAACTTCTAAATAGTGATCTTCCCAGGTAGTTCGTTGTAGTGCCTGTTGAACCTGCTGTAACCTATTGAGAACAGGTAGCTTGTTGAGTCTGACTTTATGAGCAAGAAAGGACATTGAAATGACTGTCAAGCCATTTACTGTAAGTCTCATCTATCATTGTTTTAAGTCTTAAATATTGAGTGACATACGAATCTTTCAATTGCCATTTTACACCAATATCTCATCTGTACTACATCATTTCATGAGACACTTGTAAACTGAGATATGTTTGAACAGATGAGTTCTGGAAGAATAAAAGGTTCAGAACTCTGCATAAACTGTATTGCAAGTCTCCACAGAGAAGAGCTTTTCCAAGTAAAAGATTGCAGTCCCCAGCCTTGAGAAGAAAACATTTATAGTGATAAGCTTTTCTCATTATGCAAAAGATAATGAGATGTTTCAGGAGCAAAATGAGAATACAAACGAGATATTTACTCAGAAGATGGTTAGAGCCAGGTAGATTAGAAAAATAGTAACAACCATTAAGGAAATTTTTATTGAACTTAAAAAATCCATTCTGTTTTTGAAGAAGAATTAAATGCATTTATTCATTTTGCTTCATTTCGTATAGTACCTGAGGAGTCCCTTGTTCAAAAGAATTCTTTCGCTGTTATGTTGCATCCTTCTCTGCAGAGGAAACAAAAGGCTCTCAGTATACTTGCTGATAATGTGATTTGAATTTTTATACCTAGTCCTGCTGATGAATGCCACTGAGCAGATAGAGAACACATAAATGTTTTGGTTACATTTTGAAATCAACTGCCTATTGAAAGACATCTTACAGCATTGGAAGGTAGAGTGGATGTCTTCCATCCTTACTAAAACAAAGGATTTCATTATAGATAAACATCTATAATGGGAGTCTGTATTGCCCCCAAAGCCCAGTAACTGCAAATATAAATATAACCAGCTTCTTCTTTTATTATGTGCTGATGCCTATTCCCCTTCTCTAATATCTAATCATTTTGTCATCTTCTGTGGGTAAAAAGTCAGCTTAATGACTATGTGTCTTGAAAATTCCCCCCCAGAATGGAAGTGAAATTCAGTTAATGTTAAAATAGTCATTATGCTGACCCCTTAGATGAAGGTTAACTTTAAAGTGTTAAAATCCTTGCTTTTAAACAAAAGTGACTTTTCCTCAGCCGATAAAACAATTTCAAACATCTAAATTCTCAATACATTTAAAAAAAATAAATCTGTTTTTATGTTTTTAAATATAAGCTGTATCACTCTGGAAGTAAAGATACAATTAAATTCAAGTTGTATTTGTAGATTAACAGTAATTATCAGCAGCATTCTATTCATTGAGTAAAGATAAATACAAACTCATTGTTCTACCACAGTGCCAGCATCTAAAAAGTCTCAGAAACATCTAAAAGATATTGGAAGCTGCAAAGAAGTTGAATTCCTATCAGACACCTCTCTTGAGGGATGCTTCTCATATAAGCATAGCCTGGCTAGGTTGAGTTATAAACGTGGTGATAAAATCTTATTATAAGAAGATAAAAAGACTGATAGATTCCAATCAACAGTGTCAAGAGGAGGCTAATCTGGGGGACTTGTAGATTTGTCAAGAATGCATACAAGTGACAGTTGATCTACCAAGAAGATATAAATGAGATGATTAATATGATTGAATTCATATATTTCAGAAAGAATTGTCTCACGGTATGCATATTACAGGAAAAAAAGCATAAAATATTATGGCTTCTGCTCTGGAAATTTGGGATCCATTTTGTATTCCATTACATTCTTCCATCCTGAGACCTAGAATTTTAATGAAGCATAAATGGCACGCCCAACATTTAGGTCCATATCTGTAAGACATCTCTCTGACCAGCCTCTCATAGCTTCCATTTATAAGCAGATATTCTTCTTCAGAATAACAACTAAGTCCTTCATCTTAATTCATACGCCATTTATTTTGCCAAGTATTGTTTGTAAGGTGCCTGATCTGCTTGAAAGAACACATTTTTTAAGTACTCAGAACTTCATCCGTAGTAGGGATGATTCTTTTGATAGATATATCTTAATAAATGGAAAAGGTTTGACATAACACTGACAAATGTCTCTTATTCTGAGATTCAGATTACATATTGTTTTGATTACAATCTATGACTGAAGAGTTATCTTTCCAAGTAATTTATTTGGTAGTTTTAAATTTATTATTATTACTAAAGTCAAAGATCCTGCATCCAACACCAGGGATTCAAAAAGTTTAATGTCTCAAGAGATAGTCTAATCTTTTTCAGAATCTAAAGGTTATTTCTACATTGGCTGTATACTTGCTCTTCCTTGAAAGTAATTTCAGAGAGCGTCCAACATGTATGAAGGTGTCATTAATATTTTCTGCAGTATCTGCTAGACACATTTTGATTTTCATTCAAGCTACACCATCCATCTTTCAATATTTCCAAAGTCATTCTTGACCAACAAAGATCATCCAAGATGTCCTGTGGAAATTTTGATCTCATGGATAGAACTGAGCTGTTTGGAGCATATTTTGGAGCAATTTAATCAAAACCTATGCAAAGGTTTTGCTCAAAGATGAGCTGTCACAACATCAAAATGTTTAGGTTAGCTAACAGTCCCATTGGAGATACTGAATAATTTAGCCTTCTATTAAAGAGCATAGTTTATTCCAGTAGAAAATTTTGTTTTGATTCTCTAAAGAATATAGTAGTCACAAACAGTTACAGGACAGTTTTTAACTTCAGTAAAAATATTTCTCAGGATAGTTGTGTTGCAGAGTTGGCTGAGTCTGATAAAAGCTGTGGCAGACTTGTCTTGTGTTTGTTATTTTAGAAGACTTGCTGTTCCCATCTATAGTTGAGTCACCAACTTCTTGTATGGTGCCATCAGTGGGAAATGTATCTGGATGAGTACTTAAGAGGAAACATTTACTGTATAGTAACTGTTGTTTCAAGTCTTGTATGTCATACCGGATGTATGGAAAGCACTGAACAACTCATCAGACTCTGGTTTATTACTGTGTGGGAACATTCTCCATACACATTAATGATAACAAGAACACAAGTGTATTGGACCCATGCATGTCATCAGTGCAGTCAAGGTAAAAACCTCTACTGAGAAACTGAGTTACAACGCAGCAAGTAACCATTTGTTTTGCTTGTAAAGTTTTCTGGTTTCTTTCAATATGTATTAGTTCCTCCTTTATTTGAAGAACAATATTTTGATGAAAAAATAATAATAATAAAAAAACCACACACACAAAACTCATGCATAATTTATAGAGTATTCAGATATTAATAATTCAATTTATTTGGTCAGTTGTCAGCACTTTTTCAGAGGACATCCACATCCTGCATTTAGATGCTCAAATCACCATAGAAGTTGAGCACATCAGTATAAAAGACCTGAACTGTCTCCAAAGTGCCCATGCTTGAAATCTTGGTATGTTAAGCATTTCTGGCAATTTGATTATGTAATTGTTTTTAATTAGTGCTTGCTCTAAGCCCAACCACCGTGAGTGTTAAAAATGAGATAACTGATAAAGAGAAAGCTTCACGCCTCAGTCAAGTACAGATGTTAAAGTGGAGAAAATGTCACTTAGCATCGGTGTCTGAAGCAAGTCCATTAGCTTCCCTGTGATGAATACCAACTCTAATAGAGCTTTTCTAGAATAATTTTAATGTGGAGTTTCTGTCAAGTCAGTCAAGCAACACGACACCTAAAGTAAAAGCTTCATGAATACTTTTCAGGGTTTTTTACATGGTTATTTTACTGCTGTTGATAAGAACTTCCTATTTGGAGGTTTGTGATTTTCTGTAATTTTGTGCCAGACAACTGCAGAATTTGGTAACAATTTGTTAGTATGCAGTGACCTGCACCAGCATAATATCAGCAAAGGAAAACTGTACTGTGTGGATGAGTATTTTAAGTCAAACGTATTAATATTCTCTCTTTAAACAGATAAAACGAAAACTTCGGCTCAGAGACGGCTATATTTAGTGTGCCTTTTGAAATCCCTAATATGATGTGTATGACAGTTTTTAATGCAGCCCTCCTGTGAAAAGCAGAAGGTGGTGGCGTTGCAGATATCTTTGTCACATGCCCATCTTTTATGTGTCCACAGTTCACAGTCACTTATCTCTGATGATCTGTACTGATTATCAGAATCTTTGTGCTCTACACGTTGATTTAAGAGGCTTGCCATGGTTACAGAGCCTCTGATTCTATGGTAATGACAATATTTATAGCTACAAGCAGATTCCAGTGTTTATCATAGTTTTAATATTGCTATAATTTTCTTTGCTGTAGAGTAGCTCCTTGGTCAAGTTGCACTCATTATCTGTTTTTACTGTCTATATAATTTCAGCAGGAAAATATTTTTACTTTCCTTCTCTAACCTAAGTTCTGGGACATCAGAATATTTTTGAAATTGGAATTAAGGTTGTACCTTTTTCAATTGCGAATGTCACCATAAGTTTTGGGATGTTGCCTCTCTTGTGAGAGACACGGACATTGCAACTCCTGGGCAGGCAAAGCCAGTCGTGTTGTAGAGAGAATTAGGTTCTCAAGTTGGGAGTACCAAAGTTACCACTTCAACTCCCACTGGTCATTCAGTCATTGATAACATCGTCAGAGTCTGTCCAGGGTTTAGGAGAACTCCAGCATCAATTGGTGAACACATTTACTACAGTGTTGGCCACTTCTGAAGTGTACAGATTAAAGATGTGAAAGATGACTGAATCAATTATTTTGATATTATGTTTTATCTTGTGAAATTTATTCTTAAACAATTTTTAGGTATTTTGTTATATTCCTGCTGCTTTCCACTGTATCCAGGGTGGTTTCTCTATACTTTCTAAATTTTGGGATGAGATCCTGTATCATTTCAAGCCTCAGGACATACTCTGCTGTGTGCCATCGTTTTAATCTGGTTTCATCTGGAGAAAAAAATCAGTGTATAAGTGGCATAAAAATGTGGTGGATCTCACCAGCTAGGCATGTGACGTGGGCTGTCTGTGTGATTTAAGCACAAAAATCCATTTCGTTCTGGAATACTAGTGGTCTTCAAAAGAAGAAAGGTGAAATTAATTATACTTTTGCCCTGCTTGGATTCTGGTCTCTAGGTTTAAAATGTAAAGTATTGCACTGAAGCTTAGGAATCTCCATTTATTTCTAAAAACAGAACAGTAAAACAATTCAATTTTTAAAAATAATTTTAAAAAACTCCACCATTTAAAATAAAGAAAGCTTATTTTTAAAAAAAATAAAGGACTCAAATACTAATGAATCATTAAACTATGATATGCTAGTACCAGGTGCCTTCAAGACCAGTATTGTAACTCTGATCTGCCAAAGCTGACCTTAGACAGACTTACTCAAGTCTAAAGATGATCAATAAACCTGCTAGGTTCTTGACTTTTGCATCTGAAAGTTTTGTACATTATTATATTTTTTCCTCTGAATGTGTAACTGGCATGACCTGAGTGACTGGACAGCCAGCTCCTATGTAAACCTTGCAGTTTTCCTAGCTTTCCAAGAAGCGGAAAAAACATTTTCACCTTATCCCTGTTCAATTATTTTAAAAAATACAGTATGATACATTAAGTCAGAAGATAATGTGAAGGGCTTTGGATCCTGAGTGGATGGAAGCATCCTCCTTGCATCCTTCATTTCAGCAACTAGGTTCAAAACAGGGCATCTTCTGTGAGCTCTGCCTGCATGGCTGCATTTACAGCATATAGGTTTTTGGATTGAATTTCTGAAATACCTGATTTTCCTCATGTGTTCTTACAGTGTGAGCATTCTCCCTTATAGCTTAGATTTTGTTATGTCTGTAAAGTATTGGAATGGTAATGACTCTTAAGAAACCTAAGAAAGTTTCTTGATATATTCCCAAGCTCCTTTCTCTCTCCACTTGAAACATATTTAAATACGTTCTGGTATTGCAGCTTTATAAAATGGACATTTTTATTTAATAAAAATATTATACTCTATGGATGTTCATAGAAAATTCTGTCCTGTGAAAGTGTGATGTGGTTATTTTCAGTATGAGATTGCGTATGATTTTTTATTCTATGTTCCTTTGACCCCTACCTGGTGAAAATACTTAGTATGAAATAAAGCAAATAGCTACATTAACTCCACGTAGCTGAAGTGCGACTTCAGAATTAACTCATGTTAATTAGTTGCTTTACTGAAGCTGTAACTTTTCAATGTTTGGTATGTTAGCAGATGAAAAGCTTATAAATATAGTAGTTATCAGTTTGAGTGAATTGATTATAAATTCCAAGTTTTTCTGGCAATAAAGCATAGAGAGTATACATTTAGCCAGTTTGGTCTTACGGACCATAAAGTAAAATTGGTAAAATCTAAAGAATACCACTAAAGAATAGAGAAAATAATTTCTAGTCCATCCAAGAACAGTCTGCAGAGCTTTCACTTGTCTTAATTCTTGGAAGTGCTGATAGCTCTTTGCTCTATGGGGTAGCAGATAGTGGCCTACTAAGATTCTTGTAGTCCTTGGTTCCCTCTTTCTTTACTTGCAGAATTTTTCTGCTGATAGATAAAACTCTGTAGTTCATCATTGGCTTTCAGCTGAGAGTACACATAACATTACTTGATTGTTCTGAAGTCACAAGCAAATATCTGTTCATTTACATCATTTTCTTAAAGTGATTGTAATGATGGAATGGTATTTTTATCTTTTAATGTACACACGTGTGCTTACACATACCCCAGCTCACAGCTACATGTAGGAAGAAGGTAATTGATTCATGTGTATCCTTGGTCCTAAGGTCATACAATGAATAGGAGTAGTAATACTTAGTAATACTTAGTTGGAAGTATTGAACATTCTTGGAACCACGAAATGGAATGAATTAATGAGGTTTTGCTCAGCTGCTTGCTAAAGGTTTTCCAGGAATAAAACTATGAATAATATGATAGAAGACCAAATACTCGTGGAATATGAGAAGCTTTTCATAGGGAAAGAATTGCAGCTTTATGAACCAGAATTTTCTAGTGTCAGGGAGATCTCTCTAACCAATTTTTTACTTGGTTACTGTCTTCTACTGTCATTTGTCATAGCTGTCAGGAGCTTTTTGACAATCTATTTCTGCAAAACGTTATCATCAGGTTAAGATTTACAATTCTTCCATTTGTTATCATCATACATTGATTTGATTCTCACAATATTTGTGGAAACTTTCATGAAACTATTACATACTTGGTATCATTTTTTCAGTGAGTGGTGAAAAACCACCGGACCGGTGAATTCAAGTTGTGTGATAAGGTGCAGAGAGCTACTTTAATACATATTTTAAAAAAAGATTTTTCTTAAAAACCTATGTAAAATGGCCTTTTAAACTATTAAAATTGGGAAGGCTTTTGCTTAGAACAATTTGTGTCTCTTATTGTCCTAAGTCAAGATTAGCTCCAGGATGTAAGTGTGTGTCTGTGTAACCTTAGCTACACGAGAATCACATTATCATAGAAGGTTACTTAGGTTCACACCCAGGAGTAAAATCCCATGTCACTGAGTCATTTTTACTTTAATTCTCTGAAACAGAAATCTTTCTTGAACTCAAACTCTGTATCTCTCTAGTAGTTTACTATTCCAACCTTTAAAACTGAAATTTGGATTCGTTTTGAATTGTGGACATTTCTGTGTGACGTATCATAATATCATACATTTACAAAACTATTACGATATAATTTTGTATGTTATTTTAAGGAAAAGTCTGTTTACCTAGTTTTTCTATTAACGCATCATACTGACCACAAATTACCGTAAATGGGCAGATTGGTGCATGGCAATTTATTTCTATACTTTTAAACTGTAATTGTAGGAATGATGGCTGTATTTAAACCAAGCATAAAATCATGAATCTTTGCAAAAATATTTTTATTACAGAAGCTGAGAAAAATAAGCGACAACATTCTTGATCAAAGGCCGTCATTTATCATGATTATGACTGCTATATATGTGGTAGGAAAATAAAAAGTGCAATTTCAGATTTATTGAATATTTGCATTTCTTTTTAGATTATCGACATAATGGGAGAGATCTTCAGAGTTCAACGCTATCAGTGCCAGAACAAGTCATGTCATCTAATCATTGCTCTCGATCAGGGTCCCCTCACCGTGGAGATAGTATAGGACGGACTAGATCATGGTCTCCTAGTGTCCCTCCCCCACAAAGGTAAATTGCTGTTTGAACATTCAGTGTATAAATTTACGTGCTGTTGATCCTGTGAAAATCCTGTGAAAATATTGGAAAGAATCTCCTGACCTTCAAAATGGGATTAAATTAAATAGATTTTATGAAATTATGTAAAGCCAATGTTTTCCTTACATTATATTGATGTCTAGAAATTCATCTGATTTTGTATCTAAGGAAAGAAAAATTCTTCTCTAGATTTCTATTTTCAAGAGCTATTTAGAAGGTGCTTTATAGCATCTGATGGTTTGACATTTTCTCAGTGTTTGTCAGTGGTGTTTTCAATCCTTTTCTCTGTGCAGAATTAAGACCCTGGGAGTGCCATACTTCTTGCCCGTGGTAGCTTTCTTTCTACATTTTTTTTTTCAGACTCATAAAGTATCAATAGTAAATTGACACACATACAATTTTATACTGAAAAATGTCAGCTCTTGATCTTGAGAAGCTTCTGATAGCTTTTTATCTTGTAAAACAAAAGATCAGGACATTTCTTCCAAAAACTGATGAATTTGGTTAATTACTACTATTTCATTAAATATATTGTTTAAGTAGGAAGTAAGAATTTTCCTGCAAGGATAAGTTTTCTTAAGAGGAACCAAAAATATAGATGTAAAGGGGAGTGAAGCCCATGTTCCAGTATTTTTTTTTACTATGTATGGGTAGGTTTTCAATTACTCTAATGCAGCTGGAATAAAAGGAATAAGGTAATGTTCACAACTGTCATTTAATACTGAAGATCTGGCATCCAATATTCCCAATAAGGTACGTGTGTGTATTCCTTTCTTCTACAGCCATTCTGATTCTTGTGTTCTGCTTTCTTTTCTGTTATTACTGTTCTTTCTGTTAGCTTAAAATTCTCTTAACTTCATATTCTCTTACTTATGTGTTTACTTACCATTTCCCCTAACAGATACAGACTAAATGATATCATTTTCCATTAGTGAAGTATTAGGATTCCAAATTATCCCATATCATCACAGACAGCTAACAGGCAGAAACTGTAAGTTTCTACTTGAAATCTAAAAGCCTACATAAATACAGCCTTGCTTTAAATGAGACGTGCTGGTAATCAGATAAATAGTAGACACAGTGGGGTCTATTTTGATTTCAACTATACTAATTTCGGACTAAGTAATTGCCTGTGCTAACTCTCCTGGAGTTACTTTTATGAGATACAGACATAAATGTGAGCAAAATCTCTCTTTTTTTCCTCTCTCTTTTCTCTGTCTCTCTTTATGTGTGTGGCGGGGTGTGGGTGCTGTGTGCATTTTGGGCAGAATTTCTACGCAAGCTAGTAATTACTACTTGTCTTGCACCATTGAAAGGCCTTTTAATTTTCTTGTTATTTTGTGTTCCTTACGTGTATGAGATGTTTCTTGCTTCCTGATTTTCTTAAAGCTAATACTTTAAATATAATTTTGAACTTACAGAGTAAACCACTTCAGCTGTTTCCTACAATGTCACAGTCAAATGCGTTATTTATCTAATATTTCCCTGCCTACACCCCAAATAATTTCTTTGAGGATTTGTAGAGCCTAGAGAATTGGGTTGCTTGAACTTGAGACTTTGTAGAAAAAAAGAAGCATCATCTTTGAATTACAGAAATGCCCTTTTTAACTCTAATGAAAATCTAGCTGTATCTGGCAAAGCTGTAAGCATTGTTAATCACATTTCCACCATGCTTAGCTGGATTTGTTATGTATGTGCTGCTACAGGTATGTTCTAACTGCAGTGAGCATGTTGCACATGCAGAGATTTCAGTTACTGATTGCCTCTGCAGACAAGGGCTCTTGGATCACAGAAGCTCAAGGTGCTTCATGTCATATAAGTTATTTTGCAGTCCTCAGTCCTTCTACTGGATCTTGTTACTGAATGTGTATAGCTTGAAGCCCTTAAAGTTCACCCGTGCAGAGGTGAGAACAGGTTAAAAAGTCTTAAATAGAACAGTAGAAGACTCCTGTAATGTTTTCAGCTAATTCATGTAACGGGCTGTGTGATTCTGACTAGATCAGGATGGAGTTTAGACAGGCACTGAACAACGTCACGTTTAGCTTTTTCTAAGAGTGCATTTGAAGAAGCAAGATGAGGGCGACTGTAATGATCTGGATGAGGGGGTGAAGTGCACCCTCAATAAATAAACAAACAGTACCAAGTTAGGCAGGACTGTTGATATGCTTGAGGGTACGAAGTCTTTGCAGAGGGATCTGGATAAGCTGGATCAATGGGCTGAATATGATTGCATGACATTCAACAAGGGTAAGTGTCAGGTCCTGCTCTTGGGTCATTACAGCCCCATGCAGTGCTGTAGGCTTTGGGAAAAGTGCCTGGAACGTTGCCCAGCAGAAAAAGAGCTGGGAATGCTGGTTGACAGCTGGCGAAACATGAGCCAGCAGTGTGCCCAGGTGTCCAGGAAGCCAATAACATCCTGGTCTGTATCACAAATAGTGTGGCTACCAGGACTAAGAAAGTGTTGTTCCCTTCTACCCTGCACTAGTGAGACCGTGCCTTGATTATTGTGTTCAGTTTTGGGTCCCTCTTTACAAGAAGGATATTGAGTTGCTCAAGCATGTGCAGAGAAGAGCAGTGAAGCTGGTGAAGGGACCAGCAAGCAAGACTTACGTGGAGTGACTGAGGGAACTGGGGTTGTTCAGTCTGGAGAACATGAGGATGAGAGGAGATGCCATTGCTCTCTACAACTACCTGAAAGGAGGTTGCAGTGAGCAGAGTGTTGGCCTTTTTACTCAGGTGGAAAGTGATAGGATGCAAGGAAACAGTCTCAAGTTGTGCCAGGGGAGGTTTATTTTGGATATTAGGAAGAAATTCCTCACCGAGAGGGTGGTCAAGCATTGGAACAAGCTGCCCTGCAAAGTGGTGGAGCCACTATCCCTGGAGGTATTTAAGAGACCCATGGACATGACACTAGGAGACGCGGGTTAGTGACGGGACTCAGTAGGTTAGGGTAATAGTTGGATTTGCTGATCCTGAAGGTATTTTCCAACCTACATGACTCTGTGAGTCCACAGAAAGTGACTAGGCTGAAATGGTGTGGTAAATCTAGTAGGATGCTCAATATTCTCCTCCATTACCAGCTGCAATTACACCTTTTCATTTGCTTGTGTGTTACTTGGTTGCTTCACTCCATGCACGTTCTGTCAATTGCAAGGAGTTTCAAAGGAATGGATAAATAAAGTGTGAAAGCAACTTTTCTTATATAACAAGTTCCATTGGAGAAAGCATGTAATTTCCTGGTAAATATTAAATCTGGCAAACAAAGGCATCCATAGCAGAGTGAGAGAGAACTGATGCAGTTTAACACTTTGTTTGAAGTACAATAAATATAGTTGTGTAGGAAGTTAAAAAGCAGCATGAAGTCAGAATCTGATATAGCAAAGAAATCTAAAGAAGAAATTATTTATTTGGAGCAGTAAGCCTAGAGCACAATCTTAATGAAAGCTGTTTAAGCAGACAGGATGGTACTGGGATTTCAGGACTAAGGCTAATAGTTTGGGCAGGAGTTCTGATTGTGTGGGCAAAGAACAAATATCAGATCTTTGGGAATTTTTGCAAATAAATGACAACTTGATAAAGCTTTAATATTTCAGTCAAAAGAAGGGCTGAATAGCAAAAAATAACACTAGAGACAGAAAAATGCACGTTTTTTGTTTGTTTGTTTTTTTGAAACCTGAATAGAAAGAGAGACTGTGGATGAGAATTGATTGTTGGTGGAAAAGGTAGAAAAGTCAACAGAGAACAACAGAATACCGCTCTGCATCCATTTTAAAGTAAAAATATGCATGAAATAATCCAACTGTGTGGTAAAGGTATTTTAGTATACATCATTTTGGTATAAATGAGGTGGTTGAAACATGTACAGAGGAGTTATGTGCCAGACAGTTATAGAGTGGAAGGTGGAAGAATTGTACCTATTTTTGATATGGAAAATGAAATATTTAGTAGTTGAAGTCAACTTCATATTTGGCTTCATGAGACCCAAAGTGAAGAAATCACAGAATGGTTGGATGGGACCTCTGGTGGCCATTTGGTCTGACCCCCTGCCCAAGGAGGGCCATCTAGAGCACGTTGCCCTGTACAGCGTCCAATTAATTTATTAAAAGTGGAGTAGAGCTAACAGCAAAAGCAAATAGTGCAACGTCTTTATATAGCACTTCTGTGCAGAAATAATTAACAGCATAGCCTGTGGTGAAGGATACATGTGGAGGATGACACTTGCCAGGGACTGGCAAATGACAGAAGGTAAGGATGATAGGTACCAAAAAGACAGACAAAGAGACAAAGAAGAACACAGAAACTGGAATAAAAGAGAAATGAGGCCCACATTAGGGAAGACTGCAGGTGAGAATGGGAAACAGAATTTCTTGACCTAAAATGTGAATTTACAAGGAGGGAAGCACACGTACCCTGTTATTCAGATCCAAACAGATCAATCATGATTTAGCTATCCAATAACTGTCACATATAACTGTTGCCTTCCTGTCTTGCCATTCTTGTAAATTTGTTTTACAAAGCAGAAAAGTGAATTTAGTGTGATTCAGTCAGTATTGATGGCTAAACTGAGTAAAGCAATCTATAGGCAAGGCTTTGGTCTCACACAGAACAAAACCAAACAGATGATTGATGCTCTTGAACCAAGTCTACGCTAAGTGTGCCACTTACAGTTGCTATTGGAAATTTAAAAAGTTTAATTAACAATTCTGTCTTTTTCAGATTCTGTAATAATGAGATTACAGAACAAGCTTTCCACTCAAAAAATAAAAAGAAAAATCAGCTCTTTTATTTAGATGACATGTTTTTATCAGGCTTCACTGTACTGTAACAGCCAGCAGTAGTAATTGTGTGTTAATACAGTTTACATGTTTATAGTATTACCAGGCTCAAGAGCTCTTCAAAAATTCTTTACAGTATATGTTTCAACTGGGAAGGTAATTTTCATTGAATGTACATATTTGGAAAGACTAAGGAATATTTGATTAAAATTTACCATTTTAATAAAATAATTAATACTCTCTCATTTCCAAACCAAACAAATATCAAAGCAAAGCAGAAAAAACTCTATCCTTACCATCGGGGTTATCACCTTTGTCTGCAGAAAAAAAATATTACCTTGAGATTTTAAATTATGTGAGCATGAAAACATACAAAAGACAGGTCAGCAAACCCATCTCATTTCCTTCATGTTTGCTAACAAGTGTCTGTACAAACGAGTAAGGGGATGTGGCGCAGGTGCACCCAGAATTCAGAATCTGCTGTCTTTTATCCCTAGTCGGAATGTGGATCAGGGACCACGAGGGACACGATCTACTCCTGCTCATTACAATACCCTGAACCGAATGGAAAGACACCGTGTAATAGATGACCACTACTCTCCGGACAGAGAGAGGTAAATATCTGACAGGAATTAGAAACAGCTGTAGCCTGCATTCATCAGTGTGCATACTTCAAATCTCTAAAATAGATTACAAAAAAAATCACTTACCTAGTCCTACAGGTGAGCATTTCCTCACTCATTTAAAAATATTCAGTGTGCACAAGGCTGACAAAACAGTGAATGCTGTTTACCTTTGCTAAGAGGGAAACTGAAAAATCTGTGACAAATTATGCTATAAAAACAAAATAGCTTAGTTGTTCTATTTTATTAAAATATTTTATGTACTATATTCATAAATTCTCTAAGTACTGAATACCTCAAAAAATTAACAATGGACTTGGTCATTTTTGCTGCTGAATAAAGAGACATAAAGATAATTTGAGCTCAGTAATAATATAATACTCCTATTGTATACAGTCCAATTAAAAGACATAACAAAAGTATATTCTAGGACTGTGTTTGTCTTTTCTAAATTTCATGAGACATTTGATGATAAAATTAGCTATTATAGCAGTATGCAGTAGAATGAAATTGGGGTCTTTGTGTTTAGAAGCACATGACTAATGTTTTGCCTAATCGAACTACCTAAACAATGAACAAAACTGTAGCAAACTGTATGAATTATAATGATATAAAACAGAATTGCAAGCTCTAGCTTGCTATTATAGTTAATTTTGCTGGATTAATTGTGGTAGTGCCTTTGTGCAGTTACAAAAATATTTCTAAGATCTTTTCCACCTCATTGTCTTCAGGTCAGGAAATCACAAGTATGACATAGTTGAACCTCCTTTTTTTCATTAAAATATTTGACATTTCTGTTTATGCTGCAGAAAAATGCTATAAAAGCATTGGCTGATAAGACTAGCTGATTTTTATACAGATGGAAATGACTTAAGGATTTTAAGCTGTTTCCTTAGAATAAAATTAATAATAATAATAATAATAAAAAATAAAAAAATAAACAGAATGCTCTTGGGATAATACTAAATTGATAGCAAGACCAGTCTTCCTTGACAGGGTCTAAACTTATCCTTAGAGACTGTGCATGCCTCATGGAACGTTTTTGGGTTTGTTCACTGTGTGAGTTTGCTTGCTGCCTCCCACATATATGCATAGCTGTGATAAGTGGTCTGAAATACAGCATTGCAGTTTTTCCCCATCATTTAATCAAATATCCCGTAGTGAACTGCCTTGGGTTAAAAAGAAAGCGAATCTAGGTTTTTTTAGAACACGTGAGAAAAATGTCAGAAATTTGTAAATTATGAAAGTATTGAATTTTCACATGACCATTCTTGATGAGTAGACGTTTTCTTGTTAGGTATGTTCTGAAACTCTGAATGGAGGTATGCCATCTGTATTTTCCAAAACGCAGAAGTTCTTCTGTTCCTTCATGGTTAGTGGTTGGCTAGGCAATTAGGTTGTTGACTAATTATACCTCTGTTGCAACATACAGTCTCTGAAGCATCTTGGACCTAGACAACACTATAATAGAAAAAGACTAGTCCCAGGCATTTATAACATTTTATATTCATTGTTAACTAACAGTGATTTTAGGAGTGGAAAGATTATTAGACTTCAAATTATGTTACTGAATATTTCTCTGATGCCATCTGCATTACATAAGAAAGGATGGTGCATGCACAAGTCCTTGGAATAACACTTCAATAGCATTAACTGTGAAAACTGCTGGAAATGCAGGCAGTTTGAAGTTGAGAAACTGAACTTTTAAACAGGTTTATAAACTTTTTTCTTGTCATCCTTATTTTGTTCCACACCCACCTTTGTGAAAAAAAAAAATCGTACTTTGCTTTCCCACTGCTCTGATGGTTTGCTGTTTCCACGGTCCATTTATACCTTGGAGCTGTTTGCAAAAAAAGGGACTTTGAAAAAGTACCTTCTCGTTGACAGGTTCAGTTGCTAAGTTAAAATATGGCAGCGAATATGTGTAAGAACCTTTCTTCCTTCCTTTTCTAGGTAATTCAGCATAGAGTTGTCTAACATGTATGGTACTAAGGAGTTAGATGCAACAGAGTATGAGAATGTCTGATGACCTCAAGGCTGATGGCAATGTGCACATTCCCTCAAAACCAACTAGTGAAAAGTTAGAAGTGGAAATCAGATTATTTAAAAAAGCAGAAAGACAGACATTTTTAGTTTAGTTAGAGATGATTTTAATTTCAAGCACCAAGCTTTTAAATATATCAAACTTTGCTGTTGATATTTATCAACTCTGATGTTGATAAATATATCAAACTTTGCTGTTTCATAAAAAAGTGTAAAGAGTGCTACTAAGAGGGGAGGATAATTGTGTCCTCCTTGGATCTCCCTAGTGTATCACTTAAAAATCGCTATTGAATAATAGATTAGAAAAAATGGATGATCATAAATGGATGAACAATAATAAGTGGATGATAGAATTTTCTTGTGTCAACCAAATTTGATTCATGCAAGCTGTAGCAGTGGAACAGTCTTGTTTTGCATTCAGAATTACTTACAGACTTTGCAATAAGCACAAGACAGTCAGGATGCAAGTGTACTCCAGTCGTTCCATTTCCACAGAAATACTTGGGAATCAACTTCCCAGTCTAATACGGAAGCTGGAATATTAATTAAATGGTGAGAGCTGGTCACAGAGAATGAACATTGAAAGGAATGGCTGGCTAACCTTCTAATGCCTCATCTTCACTGTTGAGTGAAGTATCCCAAGCAGTAAAGACCAAGTCAAACTCCCCTTGCACAGTAAGAACAGGAGGGAACGCAGCATGTGGTGCAGTGAGGCACTCTGTGTACATGTGTGTGCTTTCAATATGCTTCTGAGCCTGGTTTGTTATGTGAAGCCTGTGCCTGGTTACTAAATACTAGAATTAGGCAATCTGAATTACTGACATCTGTTTTGTTACCCTCATGGTTTACTGAATTTTATGAAGGTGTGAGGAAATGGACAACTAGGTGAGTGAAACCAGAAAATTTTAAGCCATCACTCTCTGTTCATTGAAAAAAAAAAAAAAAAAAAGGCATTATAATGCTTGCCTATATCTGTGGAACTGTGTTGGAATAGTGGAAATCTGTTTCCACCTGATGCAGGGGAGAGAGAGAAATTGTGTGTGTGTGTTTATGTAACTGGTAGCATTGCAAAAGCTATAGTACTTCCTCATCAGACTAATTTTATTACTTTAATGTAAGTGAAATGTGTTACTGCTGCAGATTGCCCTCTCTGTAGCAAAATATGTAATGTTTCAGAAATTTGTGAGGCTGCAGACTTAAATTTTTATTTTGCCATACGATCATTTGACATTCTTTTGCCTACTTTTGAGTGCTATAATGTAGAAAATAAGGAGTGTGTGCTAAAAGGCTGCAAGTCTAAATGGAGGTTGCCAAATAAAAGTATCTTGGAGATCTTGTTTCTTTTTAAAAATCTGCTGTGTGTAAAACATGGCCATGTCTCTGTGGTCTTCCATGTATTCCTACCTGCATGTGCACCAGATCATGATTTTCATGAACAGCTCAAAAGACATTTTTATTTTGGGTTCAGGTCTGGAACATTTTGGAGTTGTTTTGCACTGAGGCAATGCACAGCTTAATGGGAGCAACCACTTTCATTATGATTTTATTACATAATGACTTACTTACATTATGCTTTTAGGAGTTCTAGACTGGCTGTTAGCCAAATCAAAGTTTTGCATGTCTTAGTTTTCAACAGGGAGAAGTAGGTAAGTCAGGGGCATCTCTGGTGTTTTGCTGTTAACATACTTATAAAAATCTATAAAATATATTTGAAGCTCAAGACATAAAGTATAATAACAACAAAACAAATAAGAGTATTGACTGGATGCTCAGAAGACAGACAGCATTTAAACCTTTTGCTCTGCATGCTGAAACACATAAACCACAGAACAATCTGCAGCCTCCTAATGTGCATCCTATCATATTTTGACCTAAATGATGTCAGTCGTTCTGTCTTCAACACAGATATGGCATGTACCTTTCCTTTCTTGATTAGCTTGCATAATTTATGGCACAATATTATGGTACATCAATGGAAATCATTTCCAGAGCAGGAGAGAGACATACTTACATGAATAATACATGTAATATGATTATTGCAGCTAGAAAAGGTGCATATTATGAAAATGCTACAGACTATTTAGGCTATATATTCTTGATTTATGGTGAATTACTTGATTTATGATGAACTCCAGTAAGCTACTGGAGACACAGTTCTACACATTCATCTACACACTCATGTAGAACTAATTTTTCCTCTTAATGAATTCAAACATGGTATTATTTTATTTTTTTTTTTTGTGTTGCACTTGTAAGAACATATTATAATGCATTCTTATATATTATAAATTAGGTAGCACGTATAACCTGTTCTAAACAATAGGGAAAAGTATAAATAGCTAACAGTGCCAGAGGACCAGGTCAAGTATAAACTAATGCTTACTTGAAGTCGATGTATGGACAAGCAGAGTTTTGAGTGGTAAGAAAGCATATATCAAACTTGTCAAAGTTTGTTATATATCAGACAGTATATGTGAGTATATCTAAACGGCAGATTACTCTGATTGTAAATTCCTGAATTTAAAAAATGGTTGAACACTCACAAGCAAAAGTGTTGGGACTTGATAAGAGCACTAGAGCTCTGAGTTTCTACAAGTATTAGGACAAAACTTGATACCAGAGATCAGGCATTTACGATAATTTAGTGGGGATTTGGGAAGTAGTTAGGAGTCAAAACTGAAGCCAAGCATTTACTGCTGGTGTTTCATTCGTATACCAGTAAGTGATGGGAACAGTCTGAGGTTTTCTGTCTTGTGGACAGTAAGTTAAGCTGTGTGCAAATAGCAATTGCCATTAAATTCATATTCTGCAACACCCACCACTTGAAGACCTAGTTTTGTTTAAAGCTCTTCTTTTTAACAACTATTTTAATATATTGCATTTATTTGATTTTGAAAGATTGTCAAGAAAATTTGTCAACAATTCATTGAAGAGAGAAAAGGGGAAGTGAAAGTAAATTGTTAACATCAAATTGCTACCTACCAGATGGAAGCACTAAATTACTTATTAACCATAATTTAATATTTGCAACAGTTTTGCAGTCCTACTTCCAGCACTTCATCTAAATCGTTTAAAGGCATATTCCTATAGACGTAGCCTGTGAATAACTACAGAGTGGTGAATATAGACTGATATGCAGATGTTTGCCATTGTTGCATATATCATAGCTGCTATAGGGTAGACTCCTACATTTTTATTTGATTGTTCTTCCTGTGGGTGTGCATATGTTCTAAAGGAAATTTTATGAACATGACGGAATTATTTTTTAATGCTTCTTGGCAGCATGATGACTACTGAGCTGTTACGTGTAGGCCAATTTTAGTATTCAGGTCCCTGTATTAGTTCAAGGACACTAATACAATTTACAGCCTGCTGTGTAGCTCTATGATTATTTTCTTAATCATTAGTCCTTCTTAGGGCTTTGCCTTCTAATTTTCAACTAATTGTGTGAAATTGGGCCCCACTGAACGGTGTACAGCTCCTCATTCATGTACCAACCTGCCTGAAAATAAATTATATAACCAGGGACTTAAGTTACACTCTTTTTATAGTGGTGGCTATGTGCTTTTGCATTTGTTTGGGAAGCAGTGAACACAAACACCTCTTATACTACATATAACTATCCTAATATACTTATAAGGAATATTTACATGTGGCTGATTGATATATTTTATCTATGTACAAAAGAGACAAAGATAATATGTGTAATATAGCTACCAGTAACAATTTGTCTGATTACTAGAAGATCATTAGCTACAAGCAAATTAAGACATGAAAAGTAAAAGTGTTTTGTACTTCTACTGTGGACTTTTGTTACTAGGCATCACTTTAAAATACCCCAACTTCAGAGGAGCTGTAGACCAGGGACTCTCTTCTGCATTGTAATAATTCATTGTAAATTGTGAAAAAAAGTACATTTAAAAATATGTATTTTCTGTACTTTGTACATATAATTTGTACTAAAAGAGAAGTAATAGTCTATTTTAAATAACTTGAGAATGTTATTTTTAAAAACTTGAGAATTACTGCTGTAATGTATAAAAATGTATTTTTTTATTATTATTTTTTAGTTTTATTCAAAGTACAAACAAAATGTGAATACCTTGTTTTCATTATTTTGAAATGCATGGATTTCTTTTCTGGTATGTTCTGTTACGTCATATGATGAATATCTCTTCATTAGTTATTTGAGTAATAATGAGGATTTCATGTAGGTTCATCTTTTATCACAGTAGGATAAATATTAAAGAACACCCTCAGAAACAGTAAAGCTCCAGAGCTCGCTGTGTGGAGGCAGACTGGCAGGTTTCCCAATGGTGTTAGCCTTTCAGACAAAGTAAACCTCTGCCAAAGGTATTGTTCATACTGAAGTTATCACTGCCTGCAGGCAAGGGAATGGGCAATATGACTTCTGGAGATTGCTTTCAGACACACATGTAGCCCCTGTATTCTCAGATTTTTATGTCTTGTGTTGTGTGAAGTGTATCATTCCTTCTCCATCTTATTGTCTCATATTTGTTTTTTTTTTCTTCCTGCCATCTGCTCAGTCATTATGTTACTTTACCTCGTTACCGGTACACCCAGTCCACAGATCACCATCATAGAGATGCCAGGTATATGTTTTCCTCTGTGTGACTCTGTGTGGATCATGCATGTACTTCTATGTACCTACATGTCCACTTCTGCTTTTCTGAGTGTGTGTGTAGTGGTAGAAAACTTGGAAGTGTTGAGTTAATATCAGCATTAGATTTCCTAACATAGTATGTAGACAATCACTGTGTAATTCTTCATATACTTCCCTTTTAAATTTTTTTTCACTGCCAAAGGACTGCAATTGGTAGTACATGAACATGAGACTATCCTAACATTATTCCAATGTGTTTTAAAAAGTCAGTAAATAAGTCAACAAACTGCTAATTCAAATTAGTTCTGCTAAATTCACCGAAGTTCCAGCTGAGTATTCTTCAAGTATTTCTGTTGCTTAAGTTTCTTGCTTTTCATATTGTTTTGTCCTCATTTCACCTTTGTGTTGCTTTTCATTGTGTTCACCCTTTATGTTTTGGCAGCCAGGATCACACAATGTATCCTCTTTTTTGCGAAGATGCAATCAGATTACTTCGCTCCCGTAAGATGTGCCGTACCTATTCTGAGGGTGCTTACTATGATCTTGAGAGGTATAATCGATGTGGAGCATATTGTTAGTTCTACCTCTTGCACTTTGACAGTACTGTGTTTGGTTTCCAAACTAAGGATATGATCGATGTTTTAAGTGACAGATACACACAGTGAAGTTGTTTCATGATATATTTTATGATACTCTGTGAGTATGTATATATTTAAGACTCAGTACTATGGCAGAATTATAATAAAAGCTAAAGAATTTTATAGAAGTCAGTTTCATAAATTAGGTTATATGGTTATTATGTATAAGGGTCTTTGTATAACCCTTATTTTTGCTGGAATTTTTCAAAGCGCTTTTAGTACTTATTATTCTCTTTGAAATAATGAGGAAATACTTATCTACTTCAAAGTACACAGAAATAGAGTCTTTCTGAAATCTCATATTTTGTTTAACTGAAAAATGAAAAATACAGTGAAATATACAAGTACAAGCTTATGTTGTAGGTATTTATATAGTGCTTATTCTGTAATTTATGGGTACTTGTATACATTCACAACGACTGTGTGTGATTACAGACAATCAGCATTCCTATTTATATCTAAAAATAATGTAGAGAGAAGTTAAGCCCATAATAATTTCTGTGAAGTAATTATGGTTGAAATACAGTTGCTTTTAAGAGACGAAATACGACATGCTGTTGTTGCACTACAAATGCAAAAAATACTACTGTGATTATGATATTTTCAGCAAATATTGCAAAACAGAAGAAAGACTACATGGTTGTGAATGGATAGGAATAAGGATATAAATCCAATAAACCGTAATCCACTTAAAAGGAAGTGGTGGCTTCGTATCTTAAATAGTAGTTATAAAGGTTGATATGGCCGTTGCTTTGCAAGAGGCTCTATATAAAATTTTTCATGCCGAGCACTAAAGAACTGTTGATATATTAACTTCATAACTTCCATCTGGATATATCTGGATATGAGCTTCTCTGACAATTTCATTAGGGTTTGCTCAGGGTTCAAGGCATATATAACCATTTTTTTGTAGGTGTAAAACTAGCTTTTGATACAGAAGAAAAATAGAGTCTGGAAATCTTACAATATCATAGAATTATTCCTTCTAAAGAAATATTGCTTTGGAAAAATTCTGCAATATATTAGACGTTATAAGCTTTAGAACTCAGTTAACATTTGATTGGAAATGATGCTGTTTTGCATGAAACCTGGTATGAAGTAAGTGCGTACTCAATAATTCAGCCCATCTATAAAAACTTTATTAAGGAGAATGATTTTTATTTTGTTTTCTGAAAATATGGAATGAAAATTGCTCATAGTTACACTTTTTCAATAGTTAATCTTTATATACTGCTATGTGCCTTAGTTATATACTGGTATTTGCATTGGTTTATCTGAACCTGTTTCATATTGCTGGCTGTATCTGTGACTGTTCAGATATTACTGATAGTTGCAGCTATTAAATTGTCTTAGTTTGAGAAACATGACTTGCAAATATTCATCTTTGTTTCTACAAAAATTAGTCTATCAAAAAAAATAATAAAGTAAGATCAATGAAAATTAAGGACAAAAGTGATAATAAAGTGTTCAGAAAGATGAAAAAGACAGAATTTAAGCAATGCAATGGAGTAAATCTTTTCCAGGGCTTTGTTTATGAAAAGGCCTATTAAAGTTAATTCCTCTTGGGTCAGAGAGGAAAATCTAAGATGAAATGGCATGTCCTCAGCTCCCTGTTAGAGCAGTATCTTGAGATTCTTGGGTCTAGGAACTGATCCTGGGTCCTCTGCTCCTCTTGAATCCAGGCTCCCTGTGAGTACGTTAGCGTTAAGTTACTCAAGTCATCTTACTGGATATGAGCTGTTCTGAGTAGCTCATGGTTACTATCATTTTTTGCTAGTTTTTTGTCCTTTTTGTTTTTCCATTTTCTGCCAGTAGTTCTCTACGCATTTAAGGACCATTTAAAGCATAACCATTATCCAATTTCTCATTATACATTGCAAAACCCTAAGTAATTTCTTCTTCTTTAAGTTTTGGAAATACATGAAAAAATGCTTCTTAAACAACATTTCCTCATTTATCTTTACACTTTTTTTTTTTTCTATTTATTTTTTTCTGGTTTAGTGCCTTAAAATACATTATTGTTGCAGGTCAAGGTGTTAGTCACATCTTCTTAGTTCCATCTGCTTAATCAATGTCATGTTGATAGAAGCAGCAACCTCTCTTAATGTCTTTTATTTTCACTTTTTAAAGCATGTAGAATAACTATTTCCAGCTTCCGCTATTCATCAAAATTGCACAGATTGTTCTATAATGTCCAGCATTCATGGAAGAATCTTTCATCTGGAACAGAGTTAAATCACTGTAAATCCACCAGTGTGGATGTCCTACAGACAGGACAGATATACATCAGTCAAAATTACTTGTCTTCTTTATTATTCCAGGCTCATTTGGTTGTGTATCTGAAAGTCATTCACAGCCAGCCCATTAACTCTTTTGTTCTCTTCAAGAATTTTGTCTATCAGCTTTGATAATCTTTAGTTCTATACTTCTATGATGAATTTCCATTATGAAGAACCTGAATTTCTGCATTCATTCTTAGTCTATGGCATTTTGACATTTCTTTTTGTGATAGTTCCCCCTTTTGAAGGGGTCCAGCTATTTCCCTCCCAAAGGAAATGGAGGCAATGTTGACAAGACACTTGCTCCAACATATGTCTGAGAAAGACAATAGGCACATGTGCAGTGTCAGTGACTACACTGCCATTTGGACACTGGCTTTCTCAAGTACTCCCTGTACCTCTGTACCCCACTCCAGTTTTTCTTGGCTTTTTAATGTGGCAGCACTAGCCGATATCAGTTCACACTGCTAGAGCTACCCAAATTGAACATATATCATATATATATATATATACACATATATATATATATATATAATTGACATCATGGCTGGGCATGTAGTGCTATAATTACATTCTTATTTATATCCCCCAATTCACAGTTTTCTGGATTATTGCAGGCTAGTTCATAATTTGACATTCACCCATTTTAAGTTGTCTGACATAGACATCATCTCAATAACAGAATGATCTCAAGATTTTTATCCAGTTGTTTTTTAAATGAAAATATGCTGTTTTTCTAGGTTTAACAATATTAGTAGTTCCTCCCGAATAAATATCTTCTGAAAGACTCTCATAGCATGAAATTACTTCTCAACTTTTCTATCTCAGAGCTCATCTTAGTCACTGAGGACACCACACTTTGTGCTATTTTCATTTTTTTCATTTACCAAATGAGGTTTAAGTTCGGAAGACAGTAAAAGGTGACTTCTGCACATTTTGTGTAAAATGTGCAGTTTATTTCAATCTGCAAATTTCTTTTGCTTCACTTAAAGAAACAAACTTCTGCTCCTATTCTGTTCTTTGGCTTTCATTTTACCAGTCAGAAATTTTGCAGACTCCATATCCTATTCTCGGTGAAATTCCCTGGTTGCTTAAATTCTGTTTTCCTGTTGATGTAACTTTTCACTCCTGAATTGTATCTGAATATAATTAGAAAGTAGAAGTTTAAAATTTCTTAGTTATGAAAATATATGTTCAGAAGATACTGCTGAACATGTAGTAGATAAATGTGTTCTGTGTTCATTGCTATCTTAAAAATACAGTGAGAGAAAGTGCATCATAAAAGAAACAACCTTTAAAATGTCTGAAATACCTGTGCTGTTTATTCCATATTCAGGAGGACTAGGCATGAGAGAAGAGTGCCTAATACATATTATGATGACACAACCTATACTCCTGAAAGGTATTTTTATTTCTATCATAAAAATAGATAAAGATGAGTAATGCATTTTTCCTGAAGTGTAGTCTAAAATTTTTAATTCATCTAGAGTGATGATACTTAAGTTTATAGTGCACCATGTGCAACATTTTATTAAATACAGACCAACTAATCTCCAGAGCTTTAAGTACTTCATTTTCTTTTAGCCCTTTATTGCCTTCACTCTGGAGCTTTTTTTAAGGGTATCTCTTATTCAAAAAAATAATAAAAAAAAAAAGTTCATTGGAAGATGTGGGAGGAAAACTGATTAGTGCATAGCAGTTAGGTATAACTGAAGGCTTTTCCCCACTTAACTTACTTCTAATGGCTAACATTATCAGTCACAGAGAGTGATTATAGGAAAATTTAGAATCGTCAATTTAATTCTTTTAATATCTTACGTGACTTAAGAAAGTCCTCAGCTTTTGACATGTTAATGCCCATACTGACTTAAAAATGACTGAAAGTCTTCAACCTGATTCTGAGTGCTTGCTGTGCTGGAGCCAAAAGCACTATTGTTCTTCCTAAATTTTTATAGGCATATAGTGAATCACAGTGAACATAACTAAAATCTGAAGTGTAATCTGAAAGCTTTCAGAGTATCTCTGGAAGTAGTTATTTGATAATAACATTTCATGTTTAAAGAGAGACACAAAGTTCAAAAAGAAAGATATCCAAAGAAAGAAGCAAGTTTACATTCCTATCCCTTTATACAATTAGACCTTTACATTTCTTTGTCTGTTTTTAAAGCAATATCTGTTGTCCGTATACAGTATGCGAACAGGTAAAGCAAGAATTATTTACTAATAGCAAGAATTTTATTTTTCTGCTATGAATAAGCAGTCATATTCAACAAAAACTAAACTGCAGTTTTAAAGCCAGTCTTGTTTATTTATGGTGCCTATAACAAAGCACTTTTTCAGAAGAAGCTTACCTAAATACTGGCTAACTGGAAACACTGGCGTCAGTTTTAAGGATACATACAAGCAGGGCAAGTGTAAAGATACACCTGTCCTTCTCCCTCTGTATTCTAATTAAGACTAAACTAAATCTAAATCTAATCTAAGTTAAATTATACCAAAATATCTTTCATCCAGTCAGTGATTCTGGCTACAAAGTATGCCAAAAATGTCATTACTAGTGCCAATCCAATTTGATATAGAAGAAACAAGAGCAGCTGAGCAACACTCACATATGCTGCACCCCATACTGTTTTCCCTCAATGTAATGACCAGGAAGATTGAGATCATGTAGTTTGTGAATATATCTCAAAAATTCAGATTCTGAAACCTGAGAAGTTAGCAAAAAATGGAGTTATGCAAGAAATCCATCATGTATTGTGCTATGGTTCCTGGAAAACAACAATCATTAAAACCCTCTGATATATATTCAATATTCAAGCCATTAAACAGTTCGACCTGCAGAGTTTGGCTGGGACTTTCAGTACAGACAAAGGAAGACTTATATTCAAGTTGGGCACACCTTGATCCCTTGATCTTTTCTGAAAATCTCTGCCTTGCTTCTCACCCATTGTCATGTGGAAATCATTGAGTAGGACGACTGCAGTTCCAATGCTATACCCAAGCAGGACATTGAAAATCTGGAACTCCAGATACCCAGTTGAAGCTCCTTGACCAAATAATAGATGGTTTGCATATATTCTTAACATACTGGGATAAAGCTGCCAAAACAGATTATCCTTTGGTGTCTGAAATCAAAGCATCATTTTTGTCCCATTGTTTCTTTTCTCCATGGCTCTACTTTCAGATAAAATGTTTCTACATGTGTTTTGATGTTATCTTCAATTTATTTGTTGAAACACTGCTGCAAATGTTTAGGTAGCCCATATTTAATACCTGGAGGAACAATATAGGTATAAAATTTAATTGGTTTTCATTGATCTGAGTGAAGTGAGTTTTCTTCTGCTTCTTAACCATATAAAACAAGCGAATAGAAAAATGAATAAATTAGAAAAAGTTAGGCATGTGGAGTTAAAAGCAGTATTTTACTACATTGTATTTTTGATTTTAGTATTTTGCTTCTCAGAATGTTATTTTTGTGAATGGTAAATCTCCACAATTACTTCTTAATACTCCAAAAATTCAATAGCCATTGAAAACCTGAAGATTTTTGTGTAAGAAAATATTAGGGATCAGTTAGGCTTTATGGAACTGAAATTCATAGCTAAACTGCTGAAAAGAATCAAGGTAAAATATAATAAGAATTCTGTCAAGAAAAATAAAAAATAGAGTGCTTGTTTTTTAATTTAAAAAGATTTGATTTTCTTCATACCTAAGAGAAAGTAGGAAATGTACAAAGTGATTTGGAAACTGTTGGAAAGCTTCCCATTTTATTGAGAAGTGATCATGTCATATGAATTAGACTGTTATTATTAATACATATGTTTCTTTATAACACTTCTTTATTTTAACTGCATTGTAAAGGTGGTACAATGGTGCAAGTTCATGGGCAGATCATGTAGTCAATGGTTCAGCTGAAAATTATGGGTAAGTAAAGAGTGTAGTGTTGCAGATGTAGCTAAAATGTATTTCTGATCTTTATAATAAGAATTCGTTTATTATTGTACTAAATTTATTCCGAATAAGTACATTTTTTCTTTATCTCTTGCTTTCTTGACTCAGAACCAAGGCACATTTATGTCTTTTTTTTTTTTTTCCAAGATTAAGCTGTTTTATTCAGTTACAGATAGAAAAAGAACATTAATTATGTTTGAACTATTTTTAAAATATGTTCTCACTGTTAAGGGCTGCTTTAATGAAAAAGGGCTTTTTAAGTGATAATACCTGCCTACATTCACGCTGCTGGGGCATGTGCCTTTGAGACCTAATTCTTTTTAGATTTAGAAAAGTCCTAGCTCCAACTGTCTAACCTATCTCCCCATGTGATTGATGTATCACCCATGTAAAGCACTGTGTACATTAAACTCTTCAGTTCTTCCCACCTGTACTTGGCTCCTGATCAAAGGAACACACAGATTTTCCTTACAGAAACTTTTGCTATTAGTTTGACTTCACTGCTTCTCCCTCATTTTCTTCTAGCTCTTGCAACATTTATCTTTATTTTTACTTGTTTCCTTTGTGAATATGCGCAGAGCTTGCTTTCTTCTGCCTTTCTATGTCTTCTAAATAGGAGGTGGACTATGCCAGTGACATATTTTGGCTGACTAAAACTAACATATGGTATGGGTCCAAGTTGCTGATAAATCCTTAAGTTCTTGAGTTAAGCTCCCACTGATTTGCTGGGAATTTTTCTTTGATAAAGTCTAATAAGAGTTACAAAACTGTATCTAAAAAATATTTGTTATGTAATTAATTGTGTAATTATACAAAATAATTCTGTGCATGGGTATCTCAAAAGCTATAATTTTGTGCAAACAAATTATAACGTAAACTCTCCATGAATATTGAACTAGTTCTTTGCATTGGTTTATTTTTTACTTATCCCTAAGTTTAATGTTGACCCTACTTTGAATTTTAGGATGCTATTTATTCTTTTGTGGCTGTACAAATGAATATATATATCTTTGCAGGTACAGTCATGTACCTGAAACAGATAATTGGAAGACTGTAGGGTACTCAGTTGTATAAAACAGCTTTATACTGAAAACAGAATTACCTAAGGGGTTACTGACAGTTCACCTGTAGTCCTAATGCCATTTAAAGAAAATTGTAATTCATATTTGTCCAATATATGTTGACTAATTCCTATAAAAGGAATTCAGACAGTAAAGGAGAATGTGACTTTGTTGACTTGAAACTAAGTAAAGTGGCATAAGACATTTTCATGAAAATTTCTCTGCTTTCTGGATGAGTTTATAAGGGTCTTTTGGCTTAACATCAGTGCAGCCATAAAGACAATTGGAACAATATTTCTTTACTAGCTCTTTGAGGCAGAGTTCCACTGATTGCTGACTCTTCAAGTGTTTTCAGTAAATGCTTTTTTTGTGCCACCAGCAAGGGTTGTGTGTAGTTCTTCCTGGGAAAGTGCACAAGCATACTGAAAATGAAGAACATTTGAAGAAGGCTGAAAAGTGCTTAGTGTAAACAAGGCTTTTGTATTTGCTTGTGATAATCGCATTAAAATAGTTTTAGCTTACTTCACTTGTCTTAGATTTAGTACAGTATACATCCTGACATAGGTAAGTATCTGAGAAAAAATCAGATTTGTAACGTGAAAAAAGAACTTATTTTTAGTGCTCTGTCCCAATTTAAATTTATCTCCAAAAGCTGTGCAAAAAGAAAGAAAGGATAAGAACATTTGTTGCAAATCAGTATGACTTTTAAGTACACTGTAAGGCATAGAACATACTTTAATAGAATAAGGACTACTGAAATGGATCAGGTTCTGTTCATATCAGTAGATTTACTGAACACCTTTAATGGTAACAGTGTGATATTTTGCTCTTTCATGATTTAAGAGCTTTAAAGATAACAAAGAATTACATAACTGCTTATCTTGGAATGATCTGATTGAAATCCTGTTCTTCTCATCAAGTGACAAAACTCTTGTTGTCTTGTTGACATTGAGGTCAGAGTCACAGGTATACAGCAAGAGGTTAAGAAAAATAAACATGGATATGCACTATTAAGCGTAGTTTGAGATATTTTATTAATTAAATGTCTGCCACATTATTGATCTTCTAAAATGTTAACTTAAAAAAAAAGAGACCAACTACAACTTGTACAACTCAAGTTTGAATTAAGACATGAAAAAAACAAACACAAACTACCAAGGACAAGTGCTTTGCAAATTTGGTATTTAGTCCTGCACAGTACGAGGGCATATTTAGGTACACGCTTGATTTTGAGCCTACATCTAATTCACATAATTAGTCTATAGTCTAAGTGCTCTCTCTGCATTTGAACATTCAAGCCTTAGTGGGAAATGCTGCTCTATGAGTTGTCTTATATACCACTTACTCTTCAGTCATGAACAATATGTTCATCAGAACCCTTGTGTGTTTGTGTCACTCTTCATACATTATGATCACACGTTCAAGTTGAGTGGGTGAAATTTTGTATTCCAAAATGGGGAAAAACTGTGTAAGAAGTTAAAAAGCTGGAACAGTTGTACTTAGGAATATTTCTAATATTTTAATTAAAATTTAGATGGTTATCCTAGAGGGAGTCACATAAGTATATTCAGACTTGAGCTGGGCAGGAACTGGGGAGAAAGAAGATTTCATTTCTCTCTGAGAATTTTGTGTTTCCAGCTTTTGAATGTTTATCATAATCTTCAGTGAATCATCTTAGGAAGATGCAGGTATCTGTTCCTGCCATGGGATTATTTAATTTGTGTCAACTGAGTGTTTTTGTTAAAGATGCTAACAGTTAGAAATAGTTAGTAAAAGACAAAAGTACTATAAAAGGAAACTGGCTGTATAGGTGAGAATGTATTTTATAAGTACCAAGACACAATTGTGTAAAACCAAACATTTAACATATTATAGCATAATTCTACTTAAATCTCTCAGACTTTTAAATTAAAATTGAAAGAACACCTCCATACATTTCATATTTTAAGTACAGAATAAAAATATGATTATATATTAATATGAGAAATTTAACAGGTCAAGCCAAATAAATCAGTAAGATATGAGGAGACATAAATGTTGCTTGCATTCTTTGGTCCACCTTAGTGTGAGGAAATTCTAAACTTAAAGGCTCCTTTTTTGAGAAATTACCTTTAAGTAAAATACTGGAAACCGATTCTTAAACTACTGGAAGTTAACTGGTTAAGTTAAACTACTGTTACTAGCTCGTTTGCAGTACTTTCTGATGTTTTAATGCAGATACATATAGCATCTGTGACAACTGGTTTTGTTGGTATTTGATTGTAATAGGTAGCATAACTCTCTGGCTGCATCCACAGAATCATAAAGTAATTTGGGTTGGAAGTGACCTCTTAAAAACAATGTGGCTAACTCTCTACAGAAAGGCCTTTGCTATTTGTCAGTAAACTACCGTAAAATCTGTGGATGAGAAGATGCATCACAGAGAGTAAATCTCTATAGATGTAGCTGCACGTGCTTTCTTTAAGCATTTTAGCAATTGCATCATGCTATCATGTTAGTATGATTAACTATGTCTACAACAGAGTCACTAACGTGACTGCAGTGCCATATACAGATACCTAAGCAAGCTGTAAGCAACTGAGTTTCTGTAGCGGTAGCTGCCTGCACGTAGCAGTGTGGAGCACAGCGTGCCTGGGATCACAGCCGAGTTCTCCGCTCTGTCTGCATAGCTGCATTAGCTGTTAGAAAAGTAGCTCAGATAATGGCATGCTACAGTGTAGTCACTCCTCTGACTGTCAAGTAATTTGTAGTTATATAAACCGCAGTGTGGTGTGCGTGTGAATGTCTGCATGTGTGTGTATATATGGATATATAAATATGGTTGAATGTTACTGCAGCTTGCTTTACCTTCTGCTTTTGTTTATTTTGTGAGAATATTTAAAAACATTACACGTCTGGCTTTTACAAACTATAGCACACATAATTTTATATTAAGTTCCTTTGTAGGTATGGATGATTGATTTGGTGAGGCTAACCAGTCACTAATTTATCTCAGTATTTTGGCAGTGCACTCCCATTTTCCATTACAGTACTTGTGACTCAAATTTAAATTTGCTCTTGGTACTAGAAATCTCAGTTGTTTGTAGACATGCTTATTTATGTTATGCTAACAGAGGATCTTGTGTCTGTGACTAAACAGCAAAGTTCCTATAGCTAGTAGAAGAATAACATGTCCAAGGATTGAAATCCAGCAACCATCCACAGACACTGACAGGTATTACCATTATATATTAGCTGGAGTTTGAAATTATGATCATTAGAAAATGTATTGCTGTATTTTTCTTGTTCTGTGCTCAGTGTTTCTAGATGAAAAAAAAGATGTGCTAGGAGCTGAATTATAGTGTATTGTAATTCTACAACAATTCTATTTTTATTTCTTCAGCTTTTTGTTACAAGAACAACCTAGTACTTATAAAATTTTGATTGGCATGATCTCATAGTGTACTTTTTTAGTCTTGAACACAGTAAAAAGGTGTTATACATGGGATTTCAAATAAACTTTCAGTTATTTGGGGGAAAAAAAGAAAGTATTTGTGTTGTAAGCTCTTATGATTGCTTAGTATGGAAAAATATTAATCTTTTGTAAGGCTTTTTCTGTACATGAGTCTAGATCAATGAATGCATTCATTTGTTGAAAATTCTCCTTTTTACTTGTTAATAGAAGTAACAAATCTGAAAAATTAAAAATCAGAAGTGGTTACTTTCTGCATTGGGAAAAGAATTATATTTTGCAATTTCCAGAATATGAGTGTAGAACAATGCAGATTAATCAGTAGTTAGTAGTTAGTATTAAATGTTGTAGCATCTTTGGTTAGATATTTTAGTTACAAGAATTTACAGTGCTACCTAAATATAGTTGGAATTCTAATTCTAGTTTGGATGGGTTTGGACTATAAAATTTAAATTTAAATACAGAGCTTTTCAGCATGGTGTCTTACAGAGAGCTCAAACAGTTTCAAAGTGATAGATGTGCTTGATTAAAAAGTAGACCCTGCTCTGCTCTTTCATTGTTGTGAGAGTTATGCCCACAAGTCTTGTAGATTTTGACAGAAGAGTTGGCCCCCTACCATGCATGATTTCCTTAGCAAAGGTAGAAAGGATGTTATGTTAGACAATGCTAAAGAGGAAGAGGTCACTATCATGAACTTTATTTTTTATAATGAGTCTGTTGGCAAAGATAAAAAGCTGTCACATATATTAAAATATTTTGTAGTTGTTGAATATCTTTTATCTTTTCCTCTTTAAAAATCAGTAATTCATATTTTATGACCAGAGTCAGCCATTTTATGTCCTGTAGTCAGACTAGAGGAAAGTTTTATCTAGATAACTTGGGACCATAAGCACTCCAGAATGTTACCTGAAGTCATGAACATCTGTTTTTCATTCATTGAGATGTCTTAAAAACTCTCTCTCCATGCCTGTAGTTTAACTGTAGTGTTAATACGTTGTTGTGTATTGTGGTAGATGAGGAACAATAACTGTCCAAGCTGGTTATTGGAGTGGTATTTTTTCTGTAAAAGGGACAGTTCTTCTCTGAAGACCTGGGTCTTAAAGCACATTTCTACTGTGAAAATGATTTTAAAAAGTTAGGACAAAGAATATTCCTGTTTCACTCTAGACTATAATGTGTCTATTGAATTGTTCTCTGTATGTGTATGGTCAAAAAACAAAGTGATGTTCTCAAGTGGAAGGCTGTCACGCTTTTATAGCTCTCCATTTGCTACTGTGGGTATGGAGAGGTTTGCATTTCGTAAACCTATAATGTGAGGGTAACACCTCATCTGAACCTCAAGATTACACTTACTCTTCAAATCCTTTGATCTACAAAAGCAACAGTGGTGCCAAAGTTTGATCTAAGAGGAAAAGGTTCACTGCCAAAATCTGTGTTCTCTTTCCCTTCTGGCAACTCCCAGTTGTTTTTCTACCTGAAGTAAATGCCAGCTGCAGATTGCAGCAAATTGACTACTTATATTAACTATCAAATATGAAATTTCTGAGGTCTTTGCCTGTTAGCACAGAGGTTTGATACCGTGGCCCGCCCCATGATGCTCTCCAGAATACAAACAACCCCACTAAGTCATTAGTATTGGCCCTAATGGTAAAAATGACTTCCTGCCTTCTGAAAGAGGCAATGAGTCAGATCCCTGATATCCTAAAAACTATTTCTTATTAACATCTAAAGAGAGCGAAGCCTTAGGAGTAACAAATGAAAGAGGCTTAATTTCTCGTGAAGTGTTTGCATGAGTCGTGGTTGCTACTCACCTGTTCCTCTCTGTGTCCTACCTGCTGTTGGGACAGGGAGAGAAATAGAAAATGGAATGAAACCTACTTTTGGTGGGAGACCAAAAGGAGAAAATAAATCTTTGTCAGCTCACTGATTTTCTAACATGTGGGTACACAAAATAGGGGTGGGCTGTCTTGACCTTGGCCATATTCTGTAATTATGCTGAATTCAGGAATTGTTTTTCTTAGAATTTATTCCCATAGTCAAAAAGTTATGTTTTTTTAACCACCATGCAGATGGGTGACAGCTTTCTCACCTTCTGTAGCACTAAAAACCGTCTTAAACAGTTACCTTAAACTAAGCAACTTTCATATCAAAGCTAAGGTTGTGTTTCTTTATTTGCCCACAATGTAAAAGAAGCGAGACAGTGGATGTTTTTGCTGATGAAGCATCATACTCAGAATCAGAACTGATAGAAGAAGAAGTGAGGTAATTTTTTTGTGGTTTTGTGCCAGGCTCATTGTACTTTTCCTCTGATCTTTTAGTGCCTGAGCTTACAGTTGCCGTTATGTTTCTCAGTGTGGTGTGTGTGCTTTGTTAGGAGCTTCTAGATGTAGGTTCTTGGTGAATGGTATTATTCTGAACCTGTCTGTGGCCATTCCTTGTTGCTCGCAAGGAATCCAGCTGTTACCTCATGGAAGGCACAAGGAGACATTTGTTTTAATGAATACATGTATTGACCCATTCAGCAAAGTTTGCCATCCTAGAGAAAACTATATTCCTCCTCAATGTAGTCTTAGAAAAAAAATGTTGTTAATGACATAAGACTCTTCATACATAATGAGGCTGTGGTGTGTCTCTCTCTCATTTTTGATACTAATTGAAGTATGAATTCTTGTTACACGTAATCACCATCCAGTCACTCTTTGTATTAACAGACTTCATTGTAAAAAGGATGTCTGAGCTGAATAAAAAAAACTAACAGTTCACCATGTGTACTCTGTTGCTGTTCAGTTACTCTTGTAGAACTGGAAGGAGTATGAATTTAATAAGCAGCTTCATCAGGATATAGATTTTACTTTTAAAATTACCTTGATTTTACATATTTTATCATATTGCTAGCCATTATTACTCCTTGCAAATAGAAAAATTACACTGTGAAGAGGTTAGGCTTGATTAATTTCCGAAAGTAATGACGTGATTAATTGCCTGTGATAGCAGAAAGCCCGACCAGTTGATGCAGAAATTCCTTTTTTTGTTCAGTCTACTTTCTTCCTGTTGCATCTGTTGCTGACTTTTTTCATTGCTGTTTTGACACTATTCTTTAGACTGAGGGTTAAATATTTTTTTTCTTTAACTTGTTTTTGATTATAACCCAAAACTTCTGTAGTTGGAGGAACCTCTGAAAGGACTAATGGTATTGTAGATCCTCATCTGACTGTATTCCAAGTACTGCATATAAATCCATCACTATGGCCTAGCCAATATTTTAACAGATGTCCTGAGAATAGTAATGCAGTTAACAGTGCTACATATTAATTACAATGTCTGGAATGTGACCAAATTTGCTTTGGACTTTCCTACAAACAATTATTAAAGAGTGCTACCTCTGAAGGTAATGGAGTCTGTAAAAATCTATTGATGTGAGTAAAAACGCTCAATTAAACTGCTCAATTAAACAACTCCTTAGCATCAGTGAGACTTAATATTATGCCAGCTATTTTTTTCCTCCAAGGTTGATGTATTATTAAACAGAAAAACAATATTTTTACCCAGAAATTGTCAGGAAACAGACTATTGCATAGATAGTCATTACTGTGACATTGGAAACATTTCAGCCCATTTATCAAGAATTTGAGCAAGCCAATGCATACATGTTTAAAAAAACTGTATGTTATCAAGAAGCGAACTCAGAAAATTTGCCAAAGAAAATGTAGATAACAAAATTATTTTCTCCAAACCAGTATCATGCAGCATATTTTATAATTAATAGAAAAGTCAACTGAGCTGCTTTTTGACTAACATTACAGGAATTGTGAAGCAGCAGATAGACAGCCATATCAAAGATCCAGATCAACAGAGCAACGGCCTATGCTAGAGCGGACCAACTCCCGCTCCCGATCCACAGAGCGTCCTGACTCAAACCTCATCAGGTCGATGCCTTCATTAATGACTGGAAGATCTGCCCCTCCTTCACCTGCCTTACCGAGGTGAAACAGACAAATCAATCAGACTAATCCCCTTCTGCCCCACCAGCTCACCATTTTATTTTCCCAGTAGCTAATTGGTATTGCCTCTCATCCTTAGCTGATCACTAGTAGCTCTAGATACTAACCCTGTCAGTGCCAACACACTATTTATATTCTATTCTGGATATAATGGTGTGGCTGCCATTGTAAATTGTTTACTAACAGTATTTAACTACATTTGTTTGTGTGATTTCTCATTGATCAGGAATCCTGGATAGTTTCCTACATGAAACACCTCATAATTATCATAATTTTCTCTTACAGAATGAGAAATTATTTGTGTTCATCAGACATCGCTTATGGAACAACCATCATAACATCAAATGAAACTATTTTTTTTATAAAAATGTTTCTTCAAATGAACTGTATTAACTTTGTGTTTTAACTACCATTTTAACCATCATTTTTTCTGACTACATTTTACTGTGCCATAGTCTGTATTGTTCCTGTTTGAATACTTTACCTTTACCAATTGACACTTTGCAGATGTCTATACATTACTCTGAGGGTAAACATAATTCAGTAAAAAGATGAGTACATTTTGGTCTAGGAGACAGATACTCAGTAAGCCTCTCCTTATTTTAGAGCTGCAGAATACATTCTTAATACATTCTTTTGCTTTCTGAAAGTGAGAGATAGTAACATCAAATCCCCAGTGAGATGTAGAGTCAAATCCCAGTGTCTTTGCTCAGTTTATTACTTATTTTGTTTATTCAAATTCCTGTAATCTCTTTGCCACTCAATGGGAATTTAACCAAATACAAACTGAGGAAAGATTATTGAATTTGGTCTGTGGATAATTGTATGTGCATGCAGGTATTTTTTCCATGAGCACATGAATGTACATACAATACATTTTCTGGCCTGACTGTGCAAACAAGCAGCTTATGGGTGTTTAGCCTTAGTTTGGTTTGTTTTTGTCTTTTTTTCTTTTCAGGGAGAGATTTCTCTTTTCAATCTTTTTTTTTTTTTAATTATTATTATTATTATTTTTATTTATTTTTTTATTTTAATGAAAAGAGTTAATAGTTTCACCATGGGACAGCAAGGGTCCCAAGTGATCTAAAACCTAATTAGTACTTTTATCAGTTCATGAACGTATTTAAGGATGAATTTGCCATTTAATTGCTATGGTTTGTTTTGATATGTGTCTCATAGGTCACATCCTCGAACTGGGTCTGTTCAGACAAGTCCATCAAGTACTCCAGTAGTAGGGCGAAGGGGCAGGCAGTTACCACAGCTCCCACCAAAAGGGACGTTGGAGAGAAGTAAGTGTATGTTTTTCTCCTTAATGACATTGCAAAATTGCTCATGGCGGTCAAGTTCTTATTTTCCTTTGGTCATTACATTTGAAAGCTCTTGAGTTTCTGTGTACAGAACTAGGATTTGATAGTAGTATTGTATTTTGTACTGTATTTCCTTTTATTATATTTTAACATCTACAAGATTCTTGACTGAAATGAAGCATCAACATTACAATAGTCATCAACAATATGAACCAAGATGGACTAACTATTAGCACGATCCTGTTCCTTTTGAACTCAAGAGATGTTTTGTCACTGACTTCAACAGGCACAGGAAATGATCTTTTATATATTGTTTAGTGAGAAAACTCTTGCTCTTTTGGGAATTAGGAACATAGTTGATCACTTGGGGACTCACATGGAGTGTGTTACAGAGTACCAATGTAAAACCTCTTCACTTTGAAACAGGAAGAGCAAGAAAATAGGTAATAATCTTTAAAATAGGGAAGGCCAGCAAGATGGTTCATGATTTGTGTTTTATTGATGCAGTAATTGTGCTGATCTTTAATGTCTCATAAAAGCACTGGTCAATACATAAAAGCATCTTCCAAAATGTTTAGAAACAGAGGACTATAGACATGTTTTTGATAGCAAATGCATTTTCACCCTTTCACATCTGATAACTAGATGTGCTGTGCAAATTCAGTCTAAATGGACATACATTCAAATACACTCGTGTTTTTTTTTTCTTCTTCTTTTTTTTTTTTCAAATCCTTCTAAACATGTATATTGTATCTTTTATAAAACTTACGTTGTTTTTAACCCCTGTGCTTTGGTTCCCTTTTTTTTGTTTCTTTTTTGTTTTTTTTTATTACTTTCCCTAGACAATGGAGACAAGGAGATAGAACCTTTTGAAGGTCTGTACATAAAGGAGGGTTTGTTTTTCACCTGAAAGCCTTTTTAAGAGGTTATATAGGGAAAAATAAACCCAACTGCAATTGATGTTACTTGATTGCATAGACATAGCCAGAAACACTGTGATAATTATTTAGTCTTTTTTGTATTCAGACCTATGGCTCATAAATTTTACAGGATTCTCCATGAAAAAAGATAATAAATAATATTATCTAAATACAATCATCATTAAAAGGTACCTAGATATATACCTATTTTTAAATACTAAGGATTTACAATGCAGCAAATAAGAGTATTTCAAGTTCTATTGAAGCGAGCTAACCTACATATGTATTTATCTTTTCAGGATTAGCACTTCAGGTACTTCAGGAAATTTAAGCATTTGAGGCTATTTGACATATTTGATATTAACCACGCATTGAGTCAGAACTATGGTTTTTATTGCAAATGTGTTTTTTTACAGTAGCTGAATTACTTGGTATTTTTTAAAGAATATAGGCGCAAAAAATAATTGAATCAAGATAGTCTTTCAAAAAAGTGATAATACTTTCAATTAAAATTAAATCCCTTTCTATTTTGTACAATTGAAGCCATTTAATTTGCTTAACAAGCCATAAGATATCAATTGCAGTCCTTTGTTATACCACTGAGGGTCTATATGTAGTATAACTGTATTTGTTTCATCAGACTTTAATTTAGTATTTGAAATGTTTATGGTGCTTATTTCCATTTTGGAAGCAAAACTTCATGACAAGAAAACTCTGTTTTCTCAGATCATCACCTAGTATATTCATTTCTCCGTCGTCTTATGTGCTGTGAAATGCTTATATGAAATACAATCCAGGTGTGTGAGGAAATAATCACATCTAATCACCTGATGTTTGCTGTCATTGCTATATACACTTTCATGATTTACCACTTTTCCTTGCACCTTGCTTAGCATATCTATGTAGACTGTGAGCTCTCTGGGGCAGCAATTTGAAGTACTGAATCTTTTTACTGTTTGATTGGAGAGGGTAGCAGTCTTACTTACATCGTAGGTTCCATAGTGAGAAAAATAGTAAATACAATAAAATAATTATTTTTATAGGGTTACTAGAATTGTTTGCTCTGGTAAGTACTGCTGAAACTCTGTTTTTACTTGAAGACTAAGTAATATTTTCCTGTAATTCTGTCTAAAGCGGTCTTTTTGGAAAATCTGGGCTTTGGAAAACTGTGAAATCCACAGATACTGGAGTTTTCATCAAAGTGTCATCAGAGACTCAAGCCACAGTACCTAGACAAATTTCGTATTGAATTTTGCAAGTATAAAGGCGGAAAATACTGTAGTTAAAAATTCAATCTATAGTTATCCAGCTATCACACAGTATTCTATGTAATTTTCTATCATGAATTAAGAGCTCATATTAAGAGCTAATTGCAATCTAATTCTATTTTGAGGCTTTTTCTATTCTTTTTTAGGATTTTCTAATCCTTTTCTTGAAGGGAAGTAGTCAATTTCTTTAAAAGGAATAACCCTGTACAAGAACAGCAGATTACCTAACTCATGGCAAAGGCAGAATATAATTATGATTAATAGTAATTTTTGACTCTGGAGAATTGCATTTTACAAAAAGTTATTTTCAGCAATTGAAGTGCCAGTAATAAAAACTGAAATCTAGTAGAATCAAAAACACTGACTATAGTTGTATGGGTGGACTTATGTTATTATTTAGCAAATAAATCAGCAAGTAAACTGGAAAACTTTGTAGACATTTGAGTAGATTTTTATGTGTTATTATAAGACCTGTTGGTATTCAAAAGAGATGCCTCAATAAGGGAAGGTTGTATGACTGTACTGGAAAATGCCATTGTCTTGGAGAAGTAGTCCTTTCTGTTCCCATAGATGCATATAGTTGACTTAAATGAGAAGAGATTTTATATTGCATGGAAACACACAGTGAAGGCTAGCTTTTCTGTAATTTGAAATCAAGGATTCTGTGACTAGATAAAGTTAAAATTATACTGATTAAAGGAATTAATTAAATGTATGTTGTAGATAAACAGGAGTTAGAAGGCTTGTGAGTCTTGTAGAAGAAAAAGAAAAACCTCTGTAACTCCTACAGTATCCACATTTAATTTGTATAAATTTGAATAATCTATTGCAAGGTGGCCATTGCATAATGTTTCTTAAAATGTAGTGCAAATGCCGGTACTCAGGTAGGAAGAAGGGAGCTATTTGCAATTTTGTTCTTGTGCAGCACTCAGTATAAGGTGGAATATGCCTTGCTTACATTTATGTGATTAGAACTGGAAGGGAAGGAATCTACAGGAGAAAACACTGTGGGTAACTGCTTTACTGATTAGGATCAGCATTAAAAGAAATTGGCCTGAGATTTAGTTCAGTGAACTGTGTTATGTGGTTGTAGATTCTTCTTCCAAGAATCTTTTAGATTCTAAACTCCAGAACAGCCACAGAAGTTTGTTTTTATGGAATTTATCTGAGTAGCTATGAACAACCATTCCTAACGGTAGAACACTGACATATCTGCCTTCTTCTCAATCCCCCACATACTCAGCAGGAGAGCATCCAGATATGACTAGCTATGTTGCATTCGCAATCCTTTATGGTCATGAAACTTTGCTTAATTCCTTAGCTTCCTGCAGCTGCATTGCTTCAAGTATCAGATTTACCTGTTCAGTGAGACTGGGTATCTCTGAAATGTACATTATTATCTTACCTAGCTAGAATGTTCCATGAGCATCTAGGTAATTTTACTTTTGCTTGTAACTTCTTCATGTAGTATATTTTCAGTTAGATGAATGGAAAATTGTTCTGGTCTGGGACAACTCTTAAGGTTTAACCAGATTTCCACTAACAACATGCCACAGGACGTTAGCTGAACTTATGCTCATTTTTAAGTTATGATAGAGCTACATGTATCTTGTTTATAATCAACATTTGTAGAAAAACAAGAGTATTAAATAGTACCTGGTTTTAGCATTTAAATTGGTATATGCCTCTTAAAGGTTCTGTGTTATCCATACTATAGACCATAAATGAATACTGGGATATTTATAACTCTGTAAGAATTAGCAAGACCTTTTTCCCCCTGTTTGTTTCTATATTATATTCCTTCGTTCTTCCTCATCTTGGTAGAAGGGTGAACTCAAGGAGTGCTTGCTGCTAGTTAAAATAGAACACTATAAAGTGGTCTTGAAAATATTCAGTATTAACCCTTTTGATTTACTGTTAATTACTAACCAAAGAGGGAGTATTTTTTCCTAACAGAGATTTTTCCTTCTACTTCTTAAGAATAAATATAGCTCTTCTTCATCCCTACCAAAACAAAACAAAACAAACAAACAAAAAAAAACACACAAGAACACACCATTCATCCAACCAAAAACCTAGAAGTTTGTCAGGCCAAACAACTGCCATAAAACCTTAAAGTATAAAAATGAAGTGCTGAGAAATTCAGCTGATAGTAGAGCTCAGCCAGAATTTGCCCTTCTATTTATGCTCGGTGGTACAGACTATAATTACATGATCTCATAATAATCTGGTGTTATGAGGAAGTTATTTCAGAGACCATTAAAGCTGACATTAATACTGATTAACTGTCCTCTCTTAATTTCAGGTATGGGTGGTCTTATTCCAGAATAAAATTATCTACAAATGGAATTAACAGGGGTAGTTGATTAGCTTTAATCAGGGATAGCTGTCAGCCATAACTCCATTTTTTTTTCCTCTCACTCAGACAGAGTTTCAAGGCTTTAAATGAAAATAGCTATACTATCAACTGCATTGTCACAAGTCAGGCAGAATGCAATGTGAGTTACTGAGATACTCTGATGGTTAGGAAAACACAGCTACTATTTACTGTTTTGTCTCATTCAGAGCATAATTTCCCACTCAATGAACATAATTTTGCAACATAAGAAGGAATTTTATTCTGTATTTTTCAGCACCCTAACGTAGCTTGATGGGATGTAGAGAAAGATTATTGTAATGAAGTTGCAGAAAACCTCTATCTACACTGGTCACACTTCTATCATATTCTGTCAGCTGCGCTTTCACAGGTTTTTAAAAATATATGGCATACTGGTAGTTTGCGTTGTAGAACATGATTGATCACTTATGCATCATACTGGATAGGAACTTGGACTAACTTAAGCTTGGCTGGGAACTTGTAGTCAATCAGCAGAATTCAAAAACCACAGATATAAATATTTGCACCCATCTTTTTGTGCATACATTTCTGTGGTACCACAGTATGTCTTCTGATAATGCAGGAATACCTCTTTTTAATTTTTTAAATTTTTTTTAATTTTTTTATTTCCGCTAGGAATTTGCAAAAATTCACCTTTGGACCTTTGGGTTTTACTTGTGGATGCTTAGTTCAATCTCCTGAGAGGCAGTAGAGTTCAGCCCCTAATTATTCTGAGGACTTTTCAAATATTTTATTTGCATTAGTACAGTTTCACTGAAAAACTTGAAGAAATGTTACCCATAACACAGGGCTTACTTGAAAGGTTCGTACCTTTCAGAGGAAGTAATGGTTCATAGTATTCTCGTGTATTGGCAAAAGGAGGAATTAAAAACCTGTCTCTTCTTGCCATTTGAAGGTCTTAACTTCTAGGTCTGATTCTAATATTGGCATAAAGAAAAATGAGCAAACAGTCATACAGCTGTGCTCATGACAGCCATGGTTTATTTATGTGTTAGGGTACCAACATGCCAAAACCATTTTAGTTCAATTCTCCTGGAACCAATTTTGTTAAAAGTCTTTGACACACCTTTTATATGTGATTTTTTACTCAATGAGAAAAGGTTGACTGTAGACATGGTGTCCCTGCTGAATATTTTACAGTATGGAACAGATACAATTTTGGTTGCAATTTAAATATCATGATTTTATCTCAGAATTACAAAACAGAAAGCTATGTAGACATTAGTTTCCATTGCATTGGCATTGATTATTACCTAAATCTTTCTCCTTATTAGCAATAACCAGTTAGAACTAGCATGCAATCATAATTTTAAAACTGCTTGCTAAACCTAAAGTCAAATAATTCAATGAACTGTGTAGTTGCACATAAACCTATACAAGTAATGAGAGAACTGTAAAAAAAATAATTGGAAAAAGAGTACAAAAAATCAATAAGTAATCATAATCTGAACCTTGAAAAACTACAATATATTGCATCATATCAAAACAACGCTTAATAACTGACATTTAAATGAAAGCAGCCTTACGGTACACCAGTTATTCACCACAACACTTTTCTATGTCATTATGGTTGTTACCCTGGTATTAGATGAGCTTTGTCACAAAAAGTTTTGGTTCTTATTTAATGAGATAAAAGAAGTGCATTTGTGGTGTTTATACCTTTAATCATAGATGTATATATACCTTCACTGTTGTTTCCAGCTATTTCAGTATTCTCTAAGATTTAGATATGCTCTAGGCAGCAGTATCTATCTAGCTATAGGTACTGATGGAGAAGCACCTGTCTTTCTGAAAGGTGAAAAGCCTATTACCTGGCAAATTGAGGATACTTTTTTTTCCAAGCTGGAGAAACATTTGCTTTGTTTATTCAGCACATATTAAGGTACAGAGTATGCCCACTTGCTTAGGATTTATACATAGTTTTAAATATGCTCTTTGAGAATGTAGGCCTGTCTTCTCTTGCAAGAGAAACTAAACCAAAGCCAAGCAGTAGATGCTTGTGAACCAATTATACATCAATATATGTCTGCTTTTTCTGCTTTGGTATTTATTGTCTGCTTTCTGACGTTTCAATAATTCATTAAGAAATTGGGTTATTAAGGACGGCATATGACCATCATTACTTTCAGAAGAAGGTCATTGGAGTAAACCAGAAATATTAACGAAAAATAGCAAAAGGATTTATTCAATTTTTAATTCACAGAAAATAATGTATGTGACAGATTAAGGGTTTTTATGTTATTGTGGATGTTTTTTGTTTGATATTTATCTTTTATTTGACAAGCTTGTAACAAAGCGTGCATGTTTTTGTCTTGCTTTTTTCCCCCAATAATACCTTGCTTATACAAATGCAGCAGGAGATGAAGAAAACAAGCGTATTGGAGTGCAGGAATCGGAGGTCGAGGCAGGTCTGTCAGACCACAAGTGCCTATCTCCTTTAGTAATATTTCCCATGAGCATGTAGGGAAGCTTTGCCAGCCAGCTTGTAAATATATTCAATTAAAAATCCAGACAAGACAAACAAATTCGATATAGCATAGTTTATTTACTAGCTCGTAAATACATAAAATAGTTCAACTTGCAAAAAGCAGTTATTTTTTTTTTCTCCTTCTTTGAAAGTACTCTGTCACTATGATAAGGTTACAGCCTTAGCCAGATCTGAGTGTACACCCCTTAAATGTGTTACCCTCTACTTTTCATTTATCCTTTTGGCAGGCAAGGAAGTAAATATTATTGTGCTGTGACACTTCTTCTTTAGTTTGTGTAGGTGGACTGATGATGCTGAACAAATAGCATTACACTGAAGTACTTAGAATATTTTGCATAATGTCTCTCATCGAGCTGGGAAGACACTTCAATCAGTAGACAAAGGAAGTTAGTATGATAAGAGCTGATGATCAAATCAAATAGATGCAAATATTTTTTGAACTCAAATACCATGTGATTAAAATATACAACTTTACATTCAAATTTCAGAAAACACACAGCCCTGCAGAGATCAAAAGATTTTTTCATCTATCTTTTTTTTTTTCCTGCTCTTAGATTATTTTTTTTTCTCAAAGGAAGAATCATAAAAACTTAAATGTGCATTTACATGCACTGTTAATAGGTCACGCCTGGTCTGCTCTTCAAGTTAAATATTTTCTCACAAAATAATTTGTTATCCCTTTTGATAACTTTCTGTGACATTACACCAACTGTTGTGGGTGTGGAAGAGCAGCACAGAGTAGCTTTTCTGGTTGTAAATATTTGGGGTTAGATCAATGCTAAATTTAGCTGTCTAAAATTGTGGTAATAAAAAAGTGTGGTACCAACCTCAAAACCAAGGAGCACAGCCCAGAGAAGGATAATGTGGTGCAGTTATTACTGCAGTTATGTGGAGAGAATCAGGTGCTCCAGCAGGCCCAAAGAAATAATAAGCTCAGCAAAAAAACTCATCTTGCACTAGCTGGTAGGAAAAGTTACCAATGCCTAAAATCCCATCCCTACTTAACAATAATTGCTTGAATCACAGTTCATCTGGAATCCTATGACCTGGATTCTGCTTCCATTGGTATTTAATAGAAGAAAATATGGATTGCTGTTTTCTTCTTAAAGCCAGAAATAATTACTGTGATAGGACTTATTACTGGTTCAGAAATCTGGATATTAGGATTTGAAGAGTTGGCAGCTAGAAAGCAGGACTTTTTCTTTAATTGTAGTTTGCAGTAAAGCATCCAAAGTGGCCTTTAAGATCTCAGCCTTCCCTTTTTTACATTATAGTGCAATGTACGTATTCTTGCTTTTGTTGTGATTCTGTCTCTAAGTGTGTGTTGTTCACTCGTGTGTGTACTGTTGACTCTGTGTGTTTTGTGTTAATTCAAGCATATTGCATGGAATTTTGCTAACATACTTTGCAAAATATTTGTGTGTATTGCAAAATATTTGTTATATTGTTCATCATTGTATCTGTTCCTGTTGTTAATCATCGTTGTCTGTTTTTAATGTCATAAAGATTGTGAGGAAAAACATCAAAACCCACCTGTTAATGGGAGAAAAGGCAAGTTGTGATGGTATTGTTGGTGAATTGTGGGTGTTTTCATTTACTTAGTTTTTGCTGTGTGTGTGTGTGTTCTGTAGTTCTGCTAGTTCAAAATTAGTAACTTTGTGTATGTTCAATTTTAATGTGTTGTTCTTCTTGCTCTTAGAATAAGTATTTTCAACTGTGGTTTTAAAATCTTTCTTAGAATCAAAAGTTCCAGAAAGATTGTTTTTATGGTTATTGAGTATGTAGTTTACACCACATAGATATGTGATCGTGCTGCCTATTTAGACCAGGTGGGGTAGTTGTACTTCTGCTCATTTAGGAATTCTCAGTTTGCTTTGCCCTAAGAGACCAAGTAGGTTTCACAGACATCTACGAAATTGTCTGCATTGTCTTCCATGTATTACCAGGGCTATATGCTGTTACCTCTCTTGGATATATATTTTACAAGTTTGGCACATTTTTGCTAATCAGAGGAAAGCTGGACAATTTTAGTTTGAATATCCTGGTAAAAAAAAGTCTCATACTATTAGCAATCATCTCTATTGTTTAGTTCTTACTATGTTTGATATTTTATTCCAAATGCTGTAGAAATAAGCTTAATACAAAGCACTGAAATGTTGACATGGAGATATAGATTTATTACCTAATAATAGAACATGGAAGTTGCAATGAACAACCACAGCTTACTTGGCAGTTTTGAGTTCATGCTGCTAAAGTGCTGTGACAATTTTGAAGGAATGTGTTACGATTTATCCAGGTACTTCTAAAGCTTTATTACATTTAAACCTTATCTCATCAATATCTTCTACCAGTGAATGAAACAACGTCTAGACAGTGTCTTGGCTTTATTAAAATCTGGATATTGATTCTTACAATTCCATCTCTATCAGGAGGCCAGGCAAAGGACAGCCCCAGTTAGACTATTTTGTGCTATTCCTAGCTTTCTCTTTGCTAGATTCATGTAGCAGGGAGAACACAGGTACCAGGGAGAGCCAGGATTCAGTTTTGCCTGCGATGGTTCACCCTATTGTGGGAAACACTATTTTTAATACTCTGCTTATTTCACTCGTCCCCTCACACATTGTGGACAGACTGTATGAGGTGCCTTTGCAGAAAGGGTGCGGTTCGTAAAGCAATGCAGGGTCTCGTTTCTCTAACTCTGGAGTCTGTGCCAAAGTAGTTCTGAGTGAATTCAAGAGCTGGAAGTCAGCTGCCATAAACGTATTTCATTGTTATTACCAAAGAGTTCTGTGAGTTATACTTCTAAGATCCAAATTCTAACTGATAAAGTTGGAGGCTTTTGCTGCTGACTTGGCTGGGTTGATACACAAGTAATCAGTTACTAAGTCAGACTAAAGCTGTTTTTGTTCTTGGTTTATCTTCCACTCCTTCCACAAAACAATTTTTATAGAGAAAGCTTGAAAGAGATACTTTGCACAATAAAACTAAATCTTACTAACCTGTTTTAAAGATGCGTTAATACATTTTGTGGTTTAGAACATCCTTCTCCAGAGCTCTTTCAGTCCAGAGGAGTGATCTGTGCCTAATATTTGATTTCAAATATTTATTACCAAAAAAACACACCGTCTCTTACAATTCTCCCTCAGGTATTTTTATTATTTTTTTCATGTATTTTGTACAACACCTTTTGATCATTTATGTTTGGAAGAGAAAGCTCCTGGTATTTCTACCTAATTTCTACTGCCTTAATTTTAGGTGCATAAAAGATGCTGTAGTTACTGAAGCAGAATTTAAAGTCTTTTGGATTGTCAGCTCCCTCATTCTTTAGAGTATTTTTTTATAATTACACAACAGCTTTGTCTATTTTGTGGGAATCAGGAATGCTTCTCAGTTTTTATCTCCCAGGTTCAGAAGTGTCTGGAGCCTATTTGTTTGTTAAGTCTATACCAAGACAAGACCCATATCACCAAGTTGTGCCCTTTCCCTGCACTCCAGTTTTGAAGCACACGGGAGCCCCACCACGCTGTGAGCAGTCCAGATGCCCAAGAGCTAGAACGGACATTTCACAAAATAGAATTTCAGACTTTCTGCATGGTTTAGGCACAATTTAAAGAATTTAGGTGACTGAAGTGCAAACCAGGCAGAATAAGGGAGCCCCAGTCAAAGAAGCGGTCCCAGGTTAACTTGCAGAACTAGTGGATACACATGTTTTTTTGAAAACTAAGCGTGTTGCTGTCACGCCAAAGGGACTCTCATCCTGCTGGCAGACCTGAGCATCTTCTTCCATCTAAGACCCTGTGGGATTCCTGGAAATGGGGCTTCCACCTTGCCTGAACTACTAAACATGACAGCCATGAGTCTCTTGTGTGCTCTCGATTTCCCTGCTCATGGAATCCAGGCTTTGCTAAGAGACCATGGCAGCTTCTGAATTTTGCATGAAGAATGATACTGATTATGTTTAATGTGTGCTGTGAGTATACCTTACAAAGTTATGTGTGTTATGAGAACTTAGGGAGGGTAATACTAGATTTTAATTAAATTCTAGTTCAAGCAAAGTAAGGTTTAAGTAAGGTATTGAGCTATTGAGGCTGCTCCAGTTGTAGGAAAGCACATAACTGCAATCCTTGCTTTGGGAAAAGGGGTGGAATAAAATCCCCACAAGAACACAAAACAGAAGTAAATCACCCATAAGATGCCAGCAGCTCAGCCAGAGCCAGGAGTGGGGCAGCAGGGGTGACACAAGGCAGGTCATCCCCTCACCCTGTCCCTCAGCCTTCAGTGCACGGAAAGCAGGACAGGGCCCGGGACCATGCAAGAACCTCAACTTGAAAAAGTCCTGAATAAAGGCAGAGGAGGCTAAGGCTTCTTCCAGCTTTTCCAGCTTTTTGGTGAAGGACTCTAAAGCTAGCTCAGGCTTCTCAGGCAGCTCCCCCTTATCATAAGAAGGCAGCTAAACTTCTCAGCTGCTCATGTGCACTTGTGCCCTGCCAAGAAGCATTGTGCCCTGCCAAGAAGACCATTAAAATCATAATAGCCCAGAAAACATAAGAAATAGTATCCAAACCAGGGGCTTAGATATCCAATAGAGTGGAATAATGTGTTGGTTATAACAAACTGTTAGAAAAAGATCGCTCAAGAAAATGATTGGTTATATATACTATAGTCACATGTTTATGACAGAGATGCAAACATGATTTATTTCCAGATATCAAGAAATATTTTGTATGAATCATTGTTACATTTCAGAATTTGTATGGAGAATTTCCATTCATGAAATCCTCTTCTACATTACATGTTCCAGGAGCTTACACACATGGAATATATGTGCAGAATAGCCTGAAAAATAAAACCGAATCCATAAACCAAATTAAACCTTACATCCTGCACTTTGCTGCGTGGATTTGTAGTCTGTTCACATTTCCTTGTGTGCACGGAGCACTCGCTGATAACCAAGGGCATGCAAACTTGAATAGAGACCACAGAAGAGAGGTGCAGAGCAAAAGCTTGCATTTTCTTCCATGTTTATGTTGGTCATTACCTGTGATGTGCCTTATTTAAATTAATTAATCATAAGACGCTGGAGGTATTTTGACTTTTCTTTCTGCTTACCCTTCATAACAACATGAGGACCATACCAGGTCCGACCAGAAATCCACCTAGCCTAGTGTTTGTCCCTAGCAGGCTAGGTGTGGATGCTGGGGAAAGGAGCCTGAGCAGAACAAATACCTAGCAAAGCAGATCCAGGATGCTGGATTCCCAGTCTCCAGTGTTTTGTGCCTCAGGGTCTTACAGAAACATCAATGGTATCTTTGTGTGGTATCTCCATCTCCCTCATAAGCTCTCTGCACCTCCTGCCTTAAAGTGGTCCTGTGAAGGTAACCCTGCAGTGCTTATCCAAACAGCTGATTCAGTAGAGCTACTCTTCGGAGATATTCAAAATAAGCCTGTTCTGAATAGGCCAACAGGCCAGCTGTATCGTATTCATTTCTAATGTGTTTCTGGCATATAACCAGAAGAGGGAGCAAAACTGCTGTATTTTAAAAACATATATGAAGATAGGAAACAAACAAATCCTCCCCCACCCCAAACAATCCTGGAGAAAGCCTTGATAATGGCTTAAAAATAATGTCTTTGCTTTGTGATAATTAAATATACCTTGTTAAATATTGGTATATTCATATTTAATGTACCATTAACTGACTATTTTATTCTTCTGGTACAGTTTCTTTATTTTTTTCTGTTGTTTATTCATTTTTGGCAGTCTGTTATATTTAGTAAAGCACCAAGTGATACTTTGATTTTTAGCTAAAGGTAGGCTGTGACTCTACTCTAGTGTACTGTAGTATTAAAACAAGTTCTCTCTGTGATGTTGTTTGACTGTATCTAACATTCTGCTCTAGACTAAGCAATAGAAGATGATTATGCTATTGCCCATGTAGAAGGACCCACTACTAAGACAGTTAGAAAATAAGTTTAGATTGGAATTGATGATGTTTTCTGCTAGGGAATATGATGAGATGAGACTGCTACTGGATGACTTGAACTGTTAATTGATTTACAACTACAAATAATTAATGTAGCCTTGAAGTCAATTTGAAGAAAATATTTCTGGAGTAAAGGAATAACCTACAGTGCACTATAATTTTTGTTACACTAGTAATGGTAATATAAAATGTAGTTACATGGCAATATTTTTTATTACCTACCTAATGACTTCCATTAAAGTTATTTTAATGTATTCCCACTGCAGCCCCAGGGAATGAAGCCCACTATTTTTATTATTTTTTTTTTCTCCAAGATGTATAGTTCAGTAATGAACATGAGATGAAAACAATAAATAATTAAGATATGTCAGCATTTTTATTGCAGTGCTGCATTAGTTAAACCCTCAGAATAAGTGATGCTTAAATAGCTGTTTAAGAACAACACTTTATTTATCTTAAAATGCTGTTAGCATATCCCAGCATTCATTTGCTGATTTGGCTCAGTTTGTGAACTAGTTTCATGTGAAGTTCTTTTCTTCGAGTATTCTTTTCCGTATGGAGAAAAAACTTCAGATGACCTGCTACAGTGTAAATAGGAGAGGCTAAGAAGTGGTGTCCTCTGGTATGGTGTGAAGTACTGGTACGATGTTACCTGGAGAGCCGGGAGGTCTTGCTCAAATTTTGACAGAAAAGGACTGTGAGACTTGTCTTTAGGTATCAGACCAGAGTCTAGTTCTTGTTACAGCAGGGTAGGGGAACCTCAGCCCTGTTTTACAGAGGTATCTGAAAGTTCCCCTGATGTAGGAGCAGCAGCAGAGTTCCTTCATTGCTGGCTTTGTGTCACATGGAGCTGGCCTTGATGCCATTAACAGTGGTGTTAGGTGGGATTGGATTCATTCCTTATAAAATGTAGTACATCTGGCACAATTCACGTATCATGACTTAAAGCCATTTGCTTTCCTCCACTTTTTCCAGTGGAGGTTTGACAAAGCTGGATTTTTTCCCTCTTGGTGGACTTTCTTTTATTATATCTCTTTTTATATTTTATTATAGCTCTTCTTATTTTCTTAGGGAATTTGCTTTGTAAATTAAAACTTGCATAATGTGAATTTAGCCTCTTCTAAAATAAGTCTAATTAATTCCTCTTCTCCTTGTATTCTTAATGCATGAGTTAAAAATCATGAGCATCTGGTTCAAAATGTAGTTTCTTAGCTTTTGACAATTTATTCCACAGTTCTAATGGCTTTTCACTGTGCTGCTTCGTGTTTAATAAGCACTAGCAAAATCCACTTTTGACTCATTTTTAAAGTAGTTGTCACCATAAATTATTAAGAATATAATTCCTTTCTGAGTGTTCAACTTACAGCATTAAAAATAGAAGTTCTGAGAATTTTTCATTTGCAGGAAAAGATGACTACATTAAGTATGTCCTAGTGAAAAAGTGAAGACTTTATGATAAGCTAATTAAAAGTCTAAAACTCGAAACGTACTGATAAAAATTGCTTCACAGAAATTTTTGGAGCTGAAAAGAATAAAAAAGCTGAGTGGATTTAATAAAAAAAGAAATTTGAGAGAAAGTTTCAAGGAAAGGGTAACTGAGAAAAGGAATGTTATTGTCTGTAGTGCAGAGAAAAGAAGGGAGGGGGTAGTATTTGCATAAGAAAACCCTCTGTCATTAGCATCTTGGTATTCTGCTGCATCATCTTGTAGCTCTGCAGCTTGCAGCATCATTCTGCTTCAGCTGCGACATAACTGGAGCTCAGAGCACATATTTAGAAAATCAGAAAAGCTGGAGATCCGCAACAATTCTATGTTATTTCCTTACTTTTAACACCAAATATTCTAAACAAAAGCGGAATAAATGCTGAGTTTGTTCTTATCAGTAGGTACAGTGGAGTGCACCCACCTGTCCCAGGCAGCATGAGCGAGTGTCATTCTCAGAAGCGAAAGGCACATGGCCAGGTAGCATCCTGATGTGCTCTGGGGAGAGCCTGGCTGCACAGCTCTGTGGTGCTGGTGCCCGGGGGTAGATGCAACAACGGCATCTAATGAAACAACCGCATTTAACAATTTTATTGTTCATACTGATAGGAAGAAATCTGAATCAGTGCACCTGTCAAATCCTTCTAGCCCCAACAGTGCTTCAATAACTATAATTTTTGTACTCAGTAATCCCATCTTTTATATAATCTGTGAGGTCAATGATTTTATTATGTCTTTCATTAGTCACAACTGATTCTCACAACAGAAGACAGATTGAAATTCATTTTGAAGTGAGAGTGGTGAGAAGTGAATGATAAATTAGAAAATGGGAAGATTTATTTCCAAATATTTATAAGTTGGCCAAAGAAGCTTTGATTAAAACAAGGGAATAGAAGGTGGCCCTGTGCCTTGCAGGGGGGGGGGGAAATAAAAATAAAAATAAATAAAATAAAAGAGAGATAGAGAGATTTTAGAGACTATAATGCAATCTAACCAATACTAGCCAAACTCTTGCATTGTTCCAGAAGTCAATAAAGCTTTTCATCTGATCCGAACTCAAGTACCTGCAGTCTCCATGTACTCAGTCTAAGAGTTGCACTTACCTTCTGAAAAAATGAAACAGATACTTAAATTTAATGTTGTAAGAATAACTATAGCTGTAGAAGGATCCTTGAAACTTTTTTTCTGAAAGTATTTATGTGGTGATACTATCACTTTTAGTATAAGCATTAGAAAGTAGCCTATATTGCTTTTTATAATGGGTTTTGCTCTTTTAAGGCATGGCAAAATATTTATTCAAAGAGTTATATTTTTATTTGATGTTTATCATAAAATCAAAATTTTGTTAGGGAGAAACATAAGATTTTATTTCCACAGTTTCAAAACAGAATGTGCCTTCTGAATTTCAGTGCTACACACAGTACTTCAAAGGTATCAGTTTGTGTTTCAACATGCATATCTGTGGTGTCCTAAAAACATTATATTGAAAATGTTATTGATATGTTATTACTTGAAGGCTACAACTCCATCATTTTCAAAAGTGAAAGCCACCTTTCATAGGACAGCAGCCTGTTGTAGAACAACAGCCATGGATAAGATGGCTACAGAATAACTGCAGATAACCAGATAACATTTTTAAATGTTTACATTCTCAATTCCAGATATCCACACAGCTCAAATAATGAAGAAAAAGAAATGTCATGGGCTAATATAATTTTATGTCTTTTTTTTTTTTTTTTTTTTAATTAACAAGATTGAGAATGTACTCCATATCTAGCATATTCTTCTCCATCACTAGCTATTTCTGTGATCACATAAGTGGTTATACCCATGCTTTATGGCTGTAAGGACCTTTGCATTTGGGGGGATCAGCAAAATAAGCAGTTTCACAACAGCCCAAAGCAAAAATGGAGCTTAAGGTATTTAATCTATCTAATTGATTGGGCTAGATTTGGTTTTGACATGAGCTATCAAAAGCTTTAAAGCGTAGTGTTATGATAACCACACAGTTTAATTTTCAGAAGGTAGAGAATTTAAATGTAGGCCAAAAATATCTGACATTGTCACAAAGACTAAAGTCTTGCAATCCTAGGAAATGGAGTCCCTATCTGGAGGACAGTGTACATGCCTATATCCATAGCTCTTTTCATGAGCAGATAGGTCAGAAATGCTGGTGTCAGGGTATAGGAACCATAATTAGGAAGAGTGTCTTAATATGTCTAAAATTCAGGTTGAATTTAAATCAAATTCCAGATTTTAAAAGTGAATCTGACCTACTTTTGGCTTAAATATTTTTAACTCAATTTATTGTTAAAAATACTTTTGCAATTTAAAAACAACATGCATGATTAATGGTTTGGTTTTACTTTGTTTGTTTGTTTGAATTTTTGTGAATTTGTGAAGTCTTTTCTACTAAAATATTTTTGCATGCCTTTTTAAATTCAGAGAAATATATAAATATTGTAAGAAGCTATAAAATATCCTGTTCTAGATTTTTAAAATAGGAGGAGTTATTGTGTAAATAACCTCCAGTGTTTGTTGTTTTGTTTATTTTTTTTTCACAATTGTTCTATATAAAAGAGAGAGAAATATTTGATATATTACATAGACATTAACTTACGTAGCGTATATCCTTTTCCTTGTTTAAGTTGTTGACTAAACCTTTTCATCACAGGCCTCTAAATTAAATAAATACTCTAATTTTTTCTGTGTAAATGATAGTATTTTGTTTAGATCAAGTTGTCCCAAATGGTATTAGGTATCTTATAATGTAAGTTATATAATATTTCTGATTTTTTTTGGTTTATGCTAGAAGTTACATGGGAGGACCAGCAGAAAAAGGTGAATGGTACAATAACTGATGAAAAGCTATTGCCGAAAAAGAAACACCATTCTGAGCCAGGTTTGTCAGGGTTTGGAAAACCACATGAAAGCATGAGACTATAAAAACACATTTCATGCTTTTGTAATGCGTGTGTGCTTGATGTACTTTTTTTTCTTTTTTTTTTTTTGGTGTGGAATTTTTAGTATGTAGAGACTATTTAGAATAGTGTTGTACATAGTTCTGTTTTAGAATAGCAAAAATAGATCTGCTTTTGTAAACAATTGTGTTAGAATGCACATACATTAGAAAAGAAATATTCTGGCATATTATTAGACTTAGCTTGCTCTTTAGATTTGAACTTTGTTATAATTTATCCATGTGTGCAAGCTTCAGGAATCCAGGTATAAGTCATGTTGATTCTTGTTTAGTTGACTGAACAAAGGTATCTACTGCATGCAAGGTGAGAAAGTCATCTTCAGACTTGAATCTGAAACCTTCGTGTACTGTCATGGCAGAAATAACGTTGTGACCTTATTTTTTTTAGCATGAGCTGCAATTTATATCTCCATACAGCTGGAGTTTGCAAATCTATCCTGTTCATGAGTGGATTTCTTCTGGAGCTAAGAACTAGCAAAAAGTTTCTTCCACCCCAAACATTAAGTGCAATTATTCAGCTCTGTCTTCATTACTACAATTGCATAACAATAAGAAGCAAGCCTAATAATAGTGATGATAATGCTGATGGTAATAATAGTATTGTTCTCTCCTCTGAATCAGACAATAAGAGGTGCTAATCACGTTATTTTAATCACTTGTAAAAATCCACTGTGCTGTTATGGTGATGAACACAATGTAAAGAGTAGAGAAGAGTGGAGTAGAGTAAGAATGGAATAGAATAGGACTATACTAGACTAGAAAGTTTTAGATTGCAGGTTTCATCCTGTATTTAAATCTTGATCCATGTCTCTCAAATGAATGGGAGTTTTCCAGTTCCAAGAGTACAAAGGTATAGTTCTTGTCTGCAGATCTCTGTCTGGCCATAATAATTGTCTCATTCTAATAACAACACTTTTCCCAGTCATGTCAGTTAAAGTTTACATGACTGGACACTGGTGCCACCTCCTAAGTGCTGTAATCTTAATTTTTTGGCTTACTTACATGCTGAACACCTCCAAGTTTCTTGTTGAATCTGAACTATGCAGCTTCAAGTGCAAAAATCAGGACTGAAGAGGAGCAGCAAAATCCAGATTCAGTCTCTAAACTAGAAACTGGGGAATACAGCTGCAAAAGGACAGACTTTCATTTGAATTCCATGCTTCCTGACGTTTTAATTCATCAGAGAAAGTTACAGGATAAAACAAGTATTGCTTGTAAGAGCCAGTCTTGCAATGTAAGTGTATCTTCTTTTGCAGCTGAATGTCTTAGGTATTGAATAAGAAATTCAGGATACAACATCTGCATATCTTCACTGTCGTCTTTCCAGGGTAATTTTTGCAGAATAATCTCTCTGTCCAGACTTTTCCTGTACACCATAGTTAGGTAAGAGCATTACCTCCATCTCCCAGCTGAGGTGGGCTTAAAAATGTAGTGCTCTGTTGTCTAGGCAGATGGCACATCCATTGTTATTAGCAATAACTTGTTTGGAGTCACCTTCCACATTCTTAGAAACAGGAGCCATACTTCGTTAGATGCCTGCTTTTAGGGCATTCTAGATTTTGGAATGTGAGGAAAATCTTGTAATTCTAAGACAAGTAAACAGGTGGCAGAATAGAAATCGAAAACAAATGTGGGCATTAAAAAGTAGTTACTTTTGAAAGCATTTGTATATCAGAACAATATTTGTCTGATTTTCTTTTTTACCTATTCTTTCCTCTGGAACAGTATCACTGATCTCAAGACTTGAGAAAAATTTTGCACTGCACTTCACAGCCTTAGGTCTTTATGTAAAGGCTGATGTCTGATAAGAACATGAATTCTGCTTTGATTTTTGTTTTCAGGGTTGTCTTTCATGGTATGTACACTTGGGACAATGATGTGTGATGTTTCATGGTGCTTTTCCAAACTGATTCTCTATACTGAAGAGGCAGGAGAAATGGTGGAGTACCAGCATAACACACACCTGCAGCTTTCAGGATGCAAGTTACCTGCTATGTGTGGCACACTGCTGGCCCCTACAGACATCCCTATATCATTACAAACCCATAGTATCTTCCTTTTCAAGGCATACCAGAAGCAGGGCAACTGGGAGGAGATTCCACTGTACTCACACCTGGATGTTGAGATATATTGGATCTGTAACCAGTGATGTGGCCTGATTAAGGAAGCTTCAAATTGCTTGAAGCTTGTCAACACGGGATTTACCCTCTGCAAGGACTGTGCTTTCTTTCTTTAAATGTTCTGTTGGCACAGCACACAGCAAGGAGATACTACCACAACTTAGTCCCTGGCTGGAGCTGGTGGTCTACCAAATGCAGCAAGGAGGAATATGGGTACCTAATATTGCTGTTGCCCTCTTTTAATTGTCTTTTCATACAAAGAATTTTCTGCTATAGCAGAAACTTGTCCTGTTTTTTAGGTTTTGTTCGTCTCTTAAGAATTTAACCTAACCAGTCACGTGGAAACAGCCAGGCAGAATTACAGCTATGAAAAGCTGTGAGAAAAATGAGATATTGATGACATGAATACATTGAGCAAATTACTGGGACTGTGAACAAATTGTAGATAAAAGCATAAATAGATAATAAAAATAATTCAAAGTAACAAAAGAAAGAATAGTAATGCTATATCATGGGAAGTGTTAAAATAATACGTGTGACTAAAAATGAGATTAGCAAATTTGTTGGAGTACAATTTAAGGTCATTAAAGAAGCAAAATGGTTCTTTTGTTTCAGGCTCTAGCACAGAAGATGCTGATAAAATTTTGGCAATCAGAAACCAACATATTTTCTCAACAACGCCCTAAATCTCTAAGTTCTGTGGCAATTGCCAAAACTGTTGTTCTGTATGTTTCAAAGAGGCAATTATATTTATGTAAAGGAATGGAAGAGCAAAACTGCAGAACCATAGCCAAGCATAACATGGAAATTCAAGCCAGTGCTTAAATGTGTGCCCTTCCTTTAGCTGGTGGCAGCATCCTGTGAGAGAGCACTGCATTCTCTGGACACCACTGGATCAAAGAGCACACAGAAGACTTATGTGCTTCTATCTAACATACTAAGCATTTCCACTTTCACAGTGCCTCTCTCTGAGCTGTAATAGATGACAAACTAAAGAGAATAGAGGTCTAGTCACATTTCCTTGGTCAGTAGAAGAAAAAAAAAAAAAAGCATTTTCATATGGTTTTGTAATTTTATACATACTGCCTTCAGAGAACAACTTGGAAATGTAGTAGGCTGGGGTGGTAGTGATTTTTTTTATTTTTTATTTTTAACAGAAATACAGTTGAACAAGATACTGTTTTTCCTTAAAAAAATCAATTATTTTCACCTGGTATCATCACTCATCTCTTCTGAACCTATAGGGTTATTTAAGGGAGAAAGCACATCGTTTAGGACACCAGGGCAGTAATAATCATTTCTGTTGCCTGTAAACTGTTGTACAAGTGAGTAATCAGTCTCACTATCCAAAGTCTGGGAGGTGAATGCAGTCTAACAAACTGTGTTTCCATCCAGAGATGGTACAGGCGATGCAGGAACAACCTATGTGAGATAGCAAAGGAAGTGTTACTGTTTTTACCCTGTTTTTCATACTTTAGGCCAGTAGATTTTACATTTATTATCTGAAAACCATTCTGTGATAGTTTCATTATCACTGCCTCTTGAGAAGGTGGCAGTGTCATCAGATGTCCAACCCTTGTCAACACTTTTAATTTCAAAGCAATGGTCGAATAACACAAGGAAGCGCTGACATATTTTGATATGATTCAAAAAGGAGAATGATTAATTTAAATGTACATCTCAGGATGGAAAAAGGTCAAAGTGGGGTGCTTCTGTAATTATTTGGGGAAGGCAATACTTCCTTAATACTGTATTAAGGTTGTAGAGGAATTGTAACAATGGTAAGTTAAACACATCAGAAAACACAAAGGTGATGCATGCTTACAAATGGTAAGTCTTTATATACAGTGACTGGTTTTCAATTTGGAAGAAATCATGGCTTATGTCTTTCTCCTGGGTGGAAACATTCCTTAACTATACACAGAAAAAGCCTTTCTGAGATAACATCTTTGCAGTTGAGTAGTTCATCTATTGCCATGGAATCAGCTGAAGTAGTAAAACAGTAGTGAAAAAATAATTCAAAACAAAATGGTAGTTATTTTAAAATAAGTTTGTAGTTAGTAAGTATTGTATCATAAGTATGATAGAATGTACATTAAAAAAAATGCTGTTAGAAATGGGGAATAAGATTATTCAGGAAAAGGCAAAGTATTTTTGCTGAAGATGGGCCACTTGGAGAGAGGCGAGAACACAGTAGCACTTCATGTAAAGGCCATCATGAGCAACTGACAAATCAAAAATTATGGTTAAACAAGAAAGCTGGTATAAAATTGACATCTTGTGAAAAGGAGAGGAGCAGAGCGGCGTCAGGAACTAGTTTATGATAGCTGAAGAGGAAAAATCACTAGGCAGTAGAACAGTTGTCAGAAGAACGGAGTGGGAAAGTAAAAGAAGTCATCTGAGGCCCTGATGAAAAGGCCCTCTGGTAGGGCAGGTGAAGAAAATACAGAAAAGGTTCTTACAAAGATGCTGTGGGATCTGGAAAGCAGTGAAGTGGGTAAAATTTACAGAAAAAGCTACATATTACAAGCCATGTTGAATCTATGGGGATTGTTTGACCTGTGCCAAGTGAGAAGCAATTCAGATTGAATATATCGTATGAATAATTGTTTTCTCAAAAGAATATGAGTGTTCCCACACTTCTGATGAACTCCTTTTTTAATTAATAGATGTTGTTCATAGAAGATGTATTTATTTAAAATAAGTACTCTAAAGTATTTACTTAAAATTTACTTTCTATGTTTCCCTGTACCACTTTGAAAGTCAATATGCCTACTCTGTACCAAAGTAACAGAGTATTATCCTTATCTCTGGGTAGGAATTAATGACAATTTCCATATTCTTACTGTCTTTACATAGCATGTATTTTATATAGCATATATTAAGCCTTGCATATATGCTGTAGTTACAAAATTGAATGCATTGCTTCTGTCTTCCTGTGTTTTCTTCATCCTATTTAGTCCTCAGCTAACATTTTTGAGCAAAAATGTCAGCATCTGTCCAGGGCGCAACTGTCGTTTTGCGTGTATGAGTTTACACTTTAAGATGAAAAACTCACTTTTAACTAGTAAGAAAGTACCTCATTAAAAACATTGAAAGTATGAAATGGGTTCTGTATCTACAGGAAGGGTAACTGGAAGATGTGGTTTAATGGTATTAAATAAGATCATGGAAGACTGATTTTATGCAGACTTGAAAAGAGTCAAATTGCCATTCACTCTAAATCTTCTTTTAACAATTATTTCTGCACTTAACTATTCTGCTTTGTAGTCCTCCTCTTTTACCAGTATCCTCAGCATTAGAGAATTTGAGTGGTGGTAGGGAACATCTTCCCAGAGAGCTGGATGCTTTATGTCATTCTTTAAGTCTAATCACATCCAGACTAGGGGCATATACTTATGGAACATGCAGACTTGATGGAGCATCTCTTTTTTAAAGTCTCCTCCCTGTTTTAAGATTGTGCCTATTTGATTGTGCTGTTACATGTCTTATGGCATAAAGAGTGTTCACAAATGAGGTTTTTCCTGATCTTGAAGCCACAGAAAATTTTGAGGTCAGAAATGCAGTGAAAGATCTTCATTTTTAAGGAGCAAAGAAAACTGAAATTAAGAAAAGCCTTGAAGAAAGGAAAAAAAAAAAAAAAATTAATTAAAAAAAATTAACTTACATCTTGTTGTCCCATGCTACTTTTAGAATTTCAGGTGGGCATGTTTGCTGTACAAGGTTTCAAGCACTTTTTTTTTATTTTTAAAAAATTAAGTTCCTAAATACTTCTCTTTAATAACTGACATTGCTTACAGCAAAAAGTTCTGTATCAAAGCATGATAAAATAGTTGATATTTCTCCTGTTTTAACCAAACTTGCAATACAATAGCTGGTTTTCATTTGTTTTAGAAGTTTATTCATTCAGAGAGTCTAATTTGTTTCTAAATCTGTGTATAATACCCAGACTCCATACCACACTCATACATCAAGATACACAGTTTATACAAACAAATGCTTATTCCACAAGAAAGCAATAAAGATGCCAATGAAAACTACCAATTGACACCTAAATTTAATAGAATTTTATTCCATGATGTTGTTTGCAGATTTTAATACATTTCCATCAACAAAGATTGAATGTAGTGTATTTCAAGCTCCAGAACTAGAGAATTTTCATGAATGATCCAGAGAGATTTATGGGTAGCTTCTTAATCATGAGGAGATTGGTTCCTATTAAGTGCTATTGCATCTAAATTAATAGGTCTAATGGAAGGATATTGGTGCATTACTATATCACAAACTACTTCTAATTCACTAATGCTTGCAACTATTAATATACACATTTTACAAACTATGTATATCAAGAAATGAGATATCATCTGAACAGTTATCCACAATAAAGAAAAAAAAAGACAATATATTTGTAAATATTTTTTCCCAACGCTTTGCATGAGGGCTTTTAAAAATTCATTTTTTAAAACATATCGCCAGATGTGTCTGATACGCAGCCAAATACTGGCTATTCCTTGCTAAAATCCTCCAAAGGAGTCCTTGGCATATTCCTAACTTGGAAATTAAGTGGTTCTAAACATCTTCTGAAAACTTCTGAAGTTTTAAAATTTTGGCTTAATGTAGTATATGGCTTAAAGCTATGCTATCCTTACAGCTATTAAAATCCACAAATGGGGTATAAGGGTGTCATGATAGAGACTTTCTAATGATAGTGTTTGACATAGTAGGAGTGCTTGCTTTGGGGCCGTAGATAATGTATAAACACACAGATAACAGAAAACATTTTCAGAAAAAAAAAGTTTTTATTTTTTTTGCTGGGTTTTTGATGATGGTAATTATGATCTATTTATTTAACTGTTACAGAAATTACAGCTACCTTGTGTTAATATGGGCTGTATAAAATTAAGGAGAAGTAGGTCTTTATTTTCATTGTTAATTTCATACTATGGATTCATTGCACTTTATTATGCAATTTACGCACCATTACTTTTCTTTTTTTTTTTTAACATGTGAACACATAGCATCCTTTGTCAAAACTGTCAGCTGCTATGCTTTCATATTATATATCTCAAATATAGCACTTAACTGTGTTCATCCTGTAAGCAAATTTAATTGCCTTAAAGTGAATTCCAAATATAAGTTACAATCTGTGTTTACAGCAAAATTTTGGTGCAGTCTTGGCATTTGTTGGATGAAAATGATAATCTGCTAGCTATATCACAAAATAGTTTAACTGTAGAACATGGGTTATCAGATGAAAATTAGTCTTGTCTTTCATTTCATTTTGTTAATTTATATTGCTTATTCTAATTTTGCATTTTTCAGTACTATTGATTTTGACGGCAAAAACTACAGCATATTTTTTGTGGTGTATGAATTTTTCTGGAATTTTTAATCTAATATCTGCAGTGTTACTGAGTTATGAGCAGTATTTTGTGACTCACAAACTGCGAGCAGAACTTAGATCAGGACTTACAGATACATATATTTGCTTTAATTCTGATGCTTTTTTTGTAAGAATGCACTTGTTTTGCTAGTGATGGTAGCTTCATAGTTCAATGTAATTATTATTACTTTTCAAGATAAATTCCTCCCATTCTTTTGCTACAACTAGATGTTCAGTACAGAGAATGACATTGTCCCTCAGATGTTCTCCATGTCTGAATGGCAGTGTGTGTTTTGAATTTGAAATAATAAAGTAAGTAATGAGATAGTTGCTTTGGCATTTAATTTGCATGCATTTCCAATAACTTAGACTACTGTGAGATGAATAATATTTGATTTGGAAAAATATCTGCTGAATTGACCATGAGAGTTATTAGCTATACATTCTCTTTTCTCATATTCAATATTTTGGTCTTGAAAATATTGCCGTTGGCAAAGTGTTACAATAACATGGTCCTTTCCAGAGTGTGTTATGTGGATTCTGAAATTCATGAGCTTGTATATCCTTTTGCAAACAATCTGTTTCCTTTTTATTTTCCATTTTGGGTATGCGAAGTTTGGTTCAGAATAAATTAAAATCATTTAATCATTGAACTAATCTAACAATACACTTCCCATTGGTGACTTTAAACTGGGTGTTCAGTACTTGAAAGAAAAAACTAATAATGGCATTCAAGTTAATAACATTCTGTAAAGTTGAACAGTCATGAACAAGTGTTTCTGCTACTTAACATACCTTTTACTATCCAGGTTTCTTTTCAGCTTCATTTCAAGATTGACTTTGATCTCAATTATAACATTTGTTACTTCCTCAGCTCCTCTACTAACCCTGTCTTTGCTGTTCTTTTTCAACTGTAGTTTAACCACTTCTTTCTCAGCTTTCTTTCTCTTTCTGATGTCTTGCTATTTTTCTCCCCATTTACTAACTCTGCACTGCAGACTTCTCTCTAAAACAATTTTTGGCCCTTTCCCTCAGTGTCAGTTTTAACCTTCTGAATACATCCTCTCACGCCCATCTCCTTTGTCTATGTCTGTCCATTACACGATGTGATCACAGAAGAAGCGGAATCATCACGGAGAAGAAACTCAGGTCTGTCTCTTCTACTGCTTTTCTCTGTGCTATTTTTCTCATTTTACCTTTCCTATAGAATTTATCATAGCTCATCTCATATACTTTTCACTCTCTTCCTCTCTCAATATATTAAAACATTAGCAAACTGTAAGAGTTTAAGTTAAATCAAGATGTTTATGTAATACTTATTACCTATGAATTACGTACTCTGCAAAATAGTTTAAAATCAACAGAAAACACGTACATACTTTTAGACTTTGAACTGGTTAAGTTTCTCTCATCTGTATTTATTTCCTACCTCCAATATCTTTGTGTTAGCCTCTGAGCTTCCAGCTAGCACAAGAAACACATATGTTTTCTAAATGTATAAACTGTAATTTGTCTATCTTCACATTTGGAAACTTCTACATAAACTAAAAAACTTAGACATAAGAAGTGATTTTTCACCTTGGGGAGGATATAATTTAAGAACCAAACAATCTCAGTAAGATACATATTATACACTGAAATTTCAAACCTAGCTTTGTTGAACAAAATCCATTTTGATTATAAGTTGAGTTGTTAAAAAGCTGTTCTCTCATGGAAAAAACTGTAAAACAGAAGGGTTTGATAACAGAGAGAGAAGTGAAAACATTAAAGAAGATCTAATTTAGCTGTACTGGTCATGGCTTTTCTTTCATATTGCACATTACTTGTTTTTTAAAGTTTCATATCAAATTTTAGTCTGCCATTTTATTGAATTTTCCACGTAATTTGTATTACCGGCACAGAACTAATTCTAGCTACCTCTGAAAATGCAATAGCTGTTCATGCTTGACCTGCTTGTTCAGTCATAGCATGTCAGAACAATGAGGAAATTCCCCATATTTAAGCTAATCAAAGTCACCTATAAAAGTCTTACACTTTGTTGTGTCAAAGCTCTATTTTTTTTTCTATGCTTCTGCTGTTATCCCAATGAATAAGAGAAGTCACTTGAATACCATTTACTTTCTAATCTCAGAAGCAATTTTTATGTACTGGTCCAGTAAGACTTAGGTAGTCAAACATTTTTTGTTTCCTCTCCTGTGGCTGGCTCGTTCGGAACTCAGTTTTGCCTTTGGTATTACTCATCAAAATCCCTTAGAGTCAGAGATTATCTGTGGAGACTTCCAAAAGTTACTTGCTGTGGATTTCATACTTTATAAATCCCAAGATAGAAATCACTTAAATTACAGGGAGAGCTAAAAGTTGATAATCCTGATGTAGTGGGTGGCATCCCTGCCCATGTAGGGGGTTGGAACTAGATGATCTTTGAGGTCCCTTCCAACCCAAGCCATTCGGTGATTCTATGACTCTATAGCAACTGGTAGTCAAGAGTTACATGATCTGATTTCCTTCTTCCATAAATCACCACTATTGGAAATTTATAAATTATTCTGTAGAAGCACTGAGTTTTCTTATGTTGTGTTTAAGATCCATTTCTAGTTTCTGTGCAGTGCTTCTGAATCTGTTTCATTACAAAAAATAAATTAGCAGATTGGGTGAGCAGTTTCTTATTTGTTCATAATAAAGGAAAAGGAAATTTGTGGACCCTTTTATTAAATAAACCTCCTCTGAGTTATGAATCCTAAATGATTCTTGGAATAGGAAGAAGTCAGATCTTAACAGGATATCTAGACTCTCAGAAAAGTATGTATTTTTATGATATTTTCTTGAACATATGTGAGAAGACAAACCTGAGAATTGTTAACTTTTTTTTGGACATTCCAGTTGAGATAAGCTTCTGCAAAGCACTGTTTTGCTCACTGACAGTGTTAACCAAATGTATTAGGCACTGATAAATTTAATTGTCTAGCAAAGAAAGACAGAAGCATGGCCAGAAGTGAAGTTGCAAAAGTTACTGCGCTTAAACTGAAAGCAGTTAGTTTGCTTTCTGTGTAGGAACGTATTTTCAGATACACATTTGAGAGGGGTTATGTGATTAACTTCTGTGCTTTACCTCAATGACATTATAGCTTACACATTTCATTCTGAGGCACTTTGTGCAGCTGTGTGCTCTGCTAAAAGCAAAGATGACTTTTCAAAGCCACACCTCCAGAAGGAGATGTTTCCCCATTGCTTCAGAATTTGCTTTTAGAAGTGGGGGTACTAGGATTATCTATTTACAGGTTTTCTTCAGGAAATGCTTTTTACAGTACCATGCTAGCAAACATTTAGTTGAATCAAAGGATTAGCTATTGATTCTAGGTGTTATTAGACCAAGAAATGTTGAAAAAGCTATATATCTGAATATGTGACAGTTGTACTGAAAGAAAGGTGCTACCATTTCCTCTCAATGGACATTAACATCTTAGCTTTCAAGTTGACAGGATTTTCTTCACTGAAAAAAATCTAGGATTTTGTAGTGGAAATGTCCTATGCTAATAGGACATTTGTGCATCCTAATGTGCATGCAAAGCTTATGCTGTATATTTCAGGCACAAAGGCAAGTTTCCAAAGCTAACAAAAACATTTTAATACAGATGTCATTATCTGACATCAGTGCAGGTTGATAGCAACCTTAATGATTAAACTCTATTTTCCTTTGGTGAATGAAGAGCTTCACAATATACAGTTTTCACAATTCGTTTCAAAAATTTTACTTTGCAAATAATTTAAAATATGTCATAGGATGTATTGTATGTATTGTGAAACTGTTAGAAAGACATCCTGGTCATCCTGCCTATATTCAGTGTGGGCAGTGGAAGTAAAACCCTGCCTGCCACAGAACCTCAACCACCAACTGGGAAACTTTCTTTTCACCAGTGGTTCTGATTAACCAGATACTGTTGCATCAACTAATTGCAATTATACTTATTGTGGTCTTCAAGCATATGAGATACAGAAAACATTCTTCAGTCTTGTGAAATGGATCTAGGTGTGAGATGACTTAAGTAACTATAGCCCCAAACTGACCACCAGAACTACGAAAAGGCCTGTCCGTGACAGTTTAAGGTCAGTAAGTGTACAGGTAGCATAAATAATGATAATTAATTCTAGGTTTAGTTCAGGATGAGAAAGGATGGACTAGTGATGCCCAGTCACTGCTGCTTTTTTTGTGGTAGTGCATGGAAGTTAGAAGTTGGACTACCTTCTATTTCTGAAGGGCCCTGAAAGGTAAGGAAATAAGAGTTTCTGGTTCTTTTTGACAACTTCTGGGGCAGAATTCTCTCTCAAAATAGGAGCATAAGAGGATTGATTAAAGTTTTTGCTAACTTTCTTTGAGAATGAAGTTCAAATAGATAAGAATTTTGAAATATGTTTCTTGTGTTGTAATATTTTTATGGAAGTTTGTTTTGTTTTGTTTTGTTTTGTTTTTAATAGTAACCTGCTTGCTGGGGGTAAATCTTACAAAAATTAAAAACTGTTAAAGATGTGTGACCAAATCAGAGTTGTCAGCCCAGGGCAGTGGAGGGCCAAACAGTAGGAAAGCCTAGAAAATAAACTGTTGGAGGAAGCAAATAAAAAAAAAAAAATTAAAAAAAAATGAGAGAATTTAAGAGAGCAACTTCAGTGGAAGAGAAGGAGCCTTATTTGTATTTGTTTTTATCTACAGTATGATAACAGGTTTTTCAAACCTCCCAGGAGTGAGCCTACTCTGATATATTTACCTATTATAAATAGGACATGATACCCCCCTATTTTTGTTGTTATTGAAGTCATTGTTCTGTGACACAGTTCCCTTTAAAGACCAGGGTAGTATTTTGTTTTGTTTCTGTCTTTCTCATGTTGAAAAGGAATTCCTGAAGGATTTTGTAACATATTAGCACAAATGTGGTTAGATGACTTGTGAATCACTGAAGGCTTCTGTGATATTTAATTTGACGGGTTTGTTTAAAATTTCATTCCTTAGACTGTGACTGAGACATTTAAAGAGTCCAACTCTCTATTTGGTCAACAGAGAACAAATTCAATCTAAAGGTATTTAGCATACTAATAGATGTATCAAGTTGGATGGCTGGGAGGTTCTTTGTCCTTAATTTTAATTTTGATTAGAATTAAAACCAGAAACCATAGGCCTCGAAACCCCCAAACTCCAAAATAGCCATCTGTATCGAACCAGGTAAATAAAGGCTGGTCCTCAGTCTGGCAAGGGAAAAATAGACAAAATATCAGATTATATAAGTAAAAATGAGAGCATAATTGTGCAAAAAGCAGAATACCATTACATATATGTTTTTTATTGGTAAAAATTTGCTATCTGAATTTGCAGTTCTACTGAGTCTTGCATGAAGGTGTGTACACCACTGTTGTTTTTGTGTCCTCTACTTAAATCTTTGACCATAGTTCTGGCTATTGGGACACTGATGAAAATTTCTTGCATTCTTAGGATGGCAGAAGAATCTCTATTAATAGCTGTTTGCTTTTCTGGAATCTGAGGCATAGTTATCATCAAGTGTTTGTGCCTATGTATTGAAATGGCTGTGTCAGAATGTGAAATATTCAGCGGTTGTACTGATGAGTATAGTCAGTGAGAATTGTGAGAAGCTTGAAAAATAGGAGGCTGGAGAACTTAACAATAAGACTGAGCTAGGGCTTTAATGAAGACAATGCAGAGTTGAATCGTAGCATGGCTGATCTGAATAGATTTTCATGAGGACAGAATTTAGGAGCCCACTGGCCCCTCAGATATTTTGCTTTTGCATTTTCAAAATCCTATTGCATATTATTCACATAGGGAGGATTTGTCACAGTTCTTGGGGGAATTGAAATGTCGTGCTTTAGCTAAGGTTAGTCTTGCTACTTCTTTAGTAACACCTTTTTTCCATGTGGGATCTTGGCATTCTTCTGAGGCCACCAAAACGCATGTACTTTGTATGAGGCAGCAAGGACAAACATCACAGAGTACCTTGCAAAAATCACTTTGGAAAAGGATCTGTGGGCAAACATACTATAAAAAAGAAAAAAAAAAAGTCAAAACACTAATTATTATTCTAACAAACATGCAAAATAGAGCTTCCTAGCTTGCTTCACAAGACCTTTGTCCTTTATGAACTGCACTGACCTGTCCCTGGTGATGAAGACCTAAAATGACCCCATCAATTTATGAGCCCACGATTCTAGAGCTTCTTTAACTTTCTAGCCTAGATCACCACAGCATCTTATTCAACACTTTTACTAAGCAGTGCCATGTATTCTGCAAATAATGTGAAATAACATTGTTAACATGGTTTAAGCATTGTGATAAATTTTTTTTTAATTGGTGAGAAATATCCCATGGGTTTCAGTCTTTGTTTAGTAATATCAGGTTTGAAGCCAAGAATTTAAAAAAAAAAAAAAAAATGACAACAAAACCATGAAGCAAGGCTCAAATAGAAAACAGGAATGCAAAGACATGTTCCCCCACTAGGAATGTGGCTAAGTGGAATGGTCTTCATTCTAACATTCCCTTTTAAGGACAGTAATTGACATCTCAATCTCATTCAAACAGTAATATAAAAACACTTTAAAACCCAAGCTATTTGTATTTATTTATTTTTTTTTCATCTTTCACATTTCTGGAGCTGTCAGCTGTATTCTTTTCATTCAGGCTGTGATGTGGATCCCAGACTTCTTGGAAAGGCCCTGTTTGTCACAACAATAGGTTTTGTATAATTGCCACACCTTGGACATACAGCCCTGAAGTGAAGTTCAGGAGCCATTTACATCAGGCATCCATTAGGTAGTTGTATTTTTCACACTGTAGACAGCCAGATTGACAAAGTTTAGGGCTAATTTCTTAAAGGTAAATTGAATGGCTCTGGAAATAGAGGAAATGTAATCCTTTGATTGAAAGACCTTTAACTGACAAATTCTGATGTTCAAAGTAAATAACTTTTTGATTTTCCATTTAGGAGACATTCTGTTTTCCTTTGCCTGTTCTGATAAGAATAGTGTTTCAGAGATTTGTCTCAGTATAAAAATGATGTTCCTGTAGTTTCATAAAGAACTTTCCAAGCAAAATATTTTCTATCAAGTAAGACAGAAGTCATGGTAGCGTTTTGAAAAGTACTTATGTAAAGTTACGGTCCTGCTTATAAATTTGACTTTTCTAAATAAAATATTATTTATTAATTCCCACTGCTTTGAAAAGTCAGACTCATTTTTATCAAAGCACTAAAGAAGCTACTTTAACAACTCTATGAATGTAATTGCTATATTACATATTGCTGATTTTATCTTGTGTCAGCAAATATGAAAAGTAGAAACATAAAACATTTTTAATATTATTGTTGTCGTTGTCCTATCTGATGCCTAAATTCAAAGACAAACAAGGAGTTCTGCTTCAGTATGCTCTAATAAGAGGCACATCCTCCAGTTTTGGAGGCTGCGATTACTTTCATTCAAAGCAAGGAAGTTTAGGCTTATTTTAGACTCCAGCCTGAGCTAATACAAGTCTCTCTGTCCTGGATCCCAGGTTAAAATATTATTCTGAATCAGCCTATTGCAGTGATCTTTGTACAGCTAAAAATCACTTCAGGAAAGAATTTTTGAGGGAGAACCAGGCTCTAACCTTGAGTTTTGGGCAGTGAGGTGTGAGAGGATGAAGAGGTCCCTGGGAGGGCCTCTGAACCCCAACACCTCCTGGTAGCCTAATGGCTACAGAATCAGGTTACAACGTAAGAAATGTCAGTGATAATTCTAATAGTAATTACCAGCTGCAAAGTAGAACAAGGTTTTGAGAGAGGATCTTTCAGTATCTATCCCTCTGTTTCATCTCTGTATTTTTTTTCTGTACTTCTGTATCTCCATATTCTGATTAAGCTGAAAACTGGTTATTTTCTGTAATGTACAGAGATGTCTCCTTTGTGAAAGGACTGATTTTTTTTTCCCCAAATTATTTAATTGTGAAAGCATTAGCTGTTAAATTGATATAATTACAACACATGATAGAGCATATGTATTTAACTTTGTAAATCAAGTTTAATTCAAGTGATGAAGAAAACCATGGAGTAATGTGATGATATTGAAGAAGCCATATAAATAGAAATACACAAAGATTTTTAGGATTGACTGTTGACTGTGTCATTTTGTATTATTCACTTTGAGACATTTTTAAATCATCTTATAGTGATTTACTGGTTTTCAGCATTTTCAAAGTTAATAATTAAGGTTATTTTTTTATTTATTTTTAAAATTTGAGCACCTAATAACTGGGGGAAACAAAATCATTGATTACTGTAGCATCAACATTCTGAACTTGCTTTGAATTTTTTTAGGAGGGAATGATTAAGCTTAAAGTTGCTATGAAGATTTTTATTTTATTTTTTTTGCTGAGAAGTTGGCCTTGTTTTGTTCGCTCGGTGATGCTGTTCAGTTTTGCTGCTTCTGCCCAAGTGAACTCTTCCTCAATTTGATCTTCTGTTCTTTCTAATACTCCTTCAGACAGCTCTTCACAATACAAATGAAACCTCAGTTTGGAGAGTAGGGCCCGCTCTTGCTGACCTTTTCTATAAAAATCTAAAGGATTTATTTGTTATTGAGATTTGCAATAAATATCACTACATTTCAATTACACTTCTGAAATTCAAAAATCTAATAGAATATCAGGCTTGCTGGTACTATAGTATTCTTTTCTGAAAGTCAATTTGGAAATATATTTTTATATACTTTAAATGGAAAGCAAGAACAAGTGAATCTTAGGCAGGTTACAAGTTTCCCATATTTTGACTGTCTTCATTTAAAAATTCATGGTTGAAAAGTCCTGTGGCCCAGAAATACAGAAGAATGGACTTCTAGGCATCTTTAAAAAGGAATTGTGCCATATAATATTAGATTTCTGTATTAAGATTGTATTTCAGGCAAAGTAAATATTTCCTTTCACCATAATTGTGAAATAATTTAGAAGTTTTATCATCCTGTTTGTGTTCAAACTGAAGGTTAGTTTAATGGCTGTTACTTCGCTTTCATCTGTTTTGCATTATGTTGAATAGTATTGCTATCAAATAGCTTTCTGCTTTAGAAAGCAGTAAGGTAGTGTTGTATTTACAGTTCTTGTATTGGTGACAGCAACTTAAAAAAAAAAAAAAATGAACAGATTAAAAAGCAAACACAACTCTCAAAGCAATATCCACAACCTGCATAGACAATATTGGCCAGACTAACAAAGGACAAAGCAGAGGAATGCATAGGGTCTTGTTTAAAACCGTGCAAAAAATAGGACAGGAAAAGACAGGGAATGGTTGAGGTTTCAAGAACCCAGTTGATATCCACTGATTTCCAAAATTGTACACTCATGACTTGCCATATCTTTTTCCCATTAACTTGCCTACCAGTTCCACTAGGTGTTGCCAGCAGGAAAACCACCTTGATCCCACACAGAATGGCACGTAAATGCCAGATCCCATTAAAGTGCAGTGCATTATTTATGTTCTCTTCAGGAACCCATTTTTCTTTCTTACACTTCTACTTAGCCCTGGTATGATTTCTTTTTAAGAATGACTTAGTCCTCTATTTTGATGCCCGTCTACAAACTGATATTTCTTCAAAATATAACACCTCTGTTTCGCTCTTCAACTGGTAATATCCTGTGTATTGCAAACTCGATAGTAATTTTGTTAGCAACCTTCAATAACCAGTAATTCTGGAAAAATAACTAATTCTAATAATACATGCTATTTTTGGTTTGTGACTGGGGGGGGATTGCTCCATATTTATGGGATTGTATTAATTGAAATTAATATAATTTGGGCCTAAAGTATGAAAAAGAAACAGTCTGCTTAAAAGTTAATGTGTTTCTAATTAAAGTTAATTTCATCTGACTTTAAAAAAAATTCACATTAATTGCCAAACTTGGATTTCAGAATGCAGTATTTATGTGCTGCCAAACTATTTGATAGGGATCCAATGTATTTTCATTTCTCTGTGGCAGAGGAATGCCCTGAGCCATATATAACCTTTGATATATATTCAGAATATTTGTTGGCATCAGTTATTTGGATTTATGTGCACAAGCTGAGTTCTGAGTATTGATGTTAATGTCTTTTGTGCTTCATAATTTTTTAGCTCTAAGACAAGCTACAGTAATATCATTAGTAAACCTTTTAACCTGTTGAAGCTATGCGAATTGATTAAACCAAGGAAGATTTAAAGCGATTACTGGAAACCATTCTGACACATGCAATTTTTATGCTCGAATCATTAAACTACGTATTGTGTGTGTGCTGCATAAAACATACACTACAAAGATTTTTTTACTTTTATTTTTTGTTTCATCATATTCGAGGAAATTGTAAAGTAACTATGTCTGAAACCTGCCTTGCTGTCTTTTGTATTGAGCGTGTTAATGATTCTGGAAGTGCACAAAGTACACATGGGTTTCCTTGAGGACGTCTGTGATAAGGGTGCACAAATGTATGCAGTAGCATGCAGTGTATTTGCCTCTGGATGTAGAGCACTACACATGGTTGGTTGACTAAACTCATCAATTTGAATTAATTTGATGGGTTTTATTCATTTTTCCTTTTAAATGCATGCTTTATTATTATTACTTTTATTATTATTTCTGCATTTTCTCTCTCCCTCTTTTTGTTTTACATATTGCTTTCATTTGTTTGTAGAAGAAAAGAAAGCAGATCCAGAGAATGGGGATACAGGTAGGGTGACTTATTCAAAACATTTTTGTATTTTTTTTGCCCTTAAATTCTTTGATTTACTATGTTTAAACAAATGTGTACTGTGGAGCTAGATCACAATATTTATGTATCTATTCTGAAATCACAAAAATACTAGGAAACAAAAACTGAGAAAGGGCTTTCCCAAATGTAATTCCTTCCCTTTCTTAAGGGAGTCAATTTAGAGGGACAAATGGGAGGAAAGAGACCAGGTTTAGCTAAAGAAAGCTCTCATACACCTTAAGACCTGTTTTCTTCTCCCAAATCCAGGCATGGAACATGCACGCTGCCTTTTCTCTCTGTTACAGGTTTCTGACCTCCAACATCTCAGTGTTTCTGTAGTTATTTTTCCTCCCTTTGCCTGAGCCATTGTTCTGCCCAGATCTCATATGTCTTTTGTCCATGCCTATCCAAAAGTAAATTTGTCCTAATACTTTAAGAGGAACTCCTCTCTGTTTCTGTACCCCGTATTTCCTTTCTACTCTGTGTCCCAGCAGCCCTGTTGTGCAGTACTTTACAACTCCTTCTCCAAGTTTACCACTATCACCTGCATCTATAATAGCTAGAAGAGTTTAATAATTCCCACTGGAGAAGGCAATGAAATGGATGAACACAACTCCCATCTCTTTTTATTTCACTTTTTTTCATAAACAGGTTTGTCTTAGGCTAAACTGGGTGTTAAGGCCATTTTTGTAGGCCTGTTTGCCGCTAGATGTGGACCATGGGCCATCAGCTGAAGAATCTTAGCCTACAGAAGAGTCAGTATTTGTCCTGAACATCCAAGATCAGCCTTTAAGTCCTGGCTGAACTAAACAATTGCTTATTTCCTTGTAAAAATGTGACTCTATATTGAAGTTGGGAAAAGTTAGGTATTAATCGTATCGCTGGCTACAGCCCCTTACAATTTTTGTCAGAAAAAAAAACACAAACAATTATGATGAAAATTTTAATGCTCAAGTAGATGACTCTTATCAAATTTCAAGATCAAACATTAAAATAATGATTTGCATTTGAAGTTGGGGTAGCCATTCTAGTGCTTGTGATGAGTCCTAGCAGCTCCAAGGACAGGTTGCAGGTTTGTTGCCATAGTTGGCCTTACTCTTGGCTGTGCTATGGCACAGTTGGCAACCTCTGGCATTTTGAGACTCTGTTTGCACTGTAACATTGCTGTTTTCCTGCAGCATACTGTATTCTAAAAATAGGGAGAATGGCCATTATTGAATTGGCAGCTAGTGTTTTGTTAGCCATGTAATTCCCCGTGCTGATGACAACCCCATGGAGCTGACTTCCAGGCCCTGTTGTGTGTTTACATTAGGAAGTTGTTTAAAATAAGCAAAACTCTGAGGTGTTCCCCTCAGTCTAATGATCCCAGTTGCGTTAGGTGAGCACGACCAGGCTTTGTTCTTCCATCAGTCTGTCTTTATTTTATGGTATTCTTGTGGCTGAAGTTTGCATGTCTCATTGTTTGTGTTGGAGGCACAGCTCTTGTCTAAAAACAAAATTTTGGAAGGAGGTTAAGGCAGAAAAAGTTTACTAATGAAATCACATCTGCCTGGCCAAAACTTGATTGCATGTCCTTTGAGACATGATGGCATGACATGAAAGACATGAAAGTATACCTTAACTAGCTTTAATCTTTCTAGTGCCAATCTCTGTGCAACCCTGAACGTTTGTTGTACTGAGCTCTAGCTAATGACCTGAATAACTCAAGGGCTCAGTCACCTGATGCTACCAGTGTAAAAGCTGATGCTTCTACATTTTTACTAATATTGATAACAAATATTTAGTAACAAGTTAGTTCTGGCTCGCCTACATGTACTTTCTATACAACTCTTGACTACAGAGAAATCCTTGGTGTAGGACTGATGTTGAGGCTTGGTTAACCAAGTCATGTTGGAGCTGAAGCTTCCTAATACACGGAATTATTGGACTCTGTTGGAAGCACTTTCTGCTTCTGCTAAATCCCCCCCACCCAAATTTTAGTTAAGAACAGATTTGCCAGCAGAACCAGAGATGGTCAATAGCCCTGCATTTGCACCATTTAGTGCAAATGTGACTTAGTGCACTTAGACCACGTGAACAAGACGTGGCCATGACACTCCCAACCTTTCCTGCTCCCATCCAGATCACGGCTGCATCTGGCATTAGTTACATGGAGATAAGCCTGCAGCAGGCATTAGTTTGTGCAGTCTTTCTGCATATCAGCTCCATGCACAGCAGAACCAAAAATGAGCTTGTGCATTATGAACTTCCCACTGCCCTCAGGATTTCCTCTTTTTTTGGCGTGTAACTGAATTCATCTGTTCTTTAAGGACATTTTCAAAAATATATAGTGGGTTAGATTTTCTTGTAACAAGTTTTTATTGGAATTGAGTGATTTTTTTTTTTTTTTCTAAGCTTTGCTGTGTTTGTTTTTTTTCTTGAGATGAAAATGAGCCACCAACTTCGCCTCTTGTGCCATGGAGGGCTCCATTTTCAACTGTATTTCAGTACTTGATTTTGCAGAACACATGCAATTGGATTTGTGGAAACCTACCTTTCAATTTGCCATAGATCACAGATACAGAAAAATGTTTCCACAAGTAATTGTGGAATTTTTAATGCATGATCAAGAGGTGTTATTTCTTCACTTCTTGTCATTTACTGAAGTTTGGCAGGATGTCTGTGGACAAAGAACAGACGTGATGATTTCATAAGAAAACTTCATAAGAAAAACTTCTGGTGAGAAATTATCTCCTTCATTATGTTACTGAAGAATGACAGGTGGATTTGTAAATCCGATTTCAGCAAAAGGCAATTTATTTCTTTAAGCAAAAGTTAAGAGTATTTTACTACAAAAATACTGATGTGTTATTTTTGTCATTGAAAAAAGAGGAAAGTATCACTTTCCACTTCAGAGTTTCTGTTTTAAAGAGAGAATATCTTTATAGTGCATTTAAAACCAGATCCTTAGAAAAACCACTGCAGCTTAAAGATAAATTGGCTGGTATTGCTGAGGTACTTTTAATAGTTGAGATAAAATGCAATAGGAAAAAGTAGCTATATTTTATTTTAGGAATTTTCACCAGCAACTGTCGTTTTCATTATGTCTCTCCCTATAAAACACCATTTATTCTTTTTCATTCATTTTTATTGATTCACATCTGTCTTGACGGTTTCTCTGAAGTCTCTTCATTCACTTTGACTGTAAGGAGTAAAGATGGAGAGTTGGAATAAGAAAATCAGAAGCCAGAAGATTTATAGATAACTGTAAAATTTAGTGTTCTCAAATTCCTTTTTCCTTTCACCCCATTCCTTCCATATTTTCCATGGTGTACTGCAGGATGTAGCTGACAGGCTTTTCTAGTAGTGTGTGCAACAGTCATTACTGTTCTACAGAAGGAAAACACAAAACTCAGAGGCCCTGCAAAGGCCCTATGAAAAGCCTCGCTTTACTATTAGATTGTGACATAGATCTAAGGTTTAGAATTTAAGTCAGATTTATATAATACACTGGAATCTAATATTCCAATCACAGCTCCATAAATACAGGTCCAGATTGTTCAGTGTTTATAATAGACAGAAGCTTCCTAACTTCTGGATGGATTCTGATAAACTAATCCTAGGCAACCTTTGTGCTAAAAATACAGGAAGTTTAAGAGAAATGCCAGTCAAAAGGAATGCTTATTAGCATTTAGTGGATAATGACTTATTTTTGACTTATACCATGTTAAAGTGGAAGAGAAGAAAGCCTCCATGTGTATAGTAGATAACTATATTTTGCTTCAAAATATTTTTTAATTCTGGGCTGTTCTCTTCCTCTCTTTTTTTTCCTGTTTCTATTTCTCACACTTTCCCTTAAGCTTTGACACTTAATTCCTTATTATTTTACATAGTAAATTGTGCTGTTACAGTACCAGTTGGCAGAAAACAGATGATGCCCGTGTTGTATAGTAAGCAGCCATCTCGACTGAGACTGATCATATATTTGGTCTAAGAAGAGTCAATCCTGAAATCATTCTTGAAATAGCATGTCATTAGAGTGTGATACAGTGATACCACTGGGTGGCTCTTTATCATATCTTTATACATCTTGAAAATACTTTGAGCAAAATAAATATATGCTTAAATGATAAATGGAAGCTTTGCCAGCCTGTGGTCATTACTTGATTAGTAATTTGGTACAAAAATGCTGGTATCACACCAAAATAAATGCAGAACCAGGATCCCCAACTAAAATAAACTGGTCAGCTTTGCATTTTATTTATTTATTTATTTATTTTAATGAAAGGCTTGGTTTCTGTTGAATTTTTTTTGTATTAAAACTCTGTTCTGTAGAAACATTATATTCCATTTGCATTCATTTCTTCCACGATATTGGAATTCATTGGGATTCATTTAAATTGTGCAGATAATTCAGTGTTTATTAAGACTGCTGAAATACTTACTCATCTACAATTTTCCTCCTCTTACCACTTTTGTTTTTGTGCAAAATTGTATCTCAGAAACTAAAATTGTATACACCATAATTTAAGTAAATTGGATTTTATCTCTTTCTGTTAAAAATGCGATGAGTGTAACTTTAAACTTGGAATTGAGGACAACTGTATTTATTTCCTTTTTTGTTTGTTTTTTTTTTCAACTTAACAGGTTCAATGGATGTAGAAGAGAGGAATCGCCAAATGAAAATGAGCAAGTACAAACAGGTAGCGGGATCAGATTCCAGGCTGGAACAAGATTATCATTCAAAGGCAAGGGAGTTTTGTTTTGAAAAACAAAAAAATATGTTAAAGTGAAATACCCAATAGCGCTTTTAGAAAACAATTGATGAGTAGCGGGTTGTTTCTTCAGTAAAAGTTTTTTGCGTATCTGTAATAAAATTATTGGAAAAGTGCAGCAAAAACCTTAATACAGACTGGTTTTGGCTACTAAAATTTAGGAAGGATAAGTTAATTAAAAGTGGCAGTGTAATTATCCGTTGGAATGAATAGCAGTGCCATGATTTAAAAGCTCAAAGAGAAGGTACAAAGAGGTTCACTGAGTGACACATGCAATGAGAGTTATTGCAATCTGTCCATGGCTTTCATATAGTTGAACACTGGTCTGTCTTGGTCTACCGAAAACCAAAGTTCATAATGCTACTTAATTTAATAGTGGCAGTTTAGCGCTTGGAAAGGTGCTGTATACATCAACACAGGCTTCTACATCAGAAGTGGCCAGATTTGCCAAAAATGTGAATTGTTACATAGTAGTATAGCCCCAAATATATTATCCAAAAATTCCTGCTATCTGGAACAGGGTCATGTCATATACAGTGTGTTAATTAAAATAATCAAGATATTTCCAATTTAAAGTCCTATTATACAAAAATAATTTAGTGTCCTCTAAAAGACTTCATTAATTGAGGCCAGATTATAAGGGAGAAACACGAGACTTCTGACCTATTAAAGCTGTTTGAGGAAGAGAAGTCTGTTTAAGACTTTTATTTCCAGGATGTAGTTCCTTTGCTTACAGGATTAGCAGTTATTGTAAACTGAGCTATTTAATGTTTGAAGGCCAAAAAAAAATCAAATTTATTAAGTAGTATTAGTTTTACACATCATGTAGACTAATATACTTGATGTAATTCCTTTTGAAAAAATGTGTTTAATTTTTGGGAAAATAGAAGGAGAACTTTTTCAAAGCCCTTGACAAAATGGAGAAAGCTATTACTGGAAATAGAATCGACAAAACAAACAAAAAAACATGAAAACGGCTTAAATATTTTAACTTTATATATGTGCTACATGGTTATTTGCATATTTTCCCTGTATACTTTTCACTGTAGAACACATAAGAATTTTTATGAACACGTAGAAGGGACTTGGTATACTGACATGTCTAGATGCTTGCTATGTGGTGACGTTTATGGCAAAATTATTTTCATGTGTCTATATTGTCTGCTTTGAAAGGTGTTACCTTTTACAGGCGAGCATAATACTGTGAGCAGGCCTTCTTGTGTTATGATTGTATGTACCATAAAAAATGAATTTATGTATTGTATGTATAACCAGATTTATTCTGCTAATTTTCCTGCTCCCTCAGTGCTTGCCTGAAATTTGAGTCAGAAGTAGGACTGGTATAGAGTGTAGAGAATAAATGTGCTCTCATATGAGGGAGCTGAATAGAATATAATTACCTAATGAAGCATTTTCTGCCCTTGTTTTTCCATTTCACCCACACCATATTATTGGTCCTCACAATACATCTTTATCTTTTAAATTAAAATTTTAATATTCGGTATTATTGGAATGTATTAAAGAGGAAAAAATTTAATGGAATTCTTTTATGAAAATGGTCGTTTATTTATTGCAAATATCAAACAAATTGTCTCCAGAAATAAACAGTTAATTTACTCTTCTGCCAAAGTGTAGTTTCAATATTTGAAAATGAGTTATTTATTCTATCTCTGAGCTCATGGAACTAGACACTGAATATTCACTTTAATCATAGAATGGTTTGGATTGGAAGGGACCCTAAAGATCATCTAATTCCAATGTTAATTGAAAAATGCATTCTTAAAAATTCTAGTTTTTAAGCTAAATTAGAACTATATCTCTCAATTGCCATATGAGAGATCTGCCTTCATTTTTTCGCTAACACTGCTTCAAATTCTTTAATTAAGTGATTATATCATCTAGAGACAGAAAACGAGTAAGTACAATTTATCTAACTGGTTTCTACAAAAATTCTTCTGGAATCATCAGCTGAAACACATATGTAAGAAGCTAAGTGAAATTTCATGTTCAATATACTAGGCAGTGACTTAGATTTTTTTTAAGACCGTCAGCTGGCACAGCAGGCAGTCAAGTGTGTCATGCCTGAGAAAAAATGTCATTATCTAAGCATTAAATGACATTCGGGACAGCAAGCAAATATAATTTTATATTTCTGTTGTATGTCTTTCTTTAAATGGAAATAAACAGTAACTGAGTGTTCCTCATAATTACTTTCAGAAAAAAACACCCTTCTTTGCTGAGAAAGCAAAAGATTTAACAGCAGAAGTGGGACAATATTAAAATAGTTATCCTCTAATATACCTCTCTGGTTTGGTTCTACCTCTGGAATTCAGTACTGGTAGCTTTTTACACTGATGTGATACATAATCATGCATTAAGAAGCCTGTGGGAAAAGTTTATTTTGACATGTGCATTCATAAAAACAGCTAAAATAAGAAACTGCCCTTCCTTTTTATGGCTATGTATGACTGATATAAACACAGATTGCATTTTTACTATTCATATACATGCCTCGTCATTTTTTCAAAACTGAGTATTTTGTCTTCCATAGTATTTTGGCAGGTCATACATACAGTGTGTAAGAGTTCTCTCCTTACATGCAGAAGTTGTGTTAGTATGGTTTCAGCACAGACATAAGGAAAACAAACAGCATATTTGATTTTCAGAGAAACGTATTTACAACTGAGGAGACATGAAAGGAAAAATAGTGGGGGTGTAAAGGATTAAGCAAAAGTATTCTTGGTGTTAGAACAACTAGTTATTTCTAAATATTGAATGCTAGTAGAATTGTATAGGAATAGATAGTGAAGTCTGAATATCAATGCTGGTAGCATTGAAAGCTGACATGCAGGAAAACCTGAGTTCTGGTTACACAAAAAGAAAGCACAGGAGTACAAGAGTATTCCACCAGGGAAAAAGAAAAATAGCCATTGGCCATACTGTGACTCTGCAACACTAGCTTGATGTATATAGTGTTCCTCAAGAATATTTCTAGGGCTGGTTTATTCTTTTGGATGAAAATTAAGCTTCCCAGTTCTTAAATGTTCAAGCAAGATGATGCACTGTGAAGAGAGAAGGCCAAGATCAGAGACCAGAGCTCAGAGAAGCTGAGTGAGTAGTGTGCTAGATTCTCTCTGGTCTTATTTGGTTGAGATGGTTTTTGAAGATGATTCCCAAATTCTCTCTTAAATCTCTGTTTCTTCTTGTATGGTGCTGCTGCCATTAGGTCTGTCAAGCAGATCAATAGGTGGTGTTGTGGTTGGTAAATCCTTCCTCTGGCTGACAAATGAAGGGAAAAGGGTGGAAGGAGTCCTACTGCTCCTTTCTCCTTGCTGCCACAGCTAGGACATGGCCAGTGGGTTGACTGGGGAGAGTGGGCAAAAAGAGAGAAAATACTTCCTAGACATGTTTGCAATCAGTGTGAACTCAGTGTAGCTCAAGAGAGAACTCCATCAGCTGAGGTCCTATTAGCCGCTCCAAAAGGGTCTGAGTGATTAAAAGTGTTGCATGCTAGACTCAATGAGGCGCCTTATATCGGAGTCAGAATAGGGAAAAATGGTTGTTTTATTTAGAACCACTTGTAAAACAGAGGCTGGTAACTAGATGACACATATAATCTCAAAGTATCGTGAGGTTCATTTTACTTGTTTTATTAGGAGGAAATAATATACTTACAATATGCCTACATATAATAATAATATGCCTACAAAAAGGCATAGAGAAATCCTTTTATATCATATTAGTGATATATTAATTAGGGATATAATATACTAGAGCAACAAAGTTGGGATAAAAGTGGTAAAAAACAAGATAAAATTGGAAATTTTAACAGAACTGTTGAAGAGATTACTTAGCCAAATGTAGAAAAGAATGCAACAAATAGAACAGTAATACAGAACACTGACGAGAAATTTCCAACTTCAGCTTTAATGATTCATATTGATGACAAGACTGAAATTTTCTACATCATCAGCTGTATGTAATGCCATAGTTCCTGCTCTCAACAATCAAAATTCAAGGTTTAGATTTGCCAGATACTGTACATCATACATGTATGAGCATAACTCTCTCTGTGTCTAGTGTAGCAAACTAGTAGTACTGGACAGAGTAGCACACTTCTTTTTGGTATTCTAAACCCTTAGCAAGACCAAGATAAATTAACCAATGGAAAAGAAGACTTCAGCATGTGTTCATTTGACTAGTGTAGATGCAGGTGGATGCCCTTGAAGCATGTAAGTGCTGAAAAGTAAGTAGTTTTGGCAGTGGTGCAGCTGCTCGTGGTATCCTTTGACCTGTGTTGATGGAAACATTTGTTATAATAGTGTTTTGGGGTTGTATTGTGAACAATTATGAATACACATCTTTGGTACTAGAGTTGTTTCTTGCAACTTCTCTTGTTAAGGAAGTAAATTTGACATATTCAAACATATTGAATAAAAATGGAGGCTAGGTTGGATATCCATATTCCATGAAAACAGCGTAGAAATGGAAAGCTGTTTCATATAGATTCCTTTTAAATGTACCGGTTTAATTTTTAAAATATTAGATACCTGGATAAAACTTGAAAAGATGAAACATAATTAGAATGGAGCTATGCTGAAAAATAATTAAGAAAGGAATAATTAATAATACCACACAGTTATTCTATGCAATTACTTTCTGTAAGATTACCGTAAAGCTACAAGCCTAGACAGTATAATTTGATAGATTTATGATGGAAATAGCTGTGTACAGTTTTATTGGGTCCCCTTGTCTTTCCTTTCCTCACCTCCACACCAAGCAGCTTTTTGCCCCAGGATGTAAACCAAAACCAAACACCAGCTAGCTAAGAAAGGATTTTCCATGTGAGAAGCCTGTTTAGTTATTGCCTGTCCCATGGCTCTTCCAATGGACTAGTCGGTAATTGTATTTTTGGACAGAACCCTATACAGCTAAACCAGCCATCTGGTCTGAAAGCACAGGTCCTGTTGACCAGCCATGCCCGTTTGTGATCTGTGAGGACTTCTACTACTAAATAGGAGAGATAATCTCTATGGCTCAAAGTGCTGATAGGATTTATACTTTCAGTCAAAATTTTATTATATTTTTAATATAAAAAGTTAACGGAATAAACTGCTGATGTTGCAGTCCTAGTTCCTGTAAATACAGGATTTAAAGTTTAATTACGCGACTTAAAAATGCAGCTAGGTGAAATAAAAATCCTAGATTTGAACTGCTTGCACATAGTAATGTGAAAAACATCTCTTATTTCACTCGTATTTTCATTGCAATCCTATATTTTGATGATGGGTTAAAAGTGATTTAGCAACTTTGAGTATAGATGTGGATGTAATTTTGAGTATTTTCTTCTTTGGTTAATGATATCCAGACTCTGAGAAACGATTTCTGTTTCATAGTGTTTCATAGCTGTCATGTTTCTTCTTAATTTAATTCAAGCTCTTGTTTAATTTGTTTTCATTTTGTTGCTTTTCTAATTTATTTTTGAATCTTGAATATCTGTGTTACCAGCAGAGATTTAGGGTAGTCTGAAAAGTTATGCGACGGTTAACACAAATATTGCATTCAGATACCATGATGAAGGCTGACAAAAATTGACTGATACTGACTTGCTGGATCTGTCTGCAGGTTCTTTGTATTGTCAGCCATTTTCTTAGTTTTTGTGTAATCTTATGTTGCTAATAGTATATCTAGAAAGCATTATAAAATGAACTTAACATATCCTGTAATGTTAGAATGAGTCTCAAAGAGAAAAAATGAGTCCTGAAAGTAAAAAAAAAAAATAAAATCATCAGTCCAATTTGGTCCTGCATATTCATTAGTTGCTGAAATTGATTGTAAAAACAAAGGGGGTTCAATAGCAGAAAATTTTTCTGATTTAAAAATCAAACCCAAAATGCTCAATGTAGCACAAATTCTTGGATTTTACTCTTATAGCAATAAGTTAAATGCTCTTTTGCAAAAAGCAAATATTTCCTGGGGGGAAAAGAAAAAAAATATCTAACATATATATATTTCAAAATGTGTATGAAAAAAAAATTCTATTAAGACCATATTCAATAGTGTAATTGTAGCCATCCCACTAATAATGGCATTTAAAAATCGTCTGGGTACTGTCCTGACCAATTTCTAATGAGACTAATCACTACAATTTATCTTAAATCCTTTTTTCCTTTTTATAATAGAAGACATTTTCTTCTCAGGACTGCTTTATATAGATCTGTGAATTGTTAAACTGTTAGTCTATTTTGTTTCAGAGTGTTTCATAGTAAACTTAAATTATTTCTGTTTACAGGTTTTTTTCCTCAGTTTAAGCCGTAAAGTTCCAGGATGCTATTGAACTGAGTAACAATTAATGTGTAAAATTATGTATGTGTGTCTTGAGTTCATTTTCTGTGGTGTACTAAAACTGATGCTGATAATAGATGAGAAGATTTAGAGAAAAAAACATTGGGAAATATGTACTAAATATCTGGGTGCCTTAGTGACATTCAAAAATGCAGAATATAGGAAGTTAATACAGTTGCTCTAATGGTCAGGGAGCCCAAGAAGTGAGGGTGATAGTCTGTAATAATATGCATCACACCAGACAGCCATTTGTGCTTCTTAATTCTGTGCCAGGCAGAACAGGCATGAAAAGGCTGTAATTCACATTTAGAAGAATACAAGAGTAGAGCCATCACTCCAGCTCAGCCAGACACATGTTTGCTGGATCAGTTTGCTAGGCTATTGACCTTGAAAAACCAAGGAGAACGCTGCATGCAGTAGGAATTGATAAGCCTGGAGTTCATAAAGCCTGCTTAAATGCGTAGGATTCAAACCGAGGAATCCTGCCGGAGGTGCTCCTGGGATGGCCACCTGCGAGCAGCTCCAGGTGGTTCAGTTGGGCATGCCTTAGGTCAAGGGTTCAACCAGAGTTTGCTCTTATAATTTGTAATTCTTCACTAAAAGTGTTTTGACTGTAATAACGAGGCATGTGAAGTGATTTTATTAGTGTGGATGGTTTATTTTGTCCAGTCTTTGTGACTGCTTCGTTGTATTAGATGGGTTGGTTTTGTTTAATAGCAGCCCCAGAGAAGTCAGGGGTAATTTTGCCAGTTTATCAACCATTGTCCAAACAACACATTTTGTGTTTGATGATTTTTTGCCATCTATTTTGCAAGAAAAAAGCTTTATGTCTCTATCAGATTTTGCCCAAGGCATTGCATTTTTTCATCCATTTTCTTGAGTATCTTAAATCCATCATTTCTCACAGTTTTACTAACTATAACTGTGACTTCAAACATCCCCAGTGCAAGTAGTATAAGCAAAGAACTTTGATGGATATTTAACACAGCTCTGTTTTTCCATCAAAGCTCAATAATTGAGCTAATCAAAGTTAGATTAGCACCTTGGAGGCTGAGTGTAGGGATATATTTTGTTTGTAAAGCTTTAATGCCTTCAGCAACATTTTTGGTGAAAAGGTTACTAAACCATGAAATTATCTCTGCAACCATTCTAACCTATGTTATTTCTGACTTTTATTTGGAAGTAGAGTCTTGCTTACGGGAGTTAATATTGGTTTAGTGTTAGGCAACAGAATAATTTCTTTAGTAATAAATAAGAAAGAATATTATCCTGCTCCTACGGATTGAAGTCATTAGTTTACCAGTGATTTCACTGACAGTCTGGAATCAGTGAATAATAACAAGGAATAAAAATAAATAAATAAATAAATAATAATAAAAAAAAAAAAAACAGTTCTGAAAATTCAAGCCCTGATTCTGAACAGGGTAATGATGTACCCAAAATGTGTTCATTTTTGCAATACAAACTGTAAAATAGTTAAATTGTTGCAGTAAACTTATTTTACTAGTAGTGCTCATGAAATTTAAAATAACATTACATAAACTTAAATTAAAGTCTGCATAAACAGAACTTTCTCTTTTCCCCCAGAAGAACATCTTGTCCTAAATCTTTGCCTTGAATATATACATTTTCATCTAATAACCTTAAGTATCATAGCTGAAAAGAAGTTTGGAATTTGTTTTTCTTCCAGAGTCAGTTTATGTTGAGAAAAACAATCATCTGTCATACAGCCAAACACAATTTTGTCATGCAGTTCAACTTCTGTTATAACAGCAAGAATTATCTGGTGTATCTTTTGCCTTCAAACTATGTCACATCTTTAAAAGAATTTATATTAGTTTCCTTACATACGGTATCTGAGATCCATTAAATTTTGCACAACCAGGATGCATCACTCTGTTTCTTTTCTCTCTAGAGTGACAGATAACGTCAGATGAAAAACAAGTCTGATGATTTGCGTACTTCTGCAGTTTAATCTGAAGCAAGTAGCTAATTATTAGTATCTGCATGTTACTTACTTTGAATATGATTTTCTAAAAACAACATTGAAAACACTGACAGTTTTCTGAATCCAAGAGAAGATAACGTCAATTCATTGCTGATAAACAGGTTGACTTTTAGTTTCAAGAATTGCAAAGAAGTAGCTTGGGTGTTTTTTAGGAGGCATTGTTAGAAATGTTATCTTGCCTACTTCTAAACTGGTTTCCAGACACATAAATTTAGAAATGCTATGCTAATGCTATGCCAAGGAAACATCTGTAAAATTAAAACTTTCAAGGTTCTTTAAATTCTTAGACATTAAACATCAGAAATGTTCACAGAAGTTCTTGACCCTAAGAATAGTTCCAATATAGGTAACTGTCTCGTGAAATTACCTAAATTCGTTGCACAGTTTCATTTGATTTTTTTTCTTTGTTTTCCTGAAATGTTACATATGAATATCTTGCTGTTAAAGTGTTTTATGTGGTGAAGTTGAAGTTGTAATTAAGGGTAATTGGCATTAAGTATTTTCTATAAAAGTGAATTCAAATTGGCCTTATAAGCAAAGAGCAAAAGGATTATAAAATTTGTGAACTGATATGAAAGACGTGATACTTTTTTTAAAAATTAATTTATTCATTTATTTTTTTCTCTCTCTTTGAGAAATGAAGGATAATGACAAAGAGAAAAAGAGAGTTCATTTTTTCCATTTCCCAGGAGCAGACTGCATGCTTAAGATCTCCCTGCAGCTTTTATTCCCTGGTTTCCCAAAATGACAGGAGTAAAGATGCTGAGGAAATCCATTTTAGGGAAAAGTAATGTTTTCTAAGCAGATTTCTAAGCACCTATGGAGTAATAAGGAGATGGTGCTATCTACATCTTGCAGATTTGTTTCCCCTTTAGGTAAACACAAATCAGCAGAAAATATGTACACAAATTATTAGCTAAGCTTATGTATTTATTATTGGACTTGAATTTTTCAAAGCGTATTCTGAGAATCAGTGAAAACAAAAGATAAAGAAAAATGTTATGGGACTTTCCCTCAAATCATACTTGATTTTGAAGGCTACCCTCTTTGATTTCTGTGGATTTAACAACTTATAAAGACAAGTCGTACAAAGATGTATTTATATCCTGTTCTTGAGCAATTTTGTAACTCATGATCCTCAGGCACTTCTGCTTACAGGAATAAGCACTCACCAGATGGCCCATGTGTCAATCCAGATGTTTCCTTCGGCATGAATTCCTTTAGTGGTGCTGTGTCCCAGGACAGATTTCGTGAAAGTCATATTTAAATATTACATAGAGAAGGTACTATTAAGGGAGCAACTTCATACTCTTTCTCAAACAACGAGATTTGTTGAAATACGTAGCAGGCTTTTGGGTTAAAATAAACAAAGGTGGTTGCTTTTCCGTATTTTTGTTGTTATGAGAGGCACAAGGACAAAAAAAAAACCACCACCAAATAATGGAAATGTAGTTTTTAATCCAGGCTAAGTGACAACTCTTTAAAATGCATGTTGTTTAACTTCATAGCTTGATCTTACACAGTAAAATCTTGGAGAAGCCCAAGTTAGGTAGAACACTCGGAGATCTGAGCTTTTCTTAAACAAAACAGAAATCCTGCCCTGTTACCATCCTTAAAAATTGAACCGCTGTCTGGATGGCAGGACTGTATGAACTGGAAGAGATTTTGAGTGCAGTGATAACAAAAACGACAGATGAACCACTTGAGGAACAGAAGCAAATACAGGAAGGACACTTTGATTCTGTTTATCTCATGAAAGTAGGATTCACTGGAGTTAGAAGACCAGAAAGGACCAGAAACATAATTAGGAGTCATCTCTAAAATTAAGCCCACTGAACAAGTGAGTTACCTGTAGCTAGGCTTGCCAGTTTGTCCTAACAAATGTGCTGGAGTTCAGCAGGAGATAAAAAGTGTAGGAAATATTGTTAGATGGAATTGGACAGTAGATTGTGAAGCCATGGATGAGCCTAGGAATCATCAAACCTTGTAACAAGGTGAAGTCCATCCTCAGGACACATGAGATTTTCTACTGATTCCCATTTATATGGGAATATAAATATAAGTACAGCTGTTTCACCCTAACTGTATGCTATACCTGGATCTCTCTTCTGTTTCATTTAACAGCTAGGACCATGAAAAATATCATCTTACTTTAATATTCAGACAAGGAAAACTCTTCTTAAATCTCAGTTACTTTTCTTCATAGATCATAGAAATCAGTTGTCTTACTTTTTAAAGTAGATATCTAGTTATAGAGTACATCAGGGATGCTACCCAAGGATGCAGACCAGTGGTGGTGAATGCTTGTCATTATGACTTGTTATATCATTGAGTCCTGTTCCAATAATTTGATGATTTGGAGTTGAAACACTCTCTGAATTGTACTGTTAAGGTAGCTTTTGATGAGATATTATGAGATACCTGCTTGGCCATTATAAACCTTAGATTGTCACTGCAGTCTTGGATTGCCATTTGAGTTTTTACAGTTGATGCGTTGAATTGTTGCTGTGTTGTTTTACTTACCTTTTATTTTACTTTAAACACTTTTTTTTTTTTTTACATGTTGTATTTTTCATTGGTGAGATGGGATTTTGAGCAGTGTCTTTCTAATAATGTGGTAACTTCGTATATCACAGCAGAAAGTTGACAGTGCCTTCTCCTTTCAAAATTAATAAAATTTGGTCCTGACTTAATGTAAGATTAATGTAAGAACAGTTAGTTCCCTAGACTGGATGAAGCTATCTTTGTGAATGAACTCTGCATCAATAACATCTTGATTTTGGAGCAGATATCAGTGCAGTTGAAACTAGAGGTTGTCTTGATCTTCCTAACATCAGATTGTATGAAGTAGAACAGAAGAGCAAGAGACCGCTTAATTGTTTGAAACTGACTGCAGCAACAAATCTTTTGTAGACAGAAAAACTTGTGGGTAAGTTAATTCTTAAGCTCCTTTAGGGACCCAAATACTTCTTAAGAGCTGTCTTACTGCTTTTTACTGTACTGAATATTTGCAGGTCCTGTAAGTTCCCCTCAGTGTAATCCCAGAACATTTGCTATTGTTCTGCTTTATTTATTTTATATTGTACACTTAAGGAATTCTTTAAAAAATACACCATAAATCAGAATACATGAAGCAGACAAATTTTTTTGTCTTTTGTTTTTGTTTGCCTCCAGATTACCCCTCTCTTGATTTTCAGTTCTCTTTAGACAGTGGCCTAGACAGTAGTAGACTAGTGGCTTCTGTGTTACTGCTGCCCTTGCAGTTTCTTCTTCAGCCCCAGGGTCATCTTGACCCCTACAATGACAGAAAAATTTGGGTTGGAGGGGACATGAGGAGCATGTCCAGCCCCTGTCTCAAGACAGTCAAAGGAGAACAGTCCAGGTTGCTCAGGTCTTTTTTCAGACAGGTCTTGTAAACGTTCAAGGATGAAGACTGCACTACCTTTCTGTTCAACCTGATCCACTGCTTCATTGTCACAACAGTAAAACTGTCTGTCTTTGTATCAATCGACACCACAGTGAATAGCTTGGCTTTGTCTTTCTGACATCCTCCCTATATGTCCTGTCAGGCTGCTGCTAGGATCTCCCAAATCTGCCCTCCTGCAGGCAGAACAAGCCCAGCTCACCACCCCAGGCTCTCCTCACTGGGTAAAAGCTCCAGCCCCAGCCATCTCATGGCCCTCTGCTAAACTCGCTCCAGCGGACGATTATGGAACCCTTAAGGTCGGAGAATGCCTTTCAGGATCATCAAGTCCAACCATCAACCTGACCTACCATGTCCCATCACTAAGCCATGCCCCTTAGTCTCATGTCCACATGGCTCTTAAATACCTCCAGGGGTGGAGACTCCCCCACTTCCCTGAGCAGCCTGTTCAAATTCTTGATCACCTTTTCCATACAGAAATTCTTCCTAATGTGCACTCTAAACCTTCCCTTGCACAACCTGATACTGTTATTGATGTCTTTCTTATAAACGGCCTCCCAATAATGAATGCAGTATCCTAAATGTAGTCTAATGTGTACTGAGTATACGGTAATCGCCTTGATCTACTGATTATGCATTGGTTATGCTCCAGTTAATACAGCCCAGGCTACCTTTCTTTGCTGTTATGGCCTGCTGCTGGCTTGCTTTGGATGTTTTTCATTGCTCAGTTTTCATTTACTGATTTGGCAGTAGGATGTGGTTTGCAACATGGCTTAGCCCCTGTAGTGAAATCAACTTACCGAGATTTTTAGGTTTCTAGGGTTTAGGACCTCCTTATTAAGAGTGTATACATGATCATCAGTTAGTGAAATAAGCAAATGGATGGTACCAAACCACTGAGGAAAATTTTGAGGTACTACTTTTCCATGTTAGATAGAAATATAGACGTTCTTTTTTTATCATTGCATTTCAGTTAGTGGCCTAACTTCATTGAAAGGAAGTTAGGATGGTTTAGGAGGTGAGATTTGTAAATCTGGTTACAGCCAGATCTATTTATTAAAGGTAGAAGTAGACTGAAATGTTCTGAATAATGGGGAAACGAAGTTGGATGAGGAATGAGGCCCAGGGAACTGTAGCTCAGTGCCTCCCCAGGGAGCCTCAGTACGTCCACCTAGGCCTGCTGGTTCAGGCACCGTTCTGCTCACGAGTAGCGACACCACGTGTAGCTCTCTCTCTTTCATGCTACATCAAGACAACAACGCCAAGAGAGGCACAGCACGGCCAGGGGACCACAGGGTGCCCAACGCAAAGCAAGAAATGGCTGAAGGGGAGGCAGGGTGGGAACAGGGCCAGAAATGAAGCAGCATTCAAGAACTGGCAATGGAAAGAAGGCAGGAAGGACAGGACCCAGAGCTGAAAGGCAGAAGTTGGGATCGGCAGCCAGGCAGGGGTCAGAGCTAGAGCTGGTTGCAGCTCCACATTGAGAAGGCCGGGGCCACCGCTGCACTTACCATGTGCCGAATGCTGGGGCAGTGCAGGAACTGAGCTCCCTGGTCAGTCTTTTAGCCTCCCAAGGGACTGAGGGCTGCCGTGTGCAGCTGCTGGCTCCAGGAGGGCTGGCGGAGGCTAACAGGGATAGCTGTGCTGTGCTCTGCCTTGGTGGAGCCTGGCGGACTGACAGATGGAAGCACTGATTACTGGGGTGGCCAAGGATGAACTAATTACACACGAGGGCAGCTTCAGCACAGCCTTCATCTCAGGTTTGTGCGTATGCGAGATACAGATAAACTTACATTCTCACTGCATGTTAATTTGTAAATTTTGTGAAAATGATTTTAGAGCCTCTTACATAAATGTAATGTTACATTTATAAGTGTTCAGTTTTGTTTCTAATGGAATACTTCATTAAGCAGCCATCAGCAAAGGACGCTAAAACAATGTAACAACATTCCTTCAAATGAAGGATGGCAACTAACATTTGCAGTGCCTTTTGGAGCTACAAACTTGAACCAGAAGCTCCAGTTAGAATTACAGAACATTGCATACAATTGCTGTGCTCTGGCTGCTCCATAGCTTTTGTCAGCAAGGCAAGGGACTATTGAAACAGTCCAGAGCGGTTCTTTAGTCTGTTGTGGTAGCACAATGGGCAATTGTCTGAGACAGCTTCCCAACATTTTGATCAGTAGAAACATTGACCAGATTTATATGTCCCTATGTAAATGCTAGCAAATAAAAACTGATGAGTAGATTAAAAAATAAATAAATTATAGAATAGAAAGATGGTTGGAAATCTTTGAGAATTTCAATTGCCTGGAAACTGCATAACTGTATAGTCTTAAATGGAAGACTGGTAACAATAGATTAAAGTAACATGAAACAATTACAAACTCCCTTTGACTTAGAAGTTCCAAAATGTTTTCTTTCGAGTACGAGAGCAGTTGTAGCTTCGTGTGGCCGGTTAGTCACATACTGGCAGTTCACAGAGAGGTCGGAAGGCTTACAGAGGTGGTTGTGCTGGGAAAAAGAGCAGGTATTTGTTTTTCAGCTGTAATAATCTTGAATTCATCTCTTCAGGACAATAATCTATTGCAGTTGCAAAGTATTGGCACAAGCACCAAACTTTCACTTTGTTATTTGTTCCAACCAATGATTTTATTACTGCAGAGGGAAAGGTTTTAAGGAACTTTAAAACTTGTTTGGTAGAATTTGTTACCACGACATTTATCCTTTTCTTCAATGCAGCAAAATAGGACAAAATCATCTTAGTTTTAAAAACACCAAAGTGACTTTACATCAAGCCCTCTGCTTGCAGAGAGCCTGGGACACCTAGAAGAGGCTGGGAACTTTTTCTGTGTTACACATCAAAGTCTGGAATCCTGGCTATATTATATGAGAATCAATTGGGTTGAAAATGAAAATTTCACCTTATTGAAATAAGAGACATATATTTCCAGCATGGGAAAAGTCAGGAGATAGGTTTCCTACAGCAATGGCTGTTAAAAAAATAAAAATAAAGAAGAGGTATTTAATTAGCCTTCACAGTAGCCAGGTATGCTTCACCGTAGGCCAGCCCATATGGTCCGAATCAGGGGAGCGCATGTTTTGCTGTCCCCATGCTCATATTTTCTTCTGAGGGAACCAGAGGCACGGAGGGGGGTTGTTGGATCTGTTGACCCAAACTCAGGTCCTGCTGCAGCCAGTAGCCAGCTGTGGGGACGGCAGTGACCCTGCAGGGTGCTGCAGCACAGGGTGTAGGGACAGCAGGGGGGCGGGATGCAAAATGGTGGCACTGTTTCAGATGCAGTGGGTGGATGGCACTTGGTTAATGATGAATGGCCTTTCCAGCCTAACACTTGATCTTGTACAGTTGGTGACATATAGCAAAAAAAAATAAAATTAAAAAAAAAAAAATTGAGACTTGGGAATAAAAACAAGGAACTATATGAAATGCATGAAGATGTAAAGCCTTTGGGCAACTTTGGCCACACAAAAACTGAAGAAAGAATTGTGCAAAGTTGTGCAAAAAGAGTTGTATTTTACAGTCAGTATACGCAACATGAAACTTGATACTTTATAAAAAACAATATTCACACAACATAAATGCCATTTTGCTTTTGAGGCAGAGAGCAAAGTAGCACTTTGGAAACTGCCTTATATTGAGTTGCAATTTCAGAAACAAATATAAAACTAAAATACCAGCATGGCTTCTGTCAGACAAGCAACGTGTTTCCTTTTGTCTTCTGTGCTGCACTTTCTGAAACACTAATATGCAACGCATTGAAATTATAATCTGCTTCCTGGACAAAATTAAGTTAGATATAAGGTCAAAAGTAGGCTGTGGGGGATAGGCACCAGCAGGATAAAGAGCAATTTGGAACCGAGTTTATGGATGAATTGGAGATATCTGGTCTTTTAATGAGGTATCCAACAAGACAGACAATTCAGTTTCACTCTGTAGATGTTACTTTGGTAGGCAGTTAACAGATGTGTGACTGTAACTAAGACAATGTGTAAATGTTTAGTAGGGCTTTTAAATATAAATACTTAAAATATTAATTCATGCATATTTAATGAAAAGAATACATTCCAAATTTTAAAACTAAAGCATCCTGAAATGGTAAGGGCCTAATGTTATTTCTGTGCCCTCTGACCCAATCTAAAATATTTGGTGGGAAGTACATACAACAGGGAAAAGAGAAGCAAGGCAATGACCTGATAATTGTGTTTCCCCTTACATTTCCAGAATTACGTGCTTTCAGCTTACTTTTGTTACCGTAGCGATTCTTCAATGTATATCACTACGTTATTACTGCTGTGCTAGCATTTTAAAAAATAAAAATACAATAGGTTTGTTTTATTTGTCAAGATGTTTGATTTGTTGTATCCAATATGTTTCTACCAACTATGTGTTTTTAAGAATTGAGGTTCTGCAGGTGAGGAAATGAAGCAGCCAAAATCAAACCCGCGGGTTTTTGAGCCTGTTAGGGTGCAGCAGCATGACTCTTCAGATTGACATCGTGCAGTTTGGGTACCATTTGAAGCTCCGTGTCACTTACACATATTTAATTTGGAAGGGCTCATTTCCACTGCCTGCCTGGCAAGCTCAGTGTGGGATCTGCAGGCCGAGCTCTGTCTCTCTGTGAACCACCGCAAGTAATTATCTATCCCCTAATTGGAATGTAATTAATGATTCCATGAATGATTTATGCCCGACACTACAGTCTATCCTGTTTCCCCAAAGAGTAGCCACATGAGGACTGTAGTGCCAGCGGCGTGTCTGGCCACCATGAGGGCAAACACGCCACGTGTCAGCTCTGGTGGGAACCAGCAGTGGCTCCAGCAAGTACGACTGCTCAGGAGCCAGGACAAGTGCTGAAGGCCTTAAGGCAGCTCTGTGGTGCCTTTTCCATAGAGCCTGGTGGTAGCGCAGGCTGGACTTGCCAGTCTTGGTAGTTTCAGGCTAAATCAACGCAAACCTTTCAGCACAACTACACTCATACCTCTGCCTTCTCCTAGGGAGAGTTATGGGAATGGGGCATGCAGGACTCAGTAAAAACCGTCAATAAATATTGCACCGTTTAGAGGTTGTGACCACAGAGATCCCCTGGGAGTTTGTGGCTGGCTAAGTGCACTCCCACACTTAAAGGCTGGGGGTGCACACTTAAAGGAGGGGGTGAATAAACACAAATACTGGAAATCAGTATAGATCAGGAAGCCAGCTGCAACATTTACATCCACTTTAGGTAAATGTGTAGCCCAGGTTGCCCTTGGTCACTGTCTTGGTGTACAGTGTAACCTGCTTGGGCATTTTCTCTTGTCTTTATTTTATTTCCTGTCTTAAAAGTTACAAGATAACTCATGATTTCTAAGTGTAATATCCACGTATGGTAAATAGGCACTCAAATGCTGTACTGAAACACTACTAACACACTGTGCATTCTTTCAGGATACTTCCCAGTGTTGCTTATTCGTAGCAAGAGAGCAGAAGCAAACGGGCTGTGTACTTCATGAAGGGCATTTATTTTAAAACTGTAAAAAAGGGCTTGGGTCCAGTGTTGCTACCCCTGAGAGTTCCACAAGCCTCTCTGCAGATAGGATTTAAAGAAATCAATGAGAGAAAACAATCTCTGCAGTTCTTTACATCTTCCATGCTGTCTTCTTTTGAAGTCAGCCGAACAATTACCTGCTGGTCATTGACATTCTGTCCTGCACTGCTGTTTTTCCGAAAAGGTTATCAATAGGAACCCATCAGATTGCTGTGTACACAGATATGTCAGTTATATGAAGAGGAGAATGAAAAATCTCTTTCTGTTACTTATTCTTTATCACATAGTGCAATGCAGAGTGGCACAGACTTAGCGTTCATTTAGAGCTAACTGGTGTAACAAGAACAAAGAACCATAATATTTTGTTCAGATCTAGCTTGAATACCTCTTCACAACTCTGCTTAACGTTGCGTAGGCTTACTGCTGATGGTCAGTCGCCTGCCAGTTCGGTGTTGAGAGCATATGATCAGTGAGCTAGAGAGTTATTGTCATTCCTGAATTTCTGAGGCATTAGTACATGATCAGTACAAGTTGTCCCTAGTCCCATCCCTGTGTTCTCCCATCCGTTTGGATTTCTCAGCCCAGCAGTTCAGAAGGTTGTGTGTTTTGTTTGAAGAGCTACAGCAACTCGTTGTCTTTTAGTTTGATAATCTCATCTATTTAATTTAAATTAAAGGATGTGTTATTTGTCAGCCAGAAGTTCTTGTAAACAGGCTAGGCCCCAAAAGAGAGGCACTTTTTGTAGACAGCATGGCGTGTGTTCTGTCTCCTGGTCAATCTTTCATGAGCTCAGCAGTTGTGGGCATGTCACTAAGTCCCTCTGCCTTGCTTTTGTGCACTGCAGAAACAGTGGTGAGCGTACTCTGCAATGGGTTAGATGTCTTTGCTCAGGTTTGTGAAACCTTTGGGAGCGCTAGACCTTTTGTAAAAGTTACTTTCTGGATGAAACCAAGGAGGTAATTACTTTTGGATATCAAAGATTGGATATCAAAGCAGAATAAAAGTAATGTGAACCAAGACATAATTTGTATTCTCTATTAGTTAAAACCTTCACTATAAAAATTCAAGCGGTCTGGTGACACAGGCAGTTTAGATACCATCAGGGACCAGCTCCATAGCTGATGTGCGGTAGTGCCGCTGACAACATCTCTGTCTTTCTCCCGTTCCTCTTACAGTATCGGTCGGGACGGGATCCTCAGCGGGGCTCTGACAATGTTTCCAATAAGTCCTCAGACAGCGATGTCAGCGATGTCTCGGCTGTGTCTCGGACAAGCAGCGCTTCTCGTTTCAGCAGCACGAGTTACATGTCTGTCCAGTCAGAGCGGCCAAGGGGAAACAAGAAAATAAGGTGAGCACAAGGAGCTATGGTGCCTACCATAGCTGTGTGATTTAAGTAACTGAGTACTTTTCAATATTTTGCATTTGAAAAGATTATTTTGCCTCAGTTGGAATTTGCAGGGAATTTGCAAGAAACCGGTTTAAATGTCTTCATCATTTAATGCTTTATGAATTCTTTATGGTATTTGTTTTTAGCAAAGTTTTGATGTCTTGAGTTATGCTAGAATACACTGCAGCAACAAACGTGCTGTCAGCAGGCATTAGACACGCTTACATTTGCACTTTCTGAAAACAGTTTTGTAAAATACTTAACATGGCTGAAAAGACAGTCGAACTCAAATTTTGTGCTGCCTATGTCAAAGGCATCTTAATTTACTTTTTAAACGAGAGCTGCTGAACTGTTACAGAAGTCTTAGATAATACTAATGCAAACCCTGGTCCCGTTCAACTGTGGGCATACCTCTGCTGAATTAGTCTTCAGCGAGATGTGCACAGTGTATCTGTGAGCAAAACGCAGCATCTCCTTTGCCTGCACCCTGTGCACAGTCAGGGGAGATTTCACTGTGGAAGGAATGAAAGATTGTTCTTCTAGAAGGTGTAACCCACCTGCATCTGTCAGCAAAATTCAGTGTCAGCTTGTATAAATTCTCAGAAATTTGTCCTCTTGAGAGATGTGATGCTTTTGGTAAGTTTGCACATCTGTTCATATGAGCAGTGTTAGGACCACGTCGTTTCTGTTGTATGGTTGTGCATCCCTTTTTAAATGAGATGTATTGCCACACAGCTTCTGTTCAAAGAGGGACTTAGGGACTGTCCTAAGAAAACATCACAATTTAAAGCTTCTCTAGTGTAGGCTGGAGGATTAGCCAGCATGACTAACCTTATGACTACTTCCATCTTTTACTTTTTAATTTTAGTCTTTTAATTTTTTATTTCATTTATTTTGTTCTGCCTTTCTTGTGAGTTCATGCATGCGCATCTCTGTGACCCTAACTTTACTGCATTCTTTTCTTTTTTCTTTTTGCATGCCTCTTTCAATTTTTGTTGACTTCAGAAGGACAAGGGACATAGAGGAAAAAAAAGAGGGGGGGTTGGAAGGGGATGAACAAGATGAAATATTTCCTGAGGAAGAGGAAAAAGAGGAGGAGGAGGAAAAAGCAAAGGAGCAAGAAATTAATGAAAAAAGGGAAGGGCAAGAGGTGGCAGAGAACTGTGATAAGGAAGAAGTCAAAGGATCAGGGCAAGATGAAAAAGCTCAAGAGGACCAAGCAGAGGAAGGGAAAGAGGATGACAGGTAAAACATACTTCTATTTTTTGTAGATCTATAGAACTAGTCTTCCTGCTGTACCTGGACCTTGCTTGCCTTCTTTTTTTTTTTTTTTTCCTTTCCTTTGCTTAGTTTATTGTCTGTTTTGTGCAGATTATTTTGCTTTCAACTGTGATGCTTTCATATTTAAACAAGTTTCACTCTCAGCTTCAGGGAACTTATTCTGCATACCAAATGATGCAGCATACTAACTTGATTCATTATTTTGCACATAACTACAGCATGTTATTTTTTAAATTGGTTTAGAATTGAGTTTGGGTTTGACTATAATAAACAATAGAAATTATAAGATGCTTCTTTATATGCCCTACTTGAATTACTTTTCAGGGAAAAATCTTTTGTTGAGTGATATCTCATCAATATCAAAACCATCTTTACTTTTTACTTGTGTCAGTACTAAAGAAGAGATTTTGGATTTATTTTTTTTATTGTCCTCTTCATGTGGGCTGATAAATGTGCATATTGATTGACAATTGATGTGGATAAACAAAGAGTTTTTTGTTTTCTTCCACTCCACTTGAATAGCTGCCATGGGTTGCTGTATGGCGGAGGGGTTATGTAGCTGTTCTGCTGTATGGTGTCCAGAAACATTTCAGCACAATTGGCTCTGGTTTTCTTAGATGGCATTCTAGATTTACACATTTTGCCACAATTCCTTTGAACCATGACTTCTAATGCAAATGAATGACATTTTGTATTGCAAAATCCATGTAACTTGCATTATGAGAAATGCAATGTTCTTTCCTTCTTCATTAGCAAAAAAAAAAAAAAAAAAAAAAGAGATTTGCTGAGTATCTTTGAAACTCTTCAGAAACTCTCATTTCTTTTAACTGCTAGTGCTGGTACCTATAGAAATCTGAAGCTTGTAGAATTGTGTTAATATATAGTAGGGTAATCATAAAGTGCTCTGCTGCATTCTACTTTGCTTCAAACATACATGTGTACATACCTGTACATACACAAACATGCAAACACACAGAGACTTGCTTCTTTTATTTCAAACAAATAATTACTCACATAAAATGTTCTGAAATACTTTTCTAAATGGAAATAACCAAAACAGCTCCCCTGTGGTAGAATGGATCAAAGGTGATACAAAAAGAGAATCAAGTTATGTGGTGTTCCGTCTGAGGTAGCAATATAGCCATACTACTTATTTTATGTATTGATTGCCATCATTCCTTCACTCATGAGAGCACATTTTTGAACTCAGCAAAAACAGCTGTTTAGAAAGAACTATCTTTAAGACTGCCTTGGCATATTTGCTCCACAGACTGCTAAGCAAACCATTTGGTAGTGTGGGAAAGGATGGTTTAAAGACCTTTGTCTCTCCCAGCTCTCATTAAGTCTCCTGTTTAATGGGATCTGGAAGTCCTCCCTCTTTGAAAGCATGGCCCTGTTCCTGGTTTTCAGCTCTCACCCAGGTTAGTCTTCAGCCAAAAATGCTGCCCCTCACAGAAAGTAAACTCCTATTTGAAAAGAAATTTCTTCTTCCCCATGCCAGCTTGTTCCTCTGTTTGGTACCTTCTAGGGAAGGAAACAAGCTGAAAAGCACAGATTGCTTCCTATATACATATATGTATGTGAGTATATGTATGTATATATTATATACATACATAGTTTTTTATTATTAACATACTGAAATGTAGTGACTAGTGAATTCAGTGGACAAAACTGAAGGCAGGATAGATACTAAGTATTGCTATAAATTCAGTGCCTTATGCTTGCTTGTTTGGCAATTTATAACATGCTCTTATTTTAATTAAAAATATCTTTTCTAATATTCATTAAATGAAATTATTAAAAATTAGTAAGTATTTTAAAACTGGGGATATGTAATATCTGCATGCACAGATGCTTTATTGAAGTCTTAGTGGAATTAAGTATCTGGAAGTGCTGATACAAGCTGCTTATTGCTAGTTAACAACTGCAGCTTTCCAAAAACGTTTTCATGCCCGACACCATTATGAAGCAATCAACAAAACATCACTTAACAAATAACCCAATCAACAAAACATCACTTAATAAATACCAATATCATATCAATAGGTATTTGAGGTACCCATCAGAACCGAAGCAGCCATCTCACCGAGCAAAAAATAGTAGTAAATTATTACCCAGATCCTGTGATCTTGGGTATCCAAAAAAAGCTAGAGTGCAGATAGAGTGCATACATTTGTACGTCACAGGTATATCTTTAGTTGAACAGCAGTCACCTTTCCTCTGGGAAATTTGGAGACATAGTGGCTGTTCTCAATCACACTATCATAAAAAATTAGTTCATTAAGGATACATCATACCTCTTGATGTACATTTCAAAGTCACCGTGCACTGTACTCATGTATTTTCTGAATAATGCTAATAGTCACAGTAAGGGCTTCAATCTGCTGAGATCATAGGTGGGTTCAAAGTAACTTAAATGACCATGAAAGCAGATATCCATCATGGGTTCATCCCATGCCTATTTTAAAGAGTACTTCAGTGCAATAAATTGCATTAGGTTTTAGAGCACTGGAGTACAATAAGTCAATAAATCTTTTTTGGCAGAAATAGCTGCAGAGTCAGATTTTGCCTTCATTAAACCTTGTAAAACTAAAAATTGGCATATGGTTGATGTACAGTGAAAGCATAATTGTGTTCTTTTTTGGCAAGGCATGCTAGTAAACAGAAAGCACAGATCAGGTTTTACTGTTGTAATCTTTAAGGATTCTTTATGTACAGTTATCTGACAATATTTCTTATTCTGGCTCCCTGATGATATCAGGGACAAAAAGCCCTCTTAGATCTATAGTGTAAGCATTCAGAATATTTAAAAAGTGCAGGAAATTTTTTTGACTGCTCTAAATCTTAACCTTTCTTAATGTTTTTCTAAATAGGAATCCAAAACATTAATTCTAATAAAGAAGATAGTTTTGTTTTCTCATATCAATATACAATTGTGGTAACAGATAAGGATTTCACTCTTTTAGAAGCTGTTCAAATACAGAAGAAAAATACGGGCTCTGTTCCAAGCACAGGGAGTCTAAATCATGGGATGACATATGAGTGTAGAGAGGGGACCACAGGAGAGTTATGAAATATTTCACATGACAGGAGATAGTGACAATACAGGGCTGGGGACATCTTGACAACAGGGAGCACTAAGGGGAGATTGGAATAAAGAAAATAAGATGTTTTTGTGAATGCTTCTGGAGAGCTCTTTTCAAGCATTAGATTCACGGGGGAAAAAACATGAGTTGCTTACTAAAAATACCACAAGTGGATGACGGGGTAAGTCTGTTCAGCAGCAGGAGCTGAACTTTCAGTCCTGAATGGGAGAAGATAAATGGGAGAAGGAACAACTGTTAAATACTGGAAAACAAAGACAACTTATGTACAGCTGGATAAAGAAAAGAGTACCTTTGTACTGATGCACAGTGACAGGTTGTACAGCCAAACTGAAAGGCTATGAAACTTATCTTTCCTACAGTGTCCTGGAACGGGCTTTGGTTAGGTAAATTGCCAGAGGTGGAGAAGAAATACATGACATGTGATATGTGAGAGAGTGGAAAACGATTAGCTGTGTGGATGAACAGAAGAGGTAGAGGTGTGAAACAGAAAGTACTTGTAAGTCATAAAAATGTGGGCCTAATATGTAGCTTGAATTAAAAGGGCTGCCCAAAGAGCAGGCCTGAATGACATGCATGGTCCATGTGGTTGAGAGAAGAAGCAGATGAGAGGTCTTGGAAGGAAATACTGAATTTAGTGATGCTGAATTGAGATTAGTGATTCATGAGGAGGTTTTAGTGTAGGCAGGGGAGAAGAGATGGAGTTTTTACTGCAGAGGGGATAATATTTTGACGTACTGTTGATGAAGGGAGGCTAATTTAGGGATATCAACATAGGAGATAATGATATAGTCCTGTGGGGCCATCACAGTTAACTGGTTGGGCAGAAAATGACGATCTACTAGAGCAGACGTTGAATGAAAAATTAGAGAGAGGGCAAATCTGAGGTGTGATGCAGTATAGAAATTCAGGGAGGATAACTTTTCAGAGCATGGTTAATTGTAGCAAGGCAAAGGAGAGACCAGTATACTGTCACAATCTTAAGAAATTATTAAAAACTTTGGCAGATGTAGTTTCAATTGAATGCGAGAGGTGAAAGATAGTTGTTTGGAAAGTGTTTGAAATGGAATTGGAAAACAGGAGATCAGTTATTTTAAACAATGCATTTGATCGTTCAATTAATTCAGAGATGAAAAGGAGAAAGGAGATGTGACAGTACTTGCAGAACTGATGAGAGCAAGACTAGGCATTCTGTTCTACATTATAAAGGGATATGTTAAAGCATGTTTCTACAACTTGGGGAAAAAAAAAAAAAGGTTAAAAAAAAGGGGGGGGGAAGCCAGGGGAGATCTTATTGATGTCTATAAACAGCTGAAGGGAGGGTGCAGTGAGTACAGAGCCAGGCTGTGTGCAGTGGTGCCCAGTGCCAGGACAGGAGGCCCTGGGCACAACCTGGCCCCCAGGAGGCTCCCCCTGAGCACCAGGAGCCCTTCTGTGCTGTGCGGGTGATGGAGCCCTGGCACAGGCTGCCCAGAGGCTGTGGGGTCTCCTCCTTGGAGCCCTTCAGCAGCCGCCTGGACGTGGTGCTGGGCACCCTGCTCTGGGTGTCCCTGCTTGGGCACGGGTGGCACCGGCTGGCTCCAGAGGGCCCTGCTGGCCTCAGAATCTCTGTGATGAGGTGAGCAGAGGTGAGAGTAAGGAAAGTAAGAGGCAGGGGGAAAAGAAATAAGAAGGTAGCATCCAATCTCACGTAGTCAAATCAATCAGTTTAAGAAGAGATCCAGTGAAAAATTTCTACCTCTGTGACAAGAGCAAGTGAAGAGAAATGTATTAAGAGGAGAATGCAGAGACAGCACAGGAGGATGGTAGATCACCTGTTTTGCTATGTTTTATATCAGTGAGACACAGTGTAAAGAAAAGAAGTAAATCCTAAAAGGTAGTCAAAGAAATAGAGCTGATTAATAGGAAGATGACACAAGCGAAGAATGAAAATCTGTAGTGGAGAAAGTCATCTGGAATGTAATTTTGCAGAAGTACTTAAAGATACAAAAAAAATGGAATACAGCATGTAGTTTTAAGTAATGGATTTGTTCAGCTAAAAAACCTTTTCTGTTCCTAATGGTACTTCATGCTCTCTGTGCCCTTTCCCTTGTGGGATGCAAGGGAATTGGATTCATCTCCAAGTCACTTTCTAGTTCTTTTTGTGTCATTCAGTCAAAAAATTCTTCAAAGAATTTAATTATGTAGGTTTTAAAACTGATGCCTGATGAGTATTTGTTCCTTAGTTTCTCATTATATTGTAATCTTAGTGTTTCATTTTTTATGAAGCTTCTACCATGATTGCAGCCATTATCAGTTAAATGCAGTGTTTTGCAAAGCTGGATGAAAAAATACAGAAATTCAGCCTATGCTAGCTCCTCCGTAGCAGTGGAAGCCAGTAGCACTTTAAAAAATCTATATTCTGGTAAAAATATCGAAAGCTCTGCAAAAGATAACAAGCATCAAGAAATCTGTTTTCAATGTGCATGTATTGTTTGCTTTCTTAAAGCTATTTCAGAATAATTATAGTGATTGTTCCAACTGCTCTAATGGATGAAAGAAGTTAATTGTGCCCAACCTTTCTCGCCAAGCAGGCCACATGCTTGTGAGTAGGCACTGTGGCCTGAGACCCTTTCCCCACCGCATGGTAGGTCCTTTAGGAATCTGTGCCCTGATAGATCTAGCAGAGGCTTCCTTGAAATACTGGATTTGAGCTTCTGCTGGCCAGCTGAACCATGCACTCCTAGTAGGCCAGGCCCTGCCTGAAGCACAAACTGCAGTGTTTGTGAGGTGGTAAAGGCCCGGCCATGGTCTGGGTACACTGGGAAAGAGCGTCAGAAGCACGTTCCCTCTCCATGGCAATGAGCTCAGGCCCTGCCGACACCAGGTTCCACCCCTGGATGAGCAAATGGGGCTGCAGGCAGGATGAGGTACGATGCCAGCAGCCTCCCTTGGCACACCTTCCCTTTGTGAGACCAGCCCTGTTCCCAGCATGGGATGAGAATGACTTTTGGACTGCACTCAACCCAAGAAGTTGGTGCTGCACTTTCCTTAACCATCACAACAAAGTGACCTTGCTGCTCCTGGGATCAGACCACCAGGTTGCCATACCACATTCACCACCTATTTTTGAATGCAAAACATTTATTCAGGAGTCTGGGATAGGTATGGTGGACTGAGACCTGGAACAAAAAGCAACAACTCTGTTTTGTGTCCCCCTAACATCACTGTTCTGCATGCTTCTCATTAGCTAAGCAGAGAGATAAACAGCTTACGTATAGCTGGTATGTGTCTCTGAAATCAAAGTACCTAAAATCAACCTTTTTTTTTTTTGTTCGATTAAAATTACTATTATTGGACTATAGAGTCTGTTAGCAGTTCATGACAAATTCTTGCTCTATTTGAAGTAACAATCCAAATCCACTTTGATGCAAGTTTTAAACTTGTTTTAGTGTTCTGCATTGAGGCTACTCTTCAGAAGCTGAAAGTTCATACAGCAACAGTGTCTGCAGCAATGCCCACAGTCAGTAATTTGGCCATTTTGTGTTCTGCACTTTCACAGATGACATGCGGAGGAAAATTATCTGTGACTTCTGGAAAAATAGTATGGAAAAGGATACAAAACATCAATGCTTCATAAAGGAATTGTATTAATTTTTTTTTTTTTTTTTTGTGAAATCTATAGATTAAAATACAAATCATTTAAGAAATCCAGCAAAGGCACCTGTTTCTAAGTTACTCATCACCATCTATCAAATTCTTAGAGACCCTTTTTTTTTCCCGGTACTGTGGAATAGGTATAAAAGACATATAGATTCCTTTACACATAGTAAACTTATATTTATTATTTTTTTCAAGGAAATAATAAAGTAATGAATTTGGAAGTACACATTTTTAACAGATGAGCAGTGAAAATACTTCATATGAAACTGTCTGCAGTTTTGATATATGATGCCCAGCAGGGAACTCAGACATTTTTTCTTTGACAACAACATGATATTATTGAGACTGCTTCCTTCTACATGAAATGTAGCCTGCACTTCAACCTCTGCTGAGTGTCAGCTCTGAGCTGTGATCCAGAAAGCACTGATGTACTCCTGTTTCTAAAGGTCATTTAACTGTGCATCAGTAGGTTTTTTGCTGTTGTTTTTTGTTTGTTTGTTTGTTTTGTATTTTTGTTTCTGTTTTTTATCCTGAGGTGCAGATGTAAAGCCCTAGAGACACGCAAGACATAGAGATGATCAAAAGAAACAAAAAGAGGATTTGAAGCAAGTAAAAATATTGAAATTAGTTTTTGCTCATTTTCTAAAGATATTTAAAACCAGTTTGAATTATAAGTTCTTCATTAGACAGACTTTTATATCTACAGGATTGGGCACAATAGGTCTGTGGACTTGAATAGCAATAGCAACAACTAAGTGTGGAATAGAAACTTATCAAAGCAAAGAATTTAATTAGGAAGCTCATTTCTCTCTCTGACACTATGATTCTGTGGTTCTCTCTTAGTGCTGTATGTTTGCATTGTTTTTCTTTGAGTATGATTTTAACTAGAAATGTGAAAAGATTCCATAAAAGTAATATAGTGCCTTTTCTGATTCCTCTAAAAGTACTTAATCAAAAATAATGAATAAACTTATCATTTAGCCTTCTAAGAAAGACGTATGAACTTCCTTCATGTTGCTTCACAAACGTGCTTCTGAAACACAGGTTCTTTGAAACATATTGCCAGACCCATCTGGCAAGTGTGGTATTTTAACTAAAGGTTGGGGGCTCAGTGTTGGTCCATTACTTATATAATTCCCAGGGTAAGATGATGCTGCAGTGGTTTGGTATTGCCCATCTTTCTGATTTTAAGGTTATTTGACTAAGCATCTGAACATTTTGGTTGAATATTATCATATAGTAGTTTTACTCATCTTAGCCTACAAAGCCCATGAAGCATTACCTAAGCAAGCCTTTGCTCCAAACATGCATGGCATGCAAGTGTGCATACTTCCTCAGCCGGGAGCTCTGGTCATGGACCTGTCCTCTCCACATCAGGGAACAACATTTGCGGACTTGAGCTGAGAAGGATGTAAGCCAAATATCCTCACGACATTTTCTTTTCACGATGCTTTTAGGTTTTCTGTATGCTTTTCTAATTTCCCCCAGAGGCCCCAAGTGACTCAAAGTCATTTTGTCAAAATGACAGAAGTCAGATAGGCAAGATCATGATGTCCCAGATAACGTCCCTTTGGCTGAGGTAATTATGGCTTCAGATCTCTTGCTTGTGTCCATTTAGCTCTCAGTCCCAGAAGATCAATTCAGAAATACGCTATGGATTTGATAGCAGTGTCTATTCTGACCCTGATTTTTTGGAGTCCTCAAGCAACCTGAATTTTACAAGGAATGAAGGAAACATCAGAACTGCTTTATTGTTGAGACACCCCCCTCCTCATCCCGTTGCACACACACATGAGCAGTACAAACGTGAGCATGATCACATTGCACAGTACTGATCAAATCAGCCCTATTTTCCATGAGCAAAGTATGGATGCAGCTATAGTCAAATCCATATTGACTACAGAAATCTATTGGAATAATGGCTTTTCAGAACATTTAGTTCTTCCCTGCATATTCTGTGATTTTCACCCTGCTGTACACAGTAGCACATCCAATCTAGTTCCTGCATGACTAGAGTTCTCCAGCTCTCAATGGATTTTCTAAATCAAAAAATCTTCCTTATAGATGATTTCAGTTTAGCAAATAAAGATGCTAAGTTATGGCTCCCCTTACCCTGAGGCAATACAATGTCTTTTATCTCTATATATTTTTGAGAATGTTTACCTTCAAATTTGAAAATTTTATCACTTTGGGACTTGATTTAATATTATTTCTCTTGTGATTTTAGGTCTTAGTAAGCATTGTTAATAGTGGAAACAGAATGATCCCTATCTCCCTCGTCTGCTGGAAAATTTTTATTCAACAATATGTTCAAATAAGCATAGGTCCATCTCTCTAAAACACATTGTCAATTAAGCCAGATTGCCCACTGTCAGCTTTAATTTGGCAGGCCTGTTGTTAACGTGCTGTGTGTTACACAACTGATGCTGTCTTTATTTTCTTTTCCTTATTACCAGGCCTTCAGAGCTCATGTGGACTTGTATTTGCAAATGAGTATCAAACAGAAATGACAGCTGGCTAATGCAAGACTTTTGCTCCTTAGCTTGTTTTCTTTCGAGGCTTCTTTTGAATTCACACATTTTGAATGCCCGGTTTAGTTCACTGTATTAAAGGAAGGGATTTTTGCGTAGGTTCACAGCTGTTAGCAGAGTAATATATTAATGATAATGATAATGATTTTATTTTCAGTTGTGCACACAAGTTGTCTTTGAATAATATGCAAAACAAAATGCATTATAATCACTACTTTATTCACTAATTAATCATAAAAAATATTTTTTTTCTGTGTTTAGCCGAATCCATTAAAAAAAAGCCAATTTCAAAATCTGTTGTTTTCTACCACCTTTCCTGTTATAATTTCAATAAAATAAACTTATCAATGAAGTCAGTCCAGTAGCTATTAGAGATTTATATCACAAATAAGTTAATAGGATAATTTTTGGTCAAGTGAACCTCAGGAGAGTAAATTATAATTTCAAACCTGTATTGTGTCTCTGATATGAATTGGCAAATGAGAATGTGCATTGGCCAGAGGCATTGTTCCCATGGAAATATTATTTCCAACATCACAGCTGTCCCCATAATGCTGTTTTTGTTAAATTAACTCAGCAAATTAATGAAATGAGAATGTCTCCAGATAAGTAAAGATATCTATTGAGAATGGAATTAAAATTCCTATCCTGCTTCTGTAAAAGAAATCTTCAGTGGTCATCCAGTCTCACAAACGACAAATATAAGAAAATACCTCTTAAAGCAACGGAAAAAAATGTTAAATTTTGTACCCTCCCTAGGATATCACAGCACATGGCTGTACCTCTAACTTGGCAAAGTGCATTTTTACAATTGCAGATGCTTTAGTTGAGTTAGGCATCATTACCAGAGAACTAGGGTGAACAACAGGGAAGTATTAATTCTGAATTTTCACTGGGAAAAAAGAAACCTGCCAAGATCTGCCAAATGACTTCAGTATAAATCTGATTCTCTTGTGCATATTCTTTTGGCAGAGCAATGAGATGAACTGCTTCATTTCTAATTCATTTGTAATAAAGACTGAAAACAAAACAAAAAATACCCAGAAATCCTACTAATGATAACTAATACAATGGTTACAATTGCTTTTCATCTCCTTGACATGTAAGAATTTAATACCATAGAGTTAAAAAAAAACTGTGCTTTATAACACTGGTTTTAGTAAAGTGTATTTGTTGGTAAGTGAAAAACGAAAAAAAATCAAGATTGTCATAATAATTTTAGTCTATAACTAGGAATGGATAGAATAGCATTTTGAGTCTAGGAGAGCAAAATGAGACTCTCAAGCAAAAAATGCCTGAGAGGATATGATCTGTGTTTTTTGAGTGACTGTGGTGTTCTAAGAGAGGATTTTTCTTGGAGAACATGTATAAATCCATGCAGTTGGAAGCATTTTAACTGGCAATAGACCAGGTAAGATGTTTGCCTTTGCTTCCAGATTGAAAATATTATGGGTTTGGGTTTGGGTCTGTTGGTCATTTGTATTTCTTGTATATGTGAAGGACTGAATCAGTGTATTTTCCTGGTTTAGCCTTCCTCATTGCTGTCTGTTGGATTGCTTAATGTACAGAAAGAATGGGCAGTAGTTTCCTGTTCGACAGTAGAGGATGCCTGCAAAAATCTTAATAAGATTCTTTAACCACTGGGACTTCGCAATTGCTTTTTATAGCAGTAAAAATTTTTAAGAGAGTCATCGTTTTCAGTTTCTCCATCCTTGGCTTTGTCTCTGGCTGGTTTACCACATATTGTAAATCTCAACAAGCATGGTAAAGCATAAGGACTCCCAGGTGTCAGTGGGTTTTTGTTGTTATTTTGTTGTGGGATTTTTGTTTGTTTGTTTGTTTCTGTCTTAAATGAAAGGTTCCCGAGGAAATTTGGCACTTATTCTACTAATCAGACGGTTTCTATTAAAAAAGATTGTTTCCTTAGGCGAGTTTCTGACCAACTAGTGAGATGCCATACAATCTCTGCAATTGGTTCAAAAGTGGCAGCCAAAGACTGCAGGTTTTTAACTATGGAAAGAGGAGGAAATTTTCCATTTGGTACATACGAAACAATGAATGTTCTGTGTGTCTCCAGTTGCTCTCATGGAAAATGTATCAGCAGCCAACAATATTGTCAATTAATTCTAAAATAAGTATTTTTTGTAAACCCATTAAATGCCCTCGAAACACCAATAAGTCAAACATTGGGAGAAGCTGGGTGAAATTTATGACTTTTTTTTCTTCTTAACTTTCAAAAATAGATTTTTTGTTGTTGTTGTTTTTATGCAGGCCTTGTTTATTTAGGTTCTAGAGCATTTGTCCACACTGCAGTCCATCTTAGCTATATTGCTGTATGTCAAGTGGCTTCAGAACAGTTTCTCTCCCTTTAGGGCAGGATCCTTTCACATTGTGAAATCTCCCCTCTTAACTGAAACTTCACAAACAGTTGCTTTTCTTCTTGGTCAGATATCAAGAATATGGTCTGTCTAAAGCATGAAATACCAAAACTGAATCAAAGATCTTTTTTGCAACCTATTTCCCTGCCTCCTTCCCTTCTTTGAGGATTTCCTCAGGCAGTATTTCCTTCTGGCTATGTGTCAACTCCTAAGAGACTGTATTCCAAGCAGCAGGTCCTAGGCATTGTACTTTGGGAGAGTTTCTCTGCCAATGTTTTCTAATCTGTATCAGCACAGATACTGACAAAGCAAGAAGATCAAGATAGTTGCTGATTATCTGCTATGGTAGGAGTCTGGAAAACCTTGACAACAAATCTGATTCCAGAGGAGAATTACACTCCCTGTTTTGAAAACAAGTGGGTCTTTGAAAATGGATCCTGAAGATAAGTGCCTTTAAGAAATCCAGAAGCATAATACTGGATTTTCTAGAAGGCTGTATATGAACAGCATTTTCAGACTGGCTTACTGTTTTTCTTCAAAAACATTCAGAAATAACTCATGGGCTACAATTGGTCTGTAGAGTACCAGAATGTAAGAACAATCTGAGATTTGCTGTATAGCCGAGTTTAAGGCTCTATACCGCTAAACTGGGAAGGAACAATCCTGGTTATACGTACAGACTGGGGGATGAGATGTTGGAGGCCGTTACTAGCCACTTTAAATGCATTTTTGTACTCCCTCTGCTTGTTTGTGAAGGGATTACAGAGGAATGCTGTATTTTAGGAAGGGTGTATAAAGCTACATCTCACAACTGAAGAGAACTAGGGGCAGTACAGGAAGCAACATCGCCCTGCTCTGGCAGACTAGTTGGTCCCCATAAGCCATAGTCAGGGGCCTGGCTACCTCCACTCTGTGGCTGCCTCACAGCTGGGGTGGTGTGATAAGTTTGTTCCTGTCTTGATTTTAATGAGGGTGATTCTTGCACCACCATTCACATGATGGCCTAGCACAGTTTATTTATTTATATATTTATTTATTTTGGCCCCATACGGCTGCATATTCTCATCGTGGAGGGTTTTCTTAAGTTGAGTACCATCAGACAACTTGGAAACCCTATTTGTACTGCACATCTATTCCTTGACTCATATCATCTCGTAAATTTAAGACGTACATATTTAACTGAATGTGGATGTGGGATTATGTTTGTGTATATGTCCATGGAAAGAAAACTTCCCGGATAAGTAATTTCTGTTTCCAGATAAAAGAAAAGTTTATAGGAGGTAGTCTCTTAACTCTGACATCCCTCTGATAGTTCTGTTACCTCAGAAAGGAGTGCAAGCTGACATACAACACCCTATTTTTCTAGAAGTAATCCATTTCTGGCACTGTCAAAAGGCAGTCTGGGTAGAAGGATAGCTTCACAGGTATCCAGTAATAATTAGTGAGGGAGGGCTTGAATGGCCAAAAGAGTTCAGAGTACACATGAAGGAGCTGTTTTGCTCATGAGCACTGCAGATTTACTATGAAGTACTATAAGCCTTTCACAACTCTCCTAGTACTTTTTTCCCCAAGATTTTTCTTTTCCCAAAAGGAGGAACTAAGAAAAAACAAAGCCACTGCTATATAATGGCTTTCTCCAAGAGCTGTTGGCTAGCTGGGAACATAACAAAGATGTTCCCCCTGCTGCTTTTACAGAGCAAAACAACCCCAAAACTTTAATTAGAACAAGTATTTTTAGAATAAAATACTCAGAGGGTAAAAATAGCAAATGGTGAATGAACTTTCAGTATTAGCCATTTGTACTAGTTTTTGGAATATTCACTCAATCCTAAAATTAAATATTTTTTTCACTTGAATTCTGTTTCCTAGCTTTCTTATTTGGTCAAAAGAACCTGGTTGAGTAAGTCTACCTCATGGTTAGCAGGTACACACATAAAAATTTGATTTTATAATTCAGAATTTGTGTTTTATGAGAAAACAGACTATTTCTGATTTCACTGCTATGTCATAAGACCTTTCCTAAGTGTTAATATCACTTATCAAGCAATGGCATAATTACTATTTTCTGTTATAAAATACAACAGGAGCTCACAGACTTCCTGGGTATCATAGTATCCAAGGGAATGGCATGAAGCTGCAACAGGGGAGGTTCAGGTTGGATATTAGAACAAGGTTCTTCACTGAGAGAGAGTGATCGGAAACTGAAACAGGCTCCCCAGGGCACTGGTCACAGCACCAAGCCTGCTGGAGATCCAGAAGCATTTGGACAATGCTGTCAGACACATGGTTTGATTTTTGGACGGTCCTGTGTGGAGCCAGGAGTTGGACTTGATGATCCTTGTGGGTCTGTTCCAACTCGGGATATTCTGTGGCTCTTGAAAAACATAGCATTGGAGTAGGCTGTTTTGCAAGCAGTAAAAAATACTTTCCTCCTACCAGTCTGTGCTGTGAGAATGAGCTCCCATATGAAATAACAGAGATTTAATGACTTATACTAAGTCTTTCCCCAAAGGAGCATTCTTAAGATCTCTCTCCAATGATCTGTTTTCAAAACAGTTTTAGGAACTAAATAGCTTTAGTTTTCTACTCCTGTGCTAAATATGAATGCAACTGTTTGAAAAAATACATCAAAGAGCTCTGACAGACAACACTGAAATTAATCACATTTCCTTTAAAAACTTGCATTACTGGGTAAAGGGCTCTAATTTTCTGATTCTTAGAATTTGGCCTGACATAAAGCCGAATATACTGTCTCTTCCCAACAATGACATTTCTAGATCTCTTTGTTATTTCTTATTTGTGAGATAGTGTTGAAACGGAGAACTAGTTCATGTGGCATCTCCGTCCTGTGAAGGTGTTAGTTTGAAAGGAAATACAGCATGTGATGTTATCATCTCACAAGTCAGTTATCATAGTGATAAAAAGCCCCAGGAATACAGATCCACTTTTTTTTCCTTCCCTGCCTCTTTACCAACATCCTATCCCACTTGATTTTAGTGTGAAATTCACCAGGTAAACTAGTTCTTGTGTTTTTCTCAGTGTTGTGGTTCAATTTCAAGCATTTTGTGCCTTCATGTAGATGTGGCTGCCAACTAAAGGGCAAAAAGTTTTATTGGCACCTCTCAAATATCTTAAAAAGTTACTTTGGTATTCCAAATATGATGGCTCATCCCATTTCCAATCAGTAGTAAAAGACCCAACAATACCTTTGCTTTTGTGGCCGCTGCATTAATTCCATAGTTAAGTTTTTATTGACAGAGTATGTATGCATATAAAAACTCAGTTAAGAAGCAATAGAAGTTTCTTTTCTTTGAAATTGGTATAGCTCATTATAAATAAGGGGAAGACTGTGGCTGTACCCCGTAAAATCCACTCCAGAACCATTTACTGAAGGGTGAAGCTCCAGGAATAGCCTGTGTATGTTTTTGAAAATGTATTCAAGAAGCAAAACCAATATTTTTTAGCCTTTAGATAGTGATGATTTTACACATTCACACAAAAGTAATAATTTTCCGTGGTTTCCAAAAATATTCTGTTGTTTTGTTCTCTACAGATTGTCTAACGCTGTATCTAGTATGGACTTACTAGTGAGATGCAATGAAGAGAATTATAAAGGGCTGAGTTCTGTGCAAGAATTTCACTGAAATAAAAATACTCTCTGTGCATATTATCAGGCCCACATTTGCTGAAGAGTGTTCCAGTCTGACTGTTTGTCCAGCCATCTACTGGTTACATGTCAGGGCAAAATGTGGACGTGTACTGCTATCATCATCGTAGATCTCCATGCAAAGGAAAGGTCCCTTAACCTGGACCACTGGGAGATCAGGTCCCTCTGGGAGTGCTGTGCAGGTCTAGCAGATAATTCAGATGCAGCTGCTTAGAACCTGTAGAAACAGTCTATAAATAAGAACAACGTATGTATTATAATAAAATTCCATTTTATCAGTAAAGTTAATTTAAATCACATAATGTCCAAGTGTTTTATAAATACTTTATACATGTTTTTACACGCATTTGTTGCCAAATGGAGGGGATAAAAGAACTGGATAATTTAATCACTGTGTAATTTCATCAAAAACATTGGATAAATGAACTAGATTACTGAAAATATCCTCGAAATGTCTGGATGTTTAGAAATCAAAGCTGGACTTCAGACTTTCATTCTGTTCATTAATGAATCAAGTATCTGTTTCACTGAGGAATATATACTTGTGTGTATTTATTTGTGTGTACATATGTGTGAAGAAGAGGGGCAGAGCATCTGAGAGGGTTGTAGAATGTAAATTTCCCAAGCAGCACTAGTGTGTCTGTCTCTCAGTCTGCTCACAGTTCGACCTTCTGTCTTGGGGATTGAAAACTAAATTTTTTTGGTTTGTACCTCCTGAACTGTGGTGTCCTCACTGGTGAATTTGTGTGCAGTGCCTGTTTAAATAAGTAAATAAAAAATGCTTTTATAATCTCAGACCAGATAACGAAAGAACTTACTATTAAATAATTATTTTGCTGTGAGAGTTAAAAGTTGGGATATTGGTGAGGAACTGGAACCACTTAGTGTGTTTATGTTTTTACACTTAAAATAATTATTTGGTGATAAAGACACTATTAGAGGGACAGCACATGCTCAGCATAAGTATATTGCTGTGCCACCTCAAATGGCAAAAATGCAGGCGAGTAACAACTTAATACTGCCATAGATAAAGCTCAAGAAACATACAAATGAGATGCGTAAGGGATGGGAAGAGTAAATTCAAAAATCATTATACTGAAGCAAGCTTATTTTCACCTGGCCTTTTTTTACCCAAGCCATTGTCAAGTAGTGATGCACTGTAGCTGCTGTAGGAAAATCATAAGAACAATATAGGGGAGCCAGGAAGTGACTTTTCTTTGGTTTACTGAAGGGTCTTGAAGACCCTTTGCTTTTCCACAACTGTGGACAACACTTTGTATTCTAGCTTGCGACTATTTATGTTTATAGAATATTGTAAGAAGATACCAGCATAATACAAATAGCTTTTAGTAACAAAAAGAAAGCCTGCTCAGTTAAAAATATACCCATAACCACTATTCATGTGTGCTGAGTGTCTGCAGCCGTTGTTTCTAGTTGAAGCAAGAACTATAAATGAGAGTTTATGTATTTTATTTTATGTAGGGATTTATGTATTAATCCCTACTCAAACCATTTTCAGAACCTGCTTAGCTGATAAACTAGAGGAACAAATGCATATGATTTGATTAGCCAAATGTGGAAAAGCAATACTCAAATCAGTCAAAACAAAAAAATATATATATGAACATACTTATAATCTTGCATAGAGTTTTTAAAAAATGTGTACATGTTACACGAATATATTAATCCTTTGATATGCTTTTGCTGGTCATGTAAGAAATTTTATTTAAGAAAATCAGTAAGAGCTTATTATTTAAAATGAAATACCAAACAGGAGCTTACCATTAAAGCTGCTCCTTTTTTACCTCTAAAAAACCAAACCCTACCTGTGTGAATTAGCTGCTTTTACCCTCCAGTCTCCCAAAACTTTCCATCTGAAACCTGTCCTTTTCTGTCTTCCCCTTTTTACTCTTTTTTGTCTGCGCTGTTTATCCATCCACTGGCTGACAGTGTCTTTACATCCAAAATGCAAAGCAGACAGATGGGCGCCTCAGGAAAGAACATGACTAAGAGCACCAGCATCGGTGGGGACATGTACACGCTGGAGAAAAACGATGGCAGCCAGTCGGACACGGCAGTGGGCACCGTTGGCGGTGGCGGCAAGAAGAGACGCTCCAGCATCGGCGCAAAGATGGTCGCCATCGTGGGTCTCTCGCGGAAAAGCCGTAGCACGTCACAACTTAGCCAAACTGGTAGGAACTGGATTTTTTTTCCCCCTCTGGAATTATTTAAATGTGCATAATGTGCATGCATTATGGTTTATTTGTTTGGATATCTTGTTGAAGTTGCCTAATCAACAATATTCTAGCAAAAGAAGAAAACAGTCAAACATTTGTATTTCTTTTCTGGTGTGGACATTCACTAAGCTTGGCTTTTAGCAAAGATTCTTTTCAGGTTGGACTGATGCTTGTATTTTCTGCTTGCTGGAACCTACTTAATGTACTAATTCCTTTGCTTCTCAGGAGCCAACATGAGCTGCTGTACTTACATTTGGGGGGAACTCTGACTGGGATTTTGTGAAGGGTCGCTGAAACACAGTTGTAAAACTCCTTCTCTTCTGTGATGAATAGTGTTTGCATTATGTTCTTTTCTCACATTTAAACATGCACCATTATTTTGAAATGAAACAATTTTCATGAACAAAATAGTATGTTATATTTTACCGCATTAATACTGCTTTTTATTGCTTTTTAATTCCTTTCCTTTCAGCCTACAAGTGTATTCACTATCTGTATATATTTTCCTCATTTCTGTTTATGTCAGTTAAATTTGATACTGAAATATCAAGGAAATATCTAGGAAAAATGGAGAGTTTTTCTGTTTGATACCTAAAACATTTAAAATCCTATGCAATTTTTTATGCTTCCTCTTTCAGGGAAAATCCATATAATGCACTCTGAAAAGCTCTCATTGTCAATTAAGGAACTTTTATAGGACGAGTACTTTACATGGAAAATGATTGCTTGTATTTTAATCATATATATATATATAATTTATATATATATATGCGATTATATATATTAAATGTGATTAAATGCAGATATATTTATATAATTCAGAGTATATACATGAGCTATACTACGTGTTTAGTATCTAAGTAAAATAATTGCAACATTGTCTTATGGTTCAACCGAAGTTTATAAATAGCATTCAGCCATGTGTTGTCACATCAGGAGGTCTCCATTGTGCAAAGCACCATTTGGACATTGATAAGGGATTTTTCAGTTCTCTGAAAGGTTTGCAGTTTTTATCATGAAACAAGAATGACAAGAGTTTTAATGTACAAGTACATGAAGCAAGCTGATGATTTGCAAAGTCAGAAATTGTGGTATATTTTGTAGGTAAACTTTTGTAGGAGGGGAATTTAAAACATCTGGAAAGAGTAGAGTTAAAGAGATGGGATACTGAAAGGAAGGATAAGAAAGAGGGAGAAGGGCAATAGTACACAAGAAGGGGGACACAGAAAGAAATTAGAGAGATTGAGTATGTGTCTTAACTGAACATAGGAAGAGTGAGGAGGGAATAAAGAAGCAGAGGGGAAAGAATGTACACTGTGAAAGGTTTGAAAATTGTGTAGACACTAGTGACTCCACCTGTAGGCAAGTCTTTGCAGTGCTGTCCTGTTTTACCAACTTGATGGTTATCAAAATGGCGGTTTCATATACGTTTCTATTTTCTCTGAGCTCAAATGAATGAGGAAGATGAAGCCATCTTTACATGGATCTGTAGAATGTCTGGTTGGGCAACCAGAAAAACCTAGCCTCTTGCTCACCTAGAAATGTATAATTTTGTTTATGTGACGGTACAGAGGTATGTAACTGTGTTAATGTACTTGGATATCGTCAAATATGCACTACATTACTAGTTCTGATCTACTCTGGTCATTTACTGAGATACTGATCTACTCTGGTCATTACTGAGATACTAAATGAAGGCTTTTAGCTTTTTGTGTGATGTTCAAGTATGAGTCTCAGCACTAGAGAGAGTCTGTGTCATGTGGCTTGCTTAGATTTGATTTAAATACTGTGCTGATACAGTTATTTGGGATGTTACTTTTAACCTAAAGTTTCTCTGTTGTATCTAACCAGTTGCACAACAACTGATTAGGTACTCAGGTTTTGGGACAAATGTGGAATGTAACTCTTTCAAAACTTCTTAAGATCTCTTGACCCACTGAGTGTGAGCACGTTGTTCTGAAAAACTCGTGACTACCAAGCTGTCAGTGCTGTATGCCTGCGGAAGAAACCAGGAGAGTCCTTATGGCTCTGGCCAGCAGCCCTTCTCCCTCGGCTGCTCCCTGGAGAGGTCTGCGCTCAGGCCTGCACCTGGCTCACCAGGACATTGCAGCCAGAGCAGCTCCTGCTGCTCCTTCTGAAAAGGCCCCTCATGTATAAGCTGGACAGAAGATGTTTTGTACAGTTCCCAAGTTGCCTCCATCCCATGACCCTAAGGGGGCTTCTCTGGCGGCCACACAACTGCCTCTATAACAGGACAGGCACATGCGTTGTTGAAATAGTTGGGTTATATGAGTGCACTGGTCATACGGTGAGCAAGCTTTTCGCCAAGTGTCAGGGGAACCTTTAATGCCCTAAGGAAGCATGTGTGGTGCTGTGTCTGCAATGAGACAAGTCAATGGTCTCTTGGGTACGTGAGGGGGAGGTCACATCACGAAAACATGTCTTGTGTGCCTTAAACATCCATCTCTTAAAGAGCATATTGGATACCAGTATTATACATGAATACCACAGGTTTAAAACTTGCAGTTAATGTGTCTGATGAATTCATAATATTCCCTGTTTTATCTCACCCTGTTCCTGTTTTCAGATGGTAAGTGCCTGGACAAGGAATCATGTATTGGCACAAGCACTGATACAAGGCCTGGTATTGAAATGCTGAAATACTGAATGTGCTGTAGACTTCCTGTAAGTAAATTTTTGGTAATTGAGAGGCAGGAGATACTCAGCTTGCAGAGCACCATTACCATATAGAAAATGGTCAAAATAAAAAGAGTCCTTGGTTAGTTTCTGAAGATATTATGTTGTTCAGCTGGTCAGCTAAGTGTCTCCTTACTTGACATAGGGTTGAAAAAGCATGTCAGTATCAGGAGACAACAATACAACTTCTGTGGAAAGTTGTAATCATATTTATAGCAACTAAGTTTTTATAAACCGTGTTCGCATCTTGAAGTCAGTAAAGAAATGCCTACCAGCATCTCCGAAATTTCTTTCTAGTGTCTTGTAAGGCATAACTGTATTTCATTGGTTTTCTTCATTCATATTTTACAACTAAAACTATGCCAGAAAATTGTGAAAGTAGGTCATTATAACTGCTTTCAAGACTGAATCAGGCATACAATAAATGCCTTAAAAGATAAATTTTTGCTTTTATTTCAGTTGAATTTTATGTTATTTCTTTGTGTTTGGCACACGACTGGGGAACTGACACTCTGAATAAGTACAACTTAAAGTATGTTTTCATTCTGGTCTATGTTTTGTTTAGTGTATTCAGGTAGGAACTCTTGTTTTGTGGGTAGAGGGTACGTCAGTTTGTTGTTATTGCTGGGAGGAATGGGAGTAACTGTATTAATAATAATAATTATATAATTTATTACCTACTGAAGGTATTTTGATTTTGTTCAGTTATGGCTAGTGTCTATTTTGTGTTGGAAAGCCTCCACGGAGAGAACTGAATACATCTGAAATATAACAAAAACCTGAATAAGCAGTAGAAGCAACATTATGTTCTCCTCAGGGATATAATAATACAGTCTTACAATGCATAGAATATTGCTAATTGAGTAACTGTGCTGAGCAAGACCATCCAGGATAATTTATGAGAGTAAAATAATAATTCAGGAAGTCAGACTGATCTGACCTCATTGACACAGGCACCAGGAACTGATCTTTTCAGTTGATCATACTGAAATAATCCAAGTATCCAGTAAATCTGGGTGATGTTTCCTCGAATGCATTATATGAAAAGATCTTAAATGGTGCTCTGTGGATCACTATCCTTATGGGAAAAGAAATAACAGAAAAATTGCTAGCGTTAAGACCATGGAAATACAGAAAACAGGAATGACAATAGACAAGATTCCTTCTTGGGTTTCAATTTGTGCTTAAAGAAGCATTGTAATTTATTTTTTGGCAATTCTTATTAGGTTTCCTCTGTAAAAATGTGTAGCAGTACTAGCTTTTTCCTATTATTCGATCTAGTGAAAATGTTAAGTGTGAGAATATACAGGATCAGATTTAGTGAAGTCTTGATTTTTTTTCAAAACAATAAAAAAAAAAAGCCTGGAAATTCCTGCAGTTTATTTAGTTGGCTAGCTGACACAAAAGTAATTTTACTTCTGATTATTTTTATTTAGGGTGAGACTTTAGTGAAAGGTAAGATACTGTAGAATGACAAGTCGAATCAGAATTGACTGCAGTTCTGATTCCAATACATTTTCACTGCTACAAAAAAATAGCAGGAGGAATACTCCACAGACTTCATTTAAGCCATCATTCATAGAAGTCAGCATTTGGCAGAGTAGGAGGAGTTTATGTTGAGATGCTAACATCCTGATTCCACAGATCTTCCTGCTGGAGAAGTTGTCTTCCTTTGCAAAGGAAAATCAAATACAAAATGCAGGTCTCAAACAGCATCTTGACAGAGTTTGCTTAGCTGTTCATATCTGGAGTTCAGTCCTTTTCCTGCTAGACAGCCCTGACGGAACTGGAGACCAGGCTTACATACAGGTGCAAACCTGTAGCCTTCAGTTAAATTTTGTTCATGAGTGAAATCTTTCCCTTCTTCTGGTTACACAGTGTTAGATCTCTCTTTTAACTCAAATGCACTGTCTTTTACAGGTGGATACCTTGTTTAGGTGACATATCTCTAGCTGAGGAAATGTCTTGTGCTTCCTTTAGTTAGCTAAGGCTAATTGTGTTTGTAGGCTGACTATATCCAAAAGTCTATACAGTTTAGTTTATGTTGTCAAGAATTTTTTTTAGAATCTGAAGCACACTGTGAACCATACATCCTCAAATGTTTCCTCTGTGTACACACAGTTACACGTACAGAGTCCAGCACACTCTCAGCATTTGAGAATGCTATGGCACATTTGGATGTATGACTACAATACCTGATATCTATCAAAATAGGTGATGTGAGGGAAAGCATGTTATGGCATGACTTGATAGTGACCAGTGCAGTAACGCCTGCAGAGAGACGTGACCATATGTTTCATATGGGATTTTATTTTCTGTGGGTGTGTCTTAAAAGCCAAATTATGAATTTTGTATGGTTTGCAGGGTGTTGAAAGAGTCTGAAGTGCTACATTCATATACCAACTATATAGTCTGTAGAGCTATTTCCTCTATTACTAGAATAATTGAAGGGAATCTGTTGGGAACATTGTTTTTGGTCTTCTATGGTATTTCATATTTCTTAGTTCAAAGTTTAGATTTTTATAAAAAACAGTCCTTTACCACACATGCACTACATATGTTTCCTTTAAAAAGAGGATGATGAATCACTTCCAACAGGGGAAACTAAAGAAGAAACTTCATCAACTGTCTTACATTGTCTAAAATGAAATAAAACAGCATGAGCAAACAACTCACCAAACTAGAGGTGTGCTCGTTATCATAGTATATATTGTTGCTTTATACCTCTGTAGTTAGATTATGTGACCAACTATGCAACTGAAATTATCATGTCCTGCTTTTAATCTGACCATGTGTTATTGTTGTGTTTTTTTTTAAATCACACACATAATTCATGTGATTTGAATCAGGCCTTTTGTTTGGGGTTTTATTTCCTCTCCTACTCCAAAGGCAGATTAGTGTTGTTAATAAATTGCTTTAATGTGTAGTATTACACTTGTATCAGTATTCTTGATGTATAATCTGATTTAGTTTCAAAATAAGCCTGTATTGCATTGATAGAAGTATACGATCAGTAGTTGTCAAGAGATTAAGGCCAATTTGTCCTACTGATTACTTGAGAATTGTGACCTGAATTCTTTGCCAAGGAGAAAGTGCCATTATAATAAATACATTACCGAGGGAATTAATCAGCCTTTACTAAATAAACTCTGGAGAGTATGCTAACAAATAAATAGACTTTAATTGCAAACCAAAAAGGCTGACTACACAGGCTTTTAATTTTATTTACTGAGGTGATGATAGATTTTTGTTTTAAATCATTTTCTTCCACACGTAGGGAAAGAGAAGGAAAGAAGGTAAGGGAATACAAAATGTATGTAACTGTCCAGAATAGATTTTCTGTAGAAGAGTCAGGTATATATTTGGCTTCTGTTATTTTCATAAAGCTTCTGTGATAGATGGATGCAGTGAAAAGAAATTTAGAGCTGAGGTGTCAGAACCAACCTTCAGTCAGTATTAGCTATGATCTTACAGAAGTCATCTTTTGAAAGATGCTTCTTATATATATATAAAGATGTAGGAGACGTCTTATGCCATATATAAGCAAAAATTCCAGGCAGATAAGAAGAAAGTCCTGTAATGAGAATAAAGAATAAGAATAAAAGGCTTCATTTTTGGAAAAAAAAAAATACAGATCATGTATACTAGCTGAGCAGTACTGCCCCAGTCACAAAAAACATTTTGAACTCTCTCTCTCTCTCTCTCTCTCTCTGTAACGTTTAGTTACTGACTCAGTGAGGTCTATACCTGTGAGCTTTCTAACTAACTGTGGTGGAAGTAAAACCAATTCCCCTGGTTTTAAGCATTTATATGATTAAAAAAATACTTATATTTCCCCAAATGATTTTCTGTACTGTCAACCCTTTCCTTAAAAAAGCCACTTAGTTATATTACCACTTGATTTCATTAATAAGGGAAAAAAATGAGAAAGCTGTAAGTGAGATCAGAATGTTTAGCTTGACCTTCTACAAGATTTTCACTCTTTTCATAATTAGAGGTAAAAATAGAGAGAGAAATGTAGGGTGATCTTTCTTGGTAAAAATACTGCAAAGCTATCTTTTCTTATACAGAGCAGAATTCTCATAAGATCCCTGCTAAAAAAATTACACATTTCATCAAAAAAGTTTAAAGCTGTTTTACCTCTGTTTTCACAGTAAACAAGGTTTATTCTTTGCGTTGTTACATAAGCAAAAACCATCACACTCCTTCCTGAGTTCCTAATTTAATTTGGAAAGCATTTCTGGTTTATGCTGTAGGAGAGATACTCAACAGAATAATTTATGTTTCCCATAAGTACGTTTTGGTTTGAGAACTGCTTTTGCAATTTTATAACACCTTAGTTAACATGTGATATAATATGTATGAATTTTGTGTTGGATATTCTGTGGAAAAAAAAAGACTCTGATTTCATGGAATCTTGAGGCTGAAGAGAAGAACTTTGTAGGCAATTTGATAGTTCTATTTTGGCAGTTAGTCACTTTTTAGCCTGAAATGTCCAATATGCTTACCTATCATTACAGTTCTGTGTATCTCTATGGTTTATATTTTAGGGAACAACATTGTTTCATTTAATTTAAGTTTAATTAATATTTCTAGCACTGCCTAATCTAAATCCCCCCTCTTTAATTTCCTGTGAACTTTTCTGTGAAAAGTTTTTTCATAGAAACTGTTCACACAAACCATTTCCCTCATAGTGAACTGGTATATGCCTCCTAGGAATCTCCATTTAGGTCTTTTTCTACCAGGGATGAAGTGTGATGATGATACCACTCAAAACTTAAATGTGCCACTACTAGAAAACTTTTACAAGAGAAATGATATCAAGAACAGAGTAATTTAAAAGTAGTTAAAAAGTACTTGTGATGATTCACAGAAAATTTAAAGCAACCATTGGATAAGGGAAATAAACCAAACCCTCTTATCACAAATTAATTCCTATGGATCCCTTGCCAGCACTTTATTTGGCCTTTTGGGGGGTTGGCTAGCAAATCCAGTTGTTTGCAAAATTGTGTGAATCAGGTATGTGTCAGATGATGTGTGCCTGGTAGCCTCCAAGAAATAAGGAGATGCATTAGTCTCCTCCAGCAGGAGGGGGACCCTGTACCCCAATCTTCCTCCATCATGGGAATATCCTGTTTTTTGCAACATAAAGCTTTCTGCTTCTCTAGAAATGTTAGGAAAGAAGCAGTGGCCAACATTACCTTTCTTGAGCACAATCCTGTAGCTGCGTTTTACAAGTCTAAATCTTACAAGATCTGTCCCTGAGGCACAACATGCAGAACCCGCTCTTTCTGAATGCTGATGTGTATCATCATTCCCTGCCATCTCCATGTCGGCAAGAGTCAGTAGATTCTCAACATGCACAGAATCAAAATTAGAGGGAAAATTAGGATAAAAAGCTGATTTATTGGGAACTTATGCACTACTGGGGCTATGAGGAGATTTTTTCATTTGTTTCTTTGGAATGAGAAGCCAAATTCCTGTGTATTTTAGATCCTTTTACCCATATTTTAGCTATTTTTTATGCATATCTGAGCCTTGCAGTCTGTGTGGAGAAATTTGGTAAAGACTGGGAAGGATAAGAGGAACAGCACAGAGAAGTTACCTGAGGACTAGCAGAAGTCAATGGAGAACCAAAACATAAGCCTAAACTTATCGAGTCCCTATTCCATATTTTAGCAAAATATCAGAAAAGAATTTGTGAAATTATTTTTTGTCTTTCTGAGTGTACATGCTGCTTTTTGACTAGCCTATTGGACAACTTCAGGTAAAAGTAATTTTATTTTTTTTTTTAAATTGATTAAATTGAAATAAACAAAAACAAAAAAAAAACCCTTATACTTCGTAATTATCAAATTCTTTGACAATGGATAGTGAGGGTTTTGAAGACGTCACAAGTGCTTCTAAGATCAGTGGAAACTTGAGAATCTAGTTCAAGAAGTACATTGGTGAACTGTATTTTTTGCTACAGTTTTATTTTTATTAGTTTACAACTGAGGAATTGCTCTAAGATTTTTCTTTAATGTCAGTACAGAGCCTATTATTGCATTTTGATTATTGCTCAAAAAAGTGATAGAATTTTCTTTAATCCTGTTACCCAGATGTAAGTTCAGTTAAGCTGTCTCTTTCTGCTCAGGGATATGTATACTGTCAAGTAAAAAATTGTCGTTGAGCACCTGGCATAGGAGGAAGAAAACGTGTAAGTTGTTCTCAAATCATTCCTATTGGAACATGTTTAGGAAAACATGAAGGATTTCGTAAAAACGGCAAAAAAATGTTTTTTTCCTTGTCAGCTAAGTAATTTCATATTTGAATATATGTTCCTTTTGTGTCTGCATAAGATCTGCAAACATTTGTTAAATATTTTCTTACCAGTCCTAGTTTTTCACACAGAATCATCTAGGTTGGAAGAGACCTCCAAGATCACCAAGTCCAACCTCTGACCTAACACTAACTCCACTAAACCATATCGCTAAGCTCTAATCTAAAAGTCTTTTAAAGACTTCCAGGGATGGTGACTCAACCACTTCCTTGGGCAGCCTGTTCCAATGCCTCACAACCCTTTCTTCCTAATATCCAACTCTCCTTAACATGGGGGGGGGGTCTTTTTATATCTATTTTTTTAGAATTTTACTTATTCTTTAAAATACTTGTATGAATGACATTTTTTTTTTACTGTCACAATCTTTTAATTACATTATGAATCATTCAATTATATGTTACCTTACAGGAATTAAAACACAGCTCTAAAATTTACGTTCAGATTTAATCCAGGTTTGTATTGGTAGTACTGTAATATGAAGATTGTTCCATTGTCTAGGTAGACTTTGGTGCCAGCAAAAATTATTTTTAGTTCAGTCTGTGAAATCACATTAAGACCTAATTGAAAATATTCACAGTAAGAAATACTTTTCTTGGTCATATTTGCTGCAAGAAGACCTGTAATGAACAAATTCATACTGTGAAAGAAAAATGACTTCCCCGTGATTAACTAAATTAATTGTTTAAATTAACTAAATTACTGATTTTTCATAAGGTGAATATATAAAGTATTTTTCAAAATGAAAAATTAATGCAATATTTTGTGTGGAACATGCTGTAATTAAGGCAGTGGTGTATTGAGTGGAAAATATAACATTAACATCTTAAAAATAAAACAGGTTTTTATAGAAATTCTGTATCATAGATTTTCTAAAGTATGTAAATTACTTGTTCTAGTAAGTCAGTATTCTACTTTTGTTTTAATGCAGCACAATACTTTAAGGTAAATGAACTTCAGAAAAAATCTTTACAGAGCTATTTTACACTGAACTAATTTGCTCATTGATTTCTGAATTTTATCAGTAACAAATACATTTTTTGTAATGTGTTAATATAAAAAGTGTCTTGATTGTTATCAACATTTCATAATTTTGACATCACCTTTTTAATGTTTTCAGTAATTTCAGGTCTATGCAAGATTGGGTAGTATTTTTGAAACCTCACTGTGTAATTATCATGTGGAAATCCATGCATCCTGAAAGGGGTCTTCAAAGGTAAAATGGGACCACTATGGGACTTGAAGTTCTGGTTAAAAGCATTGCTGAAATGTGCCCTTGACTAGAACAGGGCAAAGTACCTCCTCTCCCTGATACCAGCTATACTGTCTTGCTCTATCACTTTTTCACAGTTAGATACATGTGCACGTGCAGCCCAGAAAGCCAGTCATACCCTGGGCTGCACCAAAAGCAGCATGGCCAGCAGGGCGAGGGAGGTGATTGTCCCCCTCTGCTCTGCTCTTGTGAGGCCCCACCTGGAGCCCTGCGTTCAGCTCTGGGGCCCCCAGCACAAGGACATGGAGCTGTTGGAACAAGTCCAGAGGAGGGCCATGAGGATGATCCAGGAGTCCCTCTCCTGTGCAGACAGGCTGAGGGAGCTGGGGTTGTTCAGGCTGGAGAAGAGAAGGCTCTGGGCAGACCTTACAGTGGCCTGCCAGTGCCTAAAGGGGGCTACAGGAAAGCTGGGGAGGACTGTTGGTCAGGGAGTGTAATGCTAGGACAAGGTGGAATGGCCTTAAATTAATAGGTAGGTTTATATTAGATATAGTGAATAAATTCTTCACTGTGAGGGTGGTGAGGCCCTGGCACAGGCTGCCCAGAGAAGCTGTGGATGCCCCATTCCTGGAGGTGCTCAAGGCCGGGCTGGATGGGGCTTTGGGCAACATGGTCTAGGTTCACCATCTTGTCAAAGTCACACCTTCATCGGTAAAGGGACAGAAGTGCCAGGAAGTGTAAAAAACCACTTGCAATTAAAAAGGTAAAATACATAAAAGTCTAGCGAGCTGGATTTTGCCAGGCAAGAGGAACAGTTCACTATGCTGTTCCATCAGTTGCCCAGTGGCTGAAGACCGTACTGCTGTAGGAGTTACCTTTAAAAACACCACTTCCAGCTAGCACTCCAAGCTGAGACTCCTCTTACTAAGTTAACGTACTGAAAGAAGCCAGGCAATAGGCCCATGTTAGAGGTTGGGCAGCGTGAAAATGAACACATCTGTCAGTTCAGCAGCTTCCTCACAGAAATGCCTGTAAGTGCTCAGTGCACAGTAGAAGTCATTAACTTGCATGCCTTTTACTTGTCCATTTAAGCAACTGCTTTCATGCAGCGTGTTGGCAGATTATAGGAATTGTTGAACAAAACCCCACTGGGAAAAGGATTCTTTGCAATTTTGAAATGAGTTTTTTTTCAGATTGTCCAACTTGGCGCCTGGCTTTTGCCACCGTGATTGTCTCTCAGTGGGGAGATGAATTTAAACATGTGCCAGTTGGATCTGTGTTGCATATTCCCAGCTTCCCTGGAGTGAGAAAGAAACTTCCTGTCATTTGATTTTACCTCACTGCCATCCTGTATTTTTCTGGGGTTTAAAGATTTGTGGTATATATGGAAAGGAATCTGAACATCTCCTACTGGAGAAACCTCTAAACTCTCAATCTTATTGGCACTTAAGGCTACGATCTGTACAGATAAATTAAAAGACTGGTTCTGAGAACAAGATCTGGCAAGTCCATGCTGTCCTCTGAACTGCACCTTTTTGGGGCAGGTCAGCTTGGGTCAAAATAGTGACAGGGAGCTGGCTAAAAATCGTAAGGGTGGTTATGAGTGAGTGTCCTGCCCCTCTACACCTCAATATTATAAATGTAGCCTAAGAAAATCAGTTTTATGCAGTCGTCCCTTTATGAGTATATGTATGGAGGATTTATTAGCCTGTGTGCACCCTCCATAACACCTTGTAGTTTCATAGTGCCTCAGATAATTCCATCTACATTTGAATGAATAGAGCACAAAGATAATTAAATTCAGGAGGATAAGGTGGATGGCAGAAGAATGTGCTCATAATGCTTACTTGCACGTAAATTTTACTGCTGCCTCTATCTCTATGTTAGTTATTCTGAACTTTATAGCTTTGTGTTTCATAATTCTTCATCTTTCCTTCTATCTATATAAGGTATGACAGGATGCAACTGGCTGAAATCACACTCAGTAACGCTCACGGTTAAAACTCGTGAAAGTCCTTGAACATAATTTCTATTAATTCATTGGCTCATCACCAAGAATTCAGATCTCATCTCAAAATGCTTTTTATGGAGCTCATTAGCCATTTTGAGCTAATTGTCTTTCTTCCCTTTAGCAGAATTAACTGCATTTTCCAGTTCCACCTTCAGTCCATCTCTCCCTGCTTTTTCTCCACCTCTCGCCTTGAGCTATGTCACCTCTGTCCATCCTCTAAGTACTAGAGAAGTGAATACGCTTTGTTGCGTCTTTGTTTTCAGTGAAGTGGGAGTTTGGATCTCACTGAAAGTAAGTAGCCTTGACATGAAAGCAGACATGAAAACAGGCATGAAAACAGTAAACTCCTTACAATGTTCGAGATTCTAGAAAAAGGACTTGAGAATTAAAAATATTAGGATAAAACTGTTCTACCAATTCTTACAAAAACAGAGACCCATAGATCTTAACACAGTATGAAAGGAACGTACTAATCTCCTAGGATGGTGTAAATATCAAAGGGAGTTAGCAAGGCATACATGGCTAGTAAAAATGTACAGCTCCAGGATGAAGGGCTCCATATCTGTGGCTGGTAGCCTGCTGAGAAGATTTTCATCAAAGATGAACCACAGACTGAAAGCAGAAGTGATTGGTGAGGGTGAAAAACAGCAGGAGGCAGCAAGGCAGGCTTCAATGTGAGAGAAAAGAGTCAAGAGGTGAGGGAAGTGGAGTATGGAGAAAATCAACAATTATATCAGTGAAAGAAGGAGAGTTAAAGCATACACAGGAGAGGACTATGGGTCTGACTGCTGGTAGGGTGTGGGAATTGGGAACAAGGGAATTAGAAGGAGAACAGCACCAAGGAAGAATATAGTAAGAGAGAAAAGCTTTTGTGAGTGAAAACTGTGTAGGATTGTTTGGGGTGACTAGGAAAATCCTGACAGAAAAGAGTACATGAGCAACTCCAATAGAAATTCATTTTTGTCTTAGGTGTCACGCTTTCTTCTCCCCACTCCTTGTAAACCTTAATTATTTTTCTGTTACCATTTGGGCCCAGTAATTATTTATTGTTAATGCATCAGCTGTTAGTTTTTAATATCAAACAACTATATAAGTGTTGTAGTTTCTAATAAGCAAGGACAGTAATTGAAAATCACAGCTTTGATAAGGCAGGAAATCAGATTACAGTTTCACAGACACATCCTCAATGCAATAAACAAACAAAAAAAAAAGGTGGCTTTGTTAAAAATTCTATTTATTTGGAATTAAAAATGAGTCTGGATTTTTATCTGTTATATTAAGATGCTTTTTAAGGTGCCTTTTTGGAGTATCCTATTTAATTTGGTACTGAAAAGTATGAAGGAAAAATGTGCGACTGGAACAAATTTAGATTCAGCAACCTCAGAGAAAGCAAGCCTGATTTAAACACGTGTATGTGTGAGATGCACACATTTCTGTCATATATACATGCATATAATATACACATATTACATATATAAATATTCTCAGGTTTTATTTTCCTCTTAACTTAGTTGTCCTACAGATATTAGATGCATTGAAGCCTACACCTCTCTCCTCAATGGTGCAGTGACCTCACTTCTCTTACTCAGCACAGTTCTGATGAGATCTCCTACATCTCTGGAGCTCTTACCTCTTTTGCACATCCCCTGCTTAGTGGGAGACAAGCTGTGCAAATGGTGATTGGCACAGTCCGGCCTCAGCTCAGATTCTGAATGGGAGCAGTGATTTGCAGCTTTTTGCAGCCATTTATATTCATTAAGCTTGCAGGTCTCTAGAGATATTGGAACTTGACTGCAGTTGTTCAATAGGTCCACAAGTTAGTAAGAAGAAAAAAATATCCACATTGGATTATTTTTTATTACTATTATTATTACATGGCACAACCATATAAGACCATTTTCCTTAGGGGATGTCTAGCAGCGACATTTTCAGCTTTCAAAGCAGCTGCAGTACTCTGTCAGGTTGAAGAGCTGGGCATTGCTGAGCTCCCAGCGCCTCAGGGCTGGACCATGAATATTGATAGTGTGTTTAAGTCCTGACATGGAGCTTTTCTCAGCTTCGCTTCTCAGCCTGGGCGAAGCACAGAGTTGCCAGCTGGATGTATGAAATGGCTTGGATGCTTGGTCATGAAGTTTGTTGTGTCTTTCTGAGGGATTATGTTGTGAATTATGTTGTGAATTAAATTTAAAGCCAAATATCACGAAGCAATACTAGTAGATGAATGACTTCCTGATGATTAATTTAGAGATGCTGTGTTATTAAAAAATAAATAAATAATTCGGCAACATACAGCAACTAAATCTGGTGTAACAAATTTGTCTGTTTGTAATTTCTTTAATTTTCCTGGTGAAAATGGATACTTTCAGTATATGTGATATATATATATATATATCACATATATATACACATATATGAGGCAGTTAGAGCAGAGTATATATATGTGACATATATATATATCACATATATATATAGCATATATACATGTATATATATACTCTCTCTATATATAGTATATATCACATATATATACTCTGCTCTAACTGCCTCATTCCTGACTACCAAGGTGAGAAACACTGAGAAAGGCACCAGGCAGTGGTGTGCACGCTGATGCTTTCTCTGGTAGCCAAGCAACAGCTTGATTTCTGCAATGTGTCCACGCAGGCTCTTATGTACGCTGTTAGCTATTCAGGTCCTTTTGTAATGGTTCTGCAGTAACGAGGGTATGGGACTTTCTTTTTCCGATCTGTCAAGAGGCAGCTTCAAAAACAATCCACATGCAAATTGGCTATATTTCAGGCGGGTGTGAGGAAGGACGCAGAACTGCTGCAGGAGAGAAGCGTGAGATTCACGTGCAGGTGTGTACGTGATGTCTTAGTGATGATGATTACTCCCACACGCTCCTTGCTACATTGAAAACACACTAAAACTTCATTATGCAAAGGCTTGACCCCTAAGCAGGAGGAAAATAAATTGAAAGTATGAATGAAATTAAATTAAATTAAAGACTTCACCACTGATTATTTCTGGAGCTGTTCTTTACTGCTCCTTGGCTTAATAAGCACAGAGTACTTACTTTTACTGGACAGGATTATGACTTAGGAATGATGAGACTTGATATTGCTGCTCTCAGGACAAAAGGAGTTGAGTCTTGGCCTGTTTGTAGAAGAAATTGCAAACAACACTACCTTATAGTAAGCCCCTTCCCCAAAAGTAGACAAGTGCTGTTGTGCTGTACAGTTCTGTGCTGTTCTCCTTACTCACTGCCACGATCACCTTTTTCTCTCCCTTTTTATCACTGTAAATTCAAGCCCATTGACCTGAACTTCTGCACCCTTCAGGATTCTTCCTCCTTATTTTCCTTATTTTCCATCCTTATTTTCTTTTCATCGAGTTACTTCTGTTCCTTTCACTCTAGCAAGGCTAGATGCACAGATAACATTTAGACTGAAAACAAAAATTAGGCAATTATGTTTGTTTACATCTATGGGTAGACCAATGCAAGGTATCAGTATTATCAGTATCTAGTGAGCATTTATCAGTAAATTCCTTTGCTTCCTTATAAAATACAGCCTTGCACATTGAAATACGAGACAGATGGTCTCTCTTTTACAATTTTAGGCCATCAGGCTTGGGCTACGTGGTTGTTCAGTTGTAAGAAACAAAACCAGGCATGTGAACGCAGGGCTTCCTCCCTGTGAATGAAGAGCTAAAATCCAGGCCTAGGGGAACTGGAGAAGGGTTTTTATGGGATTTCTTTCTAACTCTGTATATACATATGTGGCAGTATACGGCATTGAAAAAAGTATCTAGATTATTATAATTCAACACAGAGACAAGATGAACACTGAGAAATTCAAAAAATTTTGAGGGGGATATTATTCAGTGGAGAAATGAACGTGAACTGTGAGGCAGGGCAGAACTCAATGGAAGTCACTTTTATCAGCTTAGTTTGGTGCAGTACTTCTGTTCATGGTTGATATGTAAAGTGTATCACATGCTTAAAATGGTTCTGCCCTACTTGTACTACTATGGAAATCTGTTTTGCTACATAGCTGGTGCCCTTCCCACCTCCTGAAAATCATAGAATCATAAATCACAGAATGGTTTGAGTTGGAAGGGACCTCAAAGCCCAACCAGTTACAGCCTCCTGCCATGGGCAGGGACACCTCGACACCTCCCACCAGCCCAGGCTGCCCAAAGCCCCATCCAGCCTAGCCTTGAACACCTCCAGGGATGGGGCATCCACAGCTTCTCTGGGCAGCCTGTGCCAGGGCCTCACCACCCTCTGAGTGAAAAGTTTCCTCCTAACATCTAGTCTAAGTCCACCCTCTTTTAGTTTATTCCTCCTCGTCCTATCATTATGTGCCTGAGTAAAATGTCAACATCTTTTTTATAAGCCCCCTTTAAGTATTGAAAGGCCACAATAAAATCTTCCTAGAGCCTTCTCTTCTCCAGGATGAACACCTCCAGCCCTCTCAGACTTTCTCCATAGGAGAGGTGCTCCAGCCCTCCGAGCATCTTCATTGCCCTCCTCTGGACCTGCTCTAACAGCCCCACATCCTTCTTGTGCTGGGGGCCCCAGACCTGGACACAGCACTCCAAGTGGGGGCTCACAAGGGCAGAGCAGATGAAGACAATCACCTCCCTCAACCTGCTGGACACCCCTCTGTTGATGCAGCCCAGGATGCAGTCGGCCTTCTGAGATGCAGGCATGCACTGCTGGCTCATGTTGAGCTTTTCATCCACCAGAACCTCCCAAGTCTTTCTCCACAGGGCTGCCGTCAATGGGTATGATAATAATAATCTCAAAGTATTTTTAAGCTTCATTCATACTGTCTGACATGCATTAACAGTATGCCAATGAGCTTATTTCTCATACATCTGCACAGCTGATTTGTCGTAGAATACCAAACAATTACATTTTAGTTTTATCCTAGCCATTAACAGGAGGTATTTGGATACCTTTATGAATATTATTCTATTTTACTTCATCCAGTCATAATAAGTGCTCAGAATTAACAAGTTATGCTGCAGTAATTCCAAAATATGGTCTTAATAATTCAGAAGAGAACTACTGTATTTCCTTTTATTTTGTGAAAGCAAACAATACTGTATTTGTTCATAAAAGTGGTAACTTGCAGTAATAGAAATACACTATACACATACTGATGAAAAATTATATTGCAAAGAGGCAGGCATAAGCAGAGTGGGGCCATTTCACAATACAGGCATTTATGCCAGTGAAGGCCATGTGTTCCTTTTAAAACATTTTAATACAATAAGAAACTTCTAACATAGAAGGATAATTACAATGTTACTTGTATTTGTACTGAAAATAAATTGCCAGTACAGACAGACATTTGAGAACCATAAAAGGAACAGGAATGCAACTTCATTCCACTCTAAAATTCATCATTTAGAGGTTCTGAGCATGACCATTATCTTCTGATTTTGCAGTGGTAGTTAATACAATGCTAAATAATAAATATGTAGTCTTGAGAGTGCAGCTTTTTAAAGAAAAGGTCATTAAAGTATCTCAGTCCCAAGGAACACAAGTCACAGATGTGTTCCTTTCTACTGAACTTCAAAACTCTTTAAGAAGTCTGTTCGCCTGCTCTTCGTATTACCGTTTGCTCAGATTTGTTATATTCAGTACTAAAGCATAATATTCATACTATTTTGTATCAGCATCATTGTTTCTTATCCCAGTTAATCTGCTCTTGACTGTTTCTTCCCACCACCTTGCTGACTGAGAAGACTGTCTTCCAGTCAGACCCAAGTATCTCACTAGTTGATCTTCCCAAACAGTATTGTTGCAAAGTATCAGATGCTGAGGTTAACTGAGCCTTCGTTGCTCTTGTAGAGGAACAGTGAAGCAGGGCAGTTGTTACAAAGCACATAATGCCGCTTGATGACTGACTGGAAAAAAAAACACTCCTGTAAATGTTAAATCTGTTCAAACCTGATGGATTCAAAAGTCCCACAGCAGGGAATAAGCCTCAACGGCCCCCAAGACGTCCCCTGCCACAAAAGACTGTCTCCTCCCAACCCTGATCAAATTGCCAAGACAGATTTTGGATTCATGTTGCAAGAACTTGACATGAAATAAAGTGAGGCTAAAGAATCCTCTTTAAAGAAGCAGCTGCATTCTAAATTTGATATTATATATGTCTTGGCAAACTTCATTCAGTACTGTGATTCTGAGCAAATTTCCTTACCTTTCCTTGAAAAGAAATGTTTGTGGGTTGTTTTTTTTTCATACAGTGATGCTTTTAAAAACTAAAAATAATTTTCATTTGAAAATTTCAGTCATCCTATACTTGAGTTAGACAGCTTTTATAAAAGTTGAAAATAAATTATTTTTACAGGGAGTCCATTGAGATTAAACACTACAGTTTTTCTCTCCTAGCATCCCTTTATTGTCAATATCCTAAGAAAGGAAAAAAAGTTCACAGAATCATCTAAAAGTCAGCAAATTGTGACTTTTGCAGAAATTTGAACATTAGAAAGTGAAAGATCCTGTTCAAAAAATGCTCTGTTCTTACACCTTTTCTTAATAGTTTAGGTACAGCTGGTATTCAGTAGTGGAGACATTACGAAAGAAAGAGGTAGTTTTCAAGGTATCTATGACAGAACACACATAAATGTTTATAATATGAAGGTGTCTCTAGAGATAGCTTTTGGGTGCTAATTTGTGTGGTGGAGTTAAAATTTTGGATCAAAGATACAATGTCCTCTTACAAGGTAAAAACAGCCTTCGTGTGAAGGTCCACACTGTGTCTAGCAAGGAAACTTGGATGCAATAACAAAGTTTAGGACAATTCTGAGAGAGCACAAGCAAACAAAAGAAAAGATTAGTCTGACTAATGGCTCAAAAGCACCTTCCATGACTGTTGATATGAGACCTGCCTAATCTTAAACGGCTGGGCAATAGGCCACCTCTTTTGTGCCCCTTTGTTCCCTCACAGCAGCGGTGGGTCGTGTCTTGCTGTGCAGTTATCCAGCCTCTGTCCTGTGAGTGCTCCTTGGGTGGCAGGCAGAGCTGTCAGAGGGCAGCAGCTCGATTGACCTGCTTCCCACCACCTGGGGAGCACTTGGTAGGGACTCGAGGAACTAGAAAAGGCAATGGCCATGTTATTTGGTGCTTTAGTCAGCTGAAAACCGAGTCAGATTCTTTATAATGGGAGTTGTGTGTGTTACCTCAGCACTCAGGAGGAGCGTGGAATACATGTATAACCAAAGCCTCTGTGGCCTCTGTAATTGAATCACAATAATAAAAATTGATGTATTTCTCTATTAGTTTCACCCAGTCCAAAAGAATAAATCCAATCTTCCGTGAACTGAACAGTGGCTTGGCAGATCTCAGGAGATAACCCTCACAACAAGATCTCCTGCTGCTGCCACAGTCTCTCCTTTCTACTTCCTCTTTTATAATATACTGCAGATTTCCTCTCATGTACATTTTTCATGCGATGACTGAAGATCCTTCTCATGATGAACTTTTCATGCTTCACATCTTTACTTTCCTATAAGAAAGCCCATCCTTGTTCACACTAAATTCAGAAGGAGAAATACTGCACCCTTTATTAGTCTTCCACCTGGCTTGTTTGTTCAGTTGCCTACATCAAAACTCCTTTTTCCTAGGGTGCTGATTTTGCAAATGCCCTTCCAGGAGCCTTTATGTCCCTGCAGATTTTTATCAGTGTCACCTGGTCTCAGCAGGTGTTAGGGTTTGTATCTACAGATTCCTTTATATGACTTGAGCCAGCAATTTTAATGGGTATTTGTCTACAGTCATCTTGCTGTTTCAGCTTCATCTGGGTAGATCAAACTACAAGAAAGGGAGGATTTTTTTTTCCTTTTCCAGTTAAAATTTGGAAGTGATGCTAAGTGGTTTCTCCTAGTCCCTCATAAAATAACTACTTGCACAATTTGCATCAAATCCCAGAGCAAGGCATTTCCTAGTTAAACATATACATCTTTGACTCTTGTAATTTGTTGGTGTATGCCTAAGAAGCAATTCCTCTTACTTTGTCATTCATTTATATACCATCTTCATCTAACATCTTTCAGTTTTCTCTGCAGGGCTGTTTGCTGGCTTCCTCTGATGGGGCTCTTTACCGGTTTTCCAACATCTTAGTCACTAACTTCCCTTAGACCTGTTGCAAAATATTCCCTATCTCAAAGACTTCCCTAATTAGGAAGTCTGAAAAGGTTTCCTATTTTTCTCAATAGCTTTATGTCTTCATATAGAGTAAAGTGAAAATCATAGACCGGGTCCATTTTCCTGTCACTCATAAATGAACTTCAGCTGGGATTATCTGATTTATCTTTGTTCTGCAGAATACAACACAAAGCAAGCATAGTGCCCGAGTCAAAATTTATGTACTAAAAGAGTCATAGGTCCCTTGGTTTAAGCACCCAGAGTTGATCACTGCTTTCACAGACTGCTGTCTGAACACAGGTTTTTATGTGCGGAGGCTCTCCAAAACTGAAGCAAGATATTTTCATCACTCTTTAAAGCTTAGAAATTGCTCAAAAAATGAGAATGTTCATTTATTGTAAAGTCATCTCAAACTAAAATTGTGATTTAATGTTTTCCTGCCTCTGTTTTGACTTCATAGTCAAGCTCTTATGTTGTGTGTTGGTGTTTTTGTTGTTGGGTTTTTTTCCCCCCCAAAAGAGATGTTACAATTATTAGAAAAAGAATATAACAAAGCAGAGCAGAAATTTAGTATCATTATTCTGTTGTGTGCATCTCTGATGGTTGACAGCCTCAGGAGGGTCACAGAGCTAGAGCAACTATGCAGAAATGCATTAAGAGTGGGGAAAAACATAGATGGGATTTTTTGGTTCAGAAAAAAAAGGACTGAAGGAGAAAATTGAGAGCTGTGAAAAAAGGTGACTATGGAATGATTTATTCACTGTTCTCACAATACAAGAACTAGGGCACAGCATGCAGTTGCCAGGAAAAAAAGTAAGAGGAACTACTTCCTCACAGCACAAAGTTAAACTGTGGGACCTGTTCTGTAGGATACTGCATGGGCCAAATGTATATACTGGCTCAAAAAGAGGTAAGACAAAATGAGGTGGATTGGATGTAGCCATGACAAGAAGCACTAGAGCCTTTGAGAAAGCCCTTAACTGAGAAAGACAATAAAGTGTCAATGGAAAAGAGGTGTTCCTTCCTATGCATGTTTTTTTAAAATTTATTTTATTTTTTATTTTATCCCATGCAGTTCTTAGGCATTGGTATTAGCCATACTAACAGACAGAATGTTGAGTAATTGGACATTTGGTTTGTCCTGGTATGGCCATTTCTATTTTCTTATTTTTTGTCCACTTTTGTCCTGGTCTCCTGTTTGGTCTGGGACACGAAAACAGAAGGCTGATTCCTGGACTGTGTGGATGTTGGAAACCTGAATTTATGTATGATTTATTCAATATTGCATTCAGCTCTACAGAGGAACATCTTTCTCCCTTACTCTGAAGGCTCATCCATTTTAAGTTTTATTTGTCTTTTTGCAAAAGTCTGAGTAGTTCATATCAATGCTGTTTCTCATTGTTCCAGTTAAACAGCTTAACATTTTATTAAGCTATTTGTCTTTAATCCTGTTTAAGAATACTTATCTCTCCCCTAAGAACAATATTCTAGACGTGATGGCAGCTTAATTATAGAAGATTTTGGAGCAAAAGGGAACATAAGTCAGCTGATTCCTGTGCTTACCTGATATACCTCTATGACACCTCAAATGTAAAGTTAATTTGGAGGGGTTCAGGGAATGACTCTATTCACATAGGTGTAAGCAAAGCCAGGAGGTGGCCCTGTGTCTGTAACAGACACTGGTATCAACATTTTGACTGTGAGGTCTGTACCTTTCCATTACATATCACTTTGCACACTGTAAAATACGGTTTAAATGCAAGTTTAAAACATTCTGTAAAAGGAAAATATTTTCATATGGTCATTTGTCACATGTGTTTAGAGATCTTTTTTCTTCTCTTATGCATGCAGGCTTGAAGTCATATATATACATGACCCTGAATCTAAAGATATTCCCCAAGCTGACCATAATATTAAGATTATTACATGTATACATGGTATGACTGACTTAGAGTAGTGTATAGAGAAAATTAGGAGAGGTTTATTCACTAAACCACATTAAAATATTCAATGAAAGCTCCCATTGTAAAATTAAGAAAAGACTCAGCTATCTTTGACGCACTGCATTATAATCAGACGTAGAAAAACAGTATTCACATAACTCATTTGCATTAGTGGGTTGCTTCTATTCTAACTGAATTTTGTAGAGCTCTTTAAACAAAAATGCAGAATCCTGATGAAAGTCTGACATTTGTTAAATCCGCAAAAGATTATTTTAGAAAGTAACAATAGCCAGTATTCATACAGAAAAAAAAAAAAAAAAAGAGGAATTTTAATTAACAAAATGTGTGTCTATTTTATTTTGTTTGTGAAACAAAAGGACAGGGGCAGGGGGGGGAAGAAATAATCAAAGAATTATTGGCTTGACTTTTGGGGTTCTGAGAACCAAGATTTCCTGACACATCTCTCCAAAATAAATGGGGGAGAGAGTTTCTCAGCCCCTTTATAGAATAGCTTATGTGCTATTCAGCTGAAATGTATGGAGAATGATTCAATGATCCTATATGTTTTAATAAGAAATGATTTTTATTGATTATTTGGGGGTTATTTTTAACATACAGTTTATATATGAGAATATTTCAAAACAAACCTCCGTTAGTACTGAGAGATGTTCAACAGCTGGGCTGCTGTGCTGATTGCTTTTTTCACTTCATCATCAACTCCCGTACTTCCTGCAGTATAAAAACTGTTAGTATGATATAGATGCAAGCGTGTGTGGATAAACACAAAATGGCATTTCTTATGTGTGTGTATACATATACATTTACATATATAAATATGTGTGCTCTTATGGACAGACATGTGTGTATGTACCAAAAAGGAGCAGTCCCAGTAGGCAGCTCCACCTGGGCTGGCAGCAGGAGGCAAGCTGCCATGAGATCTGCCCTGAAGTGTCCCATGGGCTGTGGGGTGGGAGAACCAGAGGCCTCAGAAGTTGTTGTGTGTTGTACCATCCTTCATCTGTTGGGTTCAAAATCTGATGTGCCTTAACTATACCAGCCCAATAGCTAAAAACGGGTTGGGAGTCTCATTTGTATTACTGCTGCTCACTAGCAGCATCAGTAGTTCGTCATTCTGTCTTCCAAGTTTGCTTCTGTTACTTATGTGGCTGTGTGTAGTTCCTAACTGAGTCTGTAGGTTTTCTATTTTCAGTTAGCATTGGCTGCTAACTTCTCCACAAATAAAAATTCACTAATTTGCTTCAGTTGGTACTCTGGCATTGCAATCTGCTACAATCAGAGTGTTTCAAAGTTTCTTCCCTTGACTATAGAGGGAGCTTGGGAAGCTGGCTTAAACTAGACTCCTACTTTCAATCTGTGGAAGTGAGGAGATGGATCTTGGTGTATCTCAGTGCTACACAGCGTAGCACTGCCACAAATACCTGAGCTGACTCCAGACAAACAACTGACATATTCTGGAGAACTATTTAACCTGCCCAAACCCAGCACTGTTGCAGTTTCCAGTACCTAGGCTGAGCTAAAGTATGAACTATATTGTGCTGTGTAGGTAAACCCATCATTTCACAGAGCATGAACTGTCCAAATAGATTTATTTATTTATTTTTCAGCAAAAGACTCTCTTTTACTCTCTAACCTAGAGAAAGAGCTTTGCACTGATGTGAGTCCCTTACTACTAGTGATGGAGACTGCCTTGACCCCTGAAAAAGAGCAGAGTTACTGGATTTTGTACTGCTAAATGAGCCATTCTTTGCTAGAATAATCCGAATGTTCATTTTTATTTAAAATAGCTAATACTAACAGATAAAGCAAAAGAGAGACATTACAAACTTTCCCTTCCACTGAGGACTTCATACTCCTCACCTCAGTAAGCCAATTTGAATTTACACTGATGAAATGGAAATTGATACGAATTGTCTCCCTATGTATGTGGCTAGGCAAAAATTAGTGGGGTATTATTTGCTAATGCATTTGAAATTGAGAATGTTGACTAAACATGGCAGCAAAAAGTGGCCAGCTGAAAGTAAAGGACCAACCTTTTGAAATACAGTCAAATAGTAAATATAGCATAATCCTAGGAAAACGGATCAAAAGTGTGAAAATTGCTCACAGACACATGCTTACGTGTAGCTTTGCAGATGATCAAGAGGGGCTTGGAGGATGAAAACGCGAGGTACATTTATGATACTTCCTTCACCTCTTTTACACTTCAGGTGACAGCGTAAGTTATACCTGAAGGGTTTGGAGATGCATATCTGAGGGAGCTTTGGAAAGTGCATGAATTTGCTGTTTTGATGGTTTATGTGAATCACGGGTTTGCACATGTGCACGAGCTGTGTGCTCAGAGGGTATTTCCATCACACTCATCCTGTTCAGGAGGTTCGAGCAAAGCAATTTCCAGACATTTCCTTCCACACAATCAGCTTCCTTTAAAAGCACTCAAAGTCTGGGGACTTTATGACTTTGTGGATTTCCTTTGGTATTATTAGCAAACCACGGTTTGAAAAATAAATTGAAAGTATTTGCTTCAGTAGAGGTGTATTTCTGTAGCAACTTAAAAATGCTTCCCCTAAAATGTTTCCTCTTAAAATTTAAAAAGAGCTGCATAGTGCTGTAAGGGTTACAAGACTTTGCAGACCAAGGGTTGTTCTCTCAGCAGACTTGATTCAGTTGTCTGTGGAAGACTTTGAAGGAAATCTGTAGAGCACCATATGCTAGACAAAATCTTAATCACAAATTGCTTTTTGTCGGACTTTCACTTTCCATCTTTTTCTTTGACGTACTGTTACACAGTATGCAATCTGATTGTACTATTGGTCTGGCACTTGTCCCTGAGTTACAGGAGAGGTTATCCATCCAACCTAACCTACCTCATAACCTGGCATAACAGTGCAGGATCTGCCAGCTGCCATGGAAATGCACTGTGGGCTGTTGTTACTCTCCATTTGATGTTTGGTTGCTGCACTTGGTTCAGTGTGACAGTCAAACGTGCCAAATGGTGTGATGAATGATACCCGTTGATGACTGGTAAGATCTAAATTCTATGTGAATTAACTTAAGAAAAGAAAATATTGCTCTTCTATGTAATATTTGCTCTGTATTGTGCTTAAAATTTTGACCTGGAATTAGACATGCCTGAAAAACATACCTATAATTAATTGAAACAAGAATATGGATACAAGAAAATACTGAGCATTTTGATGTATGAATGTTTTAAATGCTTTCATTGTAGTTTATTGTAGATTGTAGCCTATTATATCTTTATGACATGATTCTATGCTATTTTTAGGCATTCTCTGTTTTTAAGGATTTTTTTTTTTTTTTATCATTTTGGATGGGACACCTTACTAGCTAGAGAAGTAAATTTTATTTCCTAAAACCCAACGTAGATAAAGAAGCTGAAGTTGCTCAGCGTTTTGCAGGATCCAACACAGGTCGGGTGTGGGGCCAAATTTCTATCAGCACATCTGGTCTGTAGTAAACATTAGCTAGTATTACTACTAGTAGTAGTAATAATAGTAATAATACCAGTAGTATCCTAGTCTATGGAATTTTACAGCTGTCTGTTATTTTCAGTCCCTAAGTATGAAATTATGAAAAGAATAGTGTAGACATATATAATCCAATGTGTACAGATCTAGATGGATAGATATGGTGAAAGGTCACTATTTTTGGAAACTACAAAAATGTGTAAGAAAAATGTGTGGCATTTCTGCATACATAACATGATATATCAGGGAAATAACTTTAAACTGCCATTTTAATTGAATTTAAGTTATTTGGGAAATTTCCCAAATCAATGTAGAATCTATGTTCTTAGCAGTTTGGCATTACATTTCAATTAAGAGATATTTCAGAGGCATGCATCCTACTCTCCATGTATTGGTTTTCCATCCGAAAAGGTGTCAGCGTATTAGTTATTTCCCTTGAAGGTTGCAATAATGTTTTCAACAGTACTAACCTTTGGCTAGGAGAGCTCTCCCACGCTGAGCAGTTTAGCTAGGCATGAGTATGCTGCCAATGCCCCCTTTTGGCCAGACCATACACCCACCAGCAGTCACTCAGCCACACGGGAAGTGGTGTACACTTAGTACAGGATGATCTGCAAAGCGTGAGAGGTTTCTGAGAGTTACAGGTTACTCAGAGCAATTAAAAATTAACGTGTGTTACGCTGAATCATATTTGAACTCATTAATACCGTGGTAGTGTTGTTAACTGGCTTTTGAACAGCTAACTTGTTTATTTAATTAAATTAAATATTTGTAGCATAGTGATGTGAAACCAGGTAAGTTCTTTGGCAAGTGAACTTTGTATTTTGTATCTGCAGTCAAATTCCTGCCTGGCAGCCTTAGATCTCCAGTAGTGTCGTATCTGAGAGAAACAGGTTTTCTCTGTATTACAGCGTTCAAACACACAGGCTTGATCTCTAGCACTCAGTCCAGCTGGCACAGAATTACCCAAATCCTTACTCTGCAACTCTCTTACCTCCAACAGCTTTTAGGAAGTGATTGCTGTCCCACTTTAACTCCCGAAGCTGGGCTTTATTGGAGGAGTGCTAGATGTTCAGCCTGATGCTCTGCTAGGGATGCTTCTAACAGCGTGGCAGTGAAATGGTCGAGTTCCAGTGCCTCAGGTTGTGCCTTGGTACTGCACTTACTCAGGCAGACGTAGCTGTAGATTACCAGAGTAAAAACAAGCGAAAGAGAAAAATAAAAATGTTTTTCAGCAGCAGTGGGATTTTGGGATTCATGTGGTTGTGTGATCATGGCTGAAGAGACACTGCTATGACTCAAACGCCTTGGAAATGAGAGCAGTGTAATGACAACAGCACGCATTCCTCTGCAGGAAAGGCAAACAGAATGAAACCTTACAAAACAAAGCTAAAATTTGTGATTTTGTCAGTTAAACATGACATCAGTAGATAAAAATACATTTCTTTCCTCTAGCTCATTTAGACTTTGTTTGGAGAGCAGTTTTTATTGTTCTTCCTGGCACGATCCCAGTGCACACCAACTGCCTCGGACTCTCGCTCTGTGCTCTGTGAGTTCAGAGCTGACCGTTCAAGTTCAGGTGTCTCATTAGCAGGCTGAACTCTCTAAGTAGGGCCCCCCTCTAAAACCCTCATTAAGATTTGGAGGCCTCACACCATGTACATTACCTGCCTGGCATGAAATTGGTGCCCTCGATAAGGGTCTGGCACGGGGCTGTGCGTGGCATGGGAAGCCTCGGAGGAGCACTGTGGTTGCTCTGCCCCAGAGTAATGCAGATGGTGTGGCACAGGGCCAGTGAATCCTGTCTGGGGTGTCAAGAGCAACCGATAATGCGATAGGCACAGAACTTTGCGAAATCATCCCCGCTTAATATACATTAACCTTCTGCAGGTATGTCAAAATTAGGTTATGGGCTTGCAAGACAAATGTCCCCTTACAGTGCTGGCATTTGGACTCACCGAAGCTTTCCCCACTTGACAATAATGTAATACTCTCCCAAGGTAGGCTCATCGAACCAGACATGCATTTTAGCAGCAGTGTCTCAGCAAACTGTGCTCTCTAAACTTTGCAGAGCCAGAGAGCAGTGGGTGACAGATGCATACCTTGCTCTGTCCTCATTTGTCATTTTCACATGCTGTCTGCAAAACACATTTCATCTCAGTACCTCTTTTTAAATATTTTGTCCTTTTTTTTTTTTTCTGGAAAAATACAAGCATAAAGGTAATAGGGTGCTTTTCCACAGTACAGCTTGTTAAGTAACACCAGCAGATTGCTGCATCAACTCAGGTGCGTTACCTCTGCGTATGCCTTGTGCTCCCCAAGCTGCTCGAGTGCAGTGTTCCTGCCCTGGTTTTGTCACTTCTGTACTGAAGGCTGAATTACAGAGGGAAACAAATCATGTTGCATGAACTTACAGTTTCAGAGAGTAATTACACTGTCTCATGTAAGGCAATTTGAAAACCTTCCATGGGGTACACAGGCAGCTGTAATAATGTTTGAGAGTACATGTGAATACCTGAAGTATGTTTCTAAGCTGATGGATTTGTTTCATTATAAAGAAGGTTATGTCGTGTAGATTTCCCTTCTCAGAGACAAAAAGGTGGATTAGGATCCAAATAAAGAGAGCAGATAGCCTACACATATGCTTTTTTATCTAAAATCACATATGTGTGTTTTTTTAACAGATTAATATTGTTTCATGTGGGCTTCTTTCTCAAAAAAAAAAAAAAAAAAAAAGAAAAACAAAAACAATTTTTACCTTAAAAGAGCATTTACATTTTTATTTCTGTGCTCTTTATTTCTCACCCTGATGAAGCATTATGAAGTAATATATTTTGCTGAGCTCTACAACACCTTGTGGTTTGCAGATTACCTTGTGATTGGGAAGGTGTGAAATTATTTTAATCAAAATAGAAATACTTAGCTGTGTAAAGGTTTCCTGCTCTGGTGCTGACCTCTTAACTTTTTGTGAGCTAGCTACACTGCATTACTGCAATGCCAGGACATTAGCAGCTCTCTCTGTTATTTAGAAATAGTATGATTTATTTTGTTTTTATAGTTTTATGGTAAGCATCTGAGGAGAAAGTTAAATACATGTTATTTAAATGAGAATAATATTAGCATTAAAGCAAGAGAGAGACGTATTTTTCCAGATTTCTTTCCTTCCATTGTCTAAAAAATTAAATTTGTTTAAAAAATTAAAACTGGTATCTCCATTGATCTGAAAGCATCCTATGTTTCTAGGAAGAAGAATACTAGTACTTCTTCATCCCCACCTTGCTAAAATTTCTAAATTTTATTCTTAGAAATTGAAATCTGTGTTTTGAAAGAGATATGAAAGCCATTTCTTTCAGTTCTTCAAATCTGTATGTGGTTTTAAAATGTGTAAGGCAAAACTTTGAAACAATCCATACAAGGGCTAAACTACCTAAAGGTAAACTTCCACTGGCACAGACTGTTCAGGAAACGGGAACACTAGGAGCATTTTTCTGGAATTGGGTACCAGCAAATGCAAAACAAACAGCTCTAGTAGAACACTGTTTTGCTGATATAACCACACTTGGACTAACAACTAGGGAATTCTCCTAGAACATCTGTGTCAGTCAGCAAAGCTATTTTGGTAGAAATCTGTACTGTGGACCTAGCTTGATACTTGGGGTGGAGTTGACCTTACAGTAGCAAATGCCAAAAGAATTGGAATGGAAAAATTCACTGTTACTGCTTCAGCAGAAGGAGAAGTGTGGCTCCCTTGATAGGCAATGCTCGGAAAATGCAAAATGTATTGACTTTCAAAAAATGCAATTTAGAAAATTGGTATTCTGATTGATGTAGGAGTGGTCATTATATCAGGAATCTTTGCAGAGAGAAGTTGACCACTGATGGTTCATGCTGCAAGACTGAGACCATGGATTGGGAGCCATGGCCCTGGGAATATACAGGGAGTCTTGAATGGAGTTCGTGATCATGTTAGTCATGATCAAGGCAAGAACAGTTATTTTTTGTATGTTGGGAAACAGTAAAAACAGCCATTACCTTGTGAAGGACCCATAGCTTTCTGGACCCTGCCCCTTTCATGTGCATGGCTGGAGCTGCCACATGCTCCTCTCTGCGGGCATGAGGACAGCAGCACAGTCCTAACATTTATCAAAGTACCGTAAGTAACAGCTTGTTACTACATCTGATGACACTTACACACTGACCGGGAAGTAATTTTGTGACCTTTTCAGTGTATTGCTTTAGCTTAAATATATATATATATATATAAAATATCTTATGCCTAATAGTTGATATGTATAGTGCAAGTTGAAGATAATTGAGATGCGAAGAAGGCTAGGCAGCTTCACTGGCTTTTCTGAAGACAACTGTGATTGAAGCAAACCCTGTATGCAGCAAACAAAAGAAATCTGTGGTCAATGACTGACAGAAGTGCAGAAAAAGTTTTGAAGAGGCAATAACTCCTTCCCAGTTCCATTCCCAAAATGCATTCCCTAACTGCAGGTTTAAAAGGGGATGTTAGGAAACTTTTGGTCACCTTTCCATAATATCAGTGGACAGGATCCCTTTATGGCAATGTATGCTTTTATCTTGCATTCAGGAGCCAGCTGCTCTGGTGTCAATGCCAGGGTGGTAGTCCTGTTTTCTGCAGTCAAGACATGCGTCTAGACTGCCATCAATTAGATTATTTGTATAATGCACTCGTTATCAAATGTTCCAGGAAGCCTCCCCAGATCCCAGAACACTGGCAATTGTTGTCTTATCTCAATTCTTTGTCTTTGTTTTCATTCTTCCCATTGAGCCCTTATTTTAAAGAAGGAAAATCAGGAGAGAGAAGCATGTTAAGGAGTCTTGGTGCTTTGTCATATGTTTGCTGAATTGGTGTCTTGTATCACAACCTGTAACTGGGGTAATTTTGAATTGATTAGGGATTTTGCAATATTTAAAGCGATTTTCTTGGTACAGACTGATTTTATCAATGATAGTAATACTTCTGTTATATACTGTACAATATTAACAACAGCACTGACTCATTGTAATCCCTGTGGCTGCTAAGTCTGTTGCAAGTTCACTTTTGTTTTTATAGATAGGAAACTTTACAGTCAAATCTCTTTAAAATATCTTTATCAATTACTGCAACAAATTTCATTATTTTTTGCCAATTAAGTGATAGCTGTATATTAGAGGTTTGTTGTTGTTACTATCATTATCATTCGCTTTACAGTCTTTTAGTAACTTACCTTTTTAGAGTAAACTGTAAGCAGAAGTTCTCTCTGAAATTCAACTACACTTTAACGTGATGCAGTGCTAGTACAGATGCAAAGGGTGATTTTAGAGGGAGTGCTGCATGTTTTGCAGGCTGAGTGTCCATCTCAAATTGGAGTGCCGCATCCAGTATCATCACCGACTGAAGTACCTTTTGGAATATGGCCTGAGTGAGACATTTATAAGATGTTAAAGCCTAGACAAGTTGCTCTGGATATCATGTCTTGCTAGTGCAGAAGAACAGAGGATTTATCTTGTCCCAAAGTGAGTGCTTGTGGTGTCACATGATGCACATCTTATTAGGAATACTTGATTATAGTTGTCTTAAAATGAAAATATCAGGCATGTTGTAAAAATAGCTGTCACTACAGTGAATTCACTAAGTCAATTTTTTTTCTATAGATTGAGTGGTGATCAGTCCTATCCCTGAGTGCCGGATTTCTGATGGGTTTTCATTCTGCAGCAAAGCACAACTCTGTTGACTGCTCAAGATCTTTTATTATTATCCAAGCACAAATAGCATTTTTCAGTCATCAACTCAATGGAATACACTCCAGGTGTAGCTCTATAAACAATTTTTGTGATGTTTTGTTTGGCTTCAAACTGGCATTTTTACTGTGAAGTTTGTTAGATCAAACCCTGAATATCATTTACTATTATTTGGGTGGATTTAAAGATTTCTGAAAAACAACAGGGGAAAAAAATCACGTGTACTAATGTTGTGGTTTAAAGTGCCAGTAGCAAAACAACAGCCATGTGCAGGGTTTGGTACTGCTTCTGCATTGTTGTGAACTATAGGGGAAGGAGTTGTTGATGCTGCAAAAGACAGCAGTAAGTTGATGGTTTTAATGATGTCCAGTGCTTTAGTTTCTTACCGTTTGGGGGGACAATTTGGCAAATGCTATACACAGCATTAATAAATCATCCTGGATAAGTAGAAAGGTAAATGGTGGTGAGAAGATAGCAATAAAATCAAAAATGCAAATGATGTACTGGAGCTAGGAGCAAAGTGTGTGAATTCAGAAAAGACACCCTTGCATCTACAAAGGATGTAGGTGTGTGTTAGAAGTTTGAAGCTTCTGAAGCTTCGCTTTAGAAGTGAAGGAGCTTCGCTTGAAGTGAAGGAGCGGTGTGGGATTTGCCTCTGGTTGCAGGGCTGATTCCTCGCTGGGTGTTGGACCACTGGCAGCGGGCAGAGCTGAAACAGAGGGGGCAGAAATGAAACCAGGAGCCCTTCTGTGCTGTGCGGGTGACGGAGCCCTGGCACAGGCTGCCCAGAGGCTGTGGGGTCTCCTCCTTGGAGCCCTTCAGCAGCCGCCTGGACGTGGTGCTGGGCACCCTGCTCTGGGTGTCCCTGCTTGGCCACGGGTGGCACCGGCTGGCTCCAGAGGTGGCCAGCCTCAGCCACCCCGTCCCCCTCAGCCCCGTTCGTGCCTCAGGTGCCGTACCGGCTCTGCCTCAGCCTCTCAGCCTCTCCCCCCGTCCCGACCCACGCGGGCGGTGCCTGAGGGGCGCCGCCTTCCCCACAGGGCGGCCGGGCCCGCCCCCGCCTGCCCACCCGGCGCCGCCCGCTCTCGGCTCTCCCCGCTGACAGGCGCCGGCCCTGCCCTGCCCTGCCCGGCCCGCCTCGCCTCATCCCCACCGCGAGCGGCGGAGCCGGCGGAGCCATCGCCGAGCCGGGCGGCTCGCAGCCCGCCCAGCGCTCCCTTCTCTCCGTACCCTGCCTCCATCCCTCCCTCCCGCCGCCAAGACGCCGCGCTTCTTGTACCGCGCCAAGGGCGGGTGCCGCTCGGCCAAGATGGGCCGGCAGACGGCGGCCGGCGGGCGCAGCATGCAGCGCTCGCAGAGCCGGAGCAGCCTGTCCGCCTCCTTCGAGGCGCTGGCCGTGTACTTCCCCTGCATGAACTCGCTGGAGGAGGACGGAGGTGAGGGGACGGGGACGGGCGGTTACGGGGCTGGGGGGCGCGGCAGCTGGGAGGGGGCTTTTGGGGTGGCTGGAGTGAGCGGAGAGTCCAGGTGGAGCTTGCAGGTCTCACACCCGGCTGTCTCTGCTCCCTAAAGTCAGCCCCGGCTGTAAAGCACGCTCGTAATTTCCATACGTTTGTTGCAGGACCAGAACTTCACATGGCAAAGAGGAGGAATGCAGGGGGATCTGGCTTCATGTAACTGGGGGGAGCCCAAGAGAACCTGAGAAATAAAAAGTCCTGGTTCCTGTCTGGGATGCGTGTAACAGATGTGTGTGTGTGCTCAGACACAGCACCAAACCCTCCCAGGGACAAAAGTTGTGTTTCATGAGCTTACTTTGACCATACTGCTTTTGTAAAGCAAATGTTTAAATGTATTGACATGTATAATGAGCTTAGTCTTCCTAGTGTTTATCAGAAATATTTTAAACTTCTTAATTTCGTTGACATTAGTTGAGCACATCACACCCTTGGTAGATTTTAGCAATATCGAATCAAGATATCAGTATTTATACAATCCCACTTGACAGTCTTATATCAGCTGTGTGTGTGCACCACTCATAATCTGCATTTAAAACATAGCATATATCACCTTCCACATCCCAGGTTGAGAGTTTGGTGGCATATGTTTGTCCCCAGCCTTCACGTGTCTTGATTTATCTTTCCATGTGCAGCAGTCGCTGAAGTGTCATCCCCAGAGCATCTTTCCGTGCTGATGAGGATGCCGAGGTTGGTGCCTTGCCTTTGCCCTGGTCCCTGCTCAGGGACTGGTCGGGTTGGCTCTTAATGCAGAAAATAGGGAGCTCCTCCCTGGGGCAAAATGTGCTGTCCTTCAGTACTCTCATCTGTTCCCTGCCATGAACAGAGAAATGAACTGCAAAATATTGCCGGTAGACTGAAGGGTAGGCTTCAGAGGGCATTTTGTTTAATCTTTTGACGTGCTAATAAACTCTGTGGATGAAAACACACATTTTTAAAGGACTGAAAATATCATAAATTATGCTAAAATGCTTAGGTATTCTTTAAAGGTTGTTCTATCCATTCCAGAATAGTTGTCTCTTCAGTCCTGATTCTTAGTTACAATAATGGCATTAGCCCAGTGTGAAATCAGAGTATTGATTTGTATTGTTCTGGTCTGTTTTCTTTACTTCTGTAGGAAAAAAAAAATAATAATTTATTCCTCAGTTGAGACCCATCTATGTTTAAAGCTATTCACTGACTTGAAATCTGAACTTTATGGAAATCAATAGAAGAATACCTGTTAGTTTAATGTTAATTCAATTGTAGTGTTTTATTTAGTTTGTGCTGGCAAGTTATTTTAAAAGTAGTGTTAAACGACTATATACAGGTTTTTTTTACATGTTGTGTTTATTTAAGTTATCTGATCCTATGTAGATGTAGGCTACGCTTTAAAATGCATTGCGTGTAGTTCAAATGAAAGAGCAGAGATGCAATTGCTGTGCAGTTTCTGCGCAGCTGAGTCTCTGCTGCCTGAGCCTTCAGACACACCAGGTCACAGAGGCATGGCAGGCATGACAGCTGAGCTGCTTTCCGTAGTGCACTCAGTGAGGTTATAAAGAAAAAAATTAAAAGCTGTGGTTTTTTTTGAATGCAAATCACCTCTGCACCCTATTTTAATTTGTTGTCTTCTGGATGCTTTTATGCAATTATATTTTTGTACCCGCAGTGTCCTTAAGTTGTTGTGGTTGGTATGCTCCCATGTTTGTGTACTTACTGCTTTACACTTTAATCTGTAAAAGATAAATGTTAAACCCACTATGTAAGTTATACATCCTCGAGAGGTAGTTATTTTTGTGTATGATGAGTAGGTTAAAGAAAAAGATAACCCACTACACAGAGGTGCTTTTACATTTTCCACTCAGTCACACTTTTAATACAAATAGAAAATCTGTTCTGTTGAGGCATTTGTTTATGATGCACCCTTGATGTCTTCTGTTCATTAGCTGCTGAAATGAATATGATGGCCCGTAGGTATGCCTTTGGGTAGGAAAGGACATGTGTAATGTCAAGTTTCAAAGTCACCAAAAAGTAAGCCAAGAGAAGGTATTAATAGGAACAAATTCAGAAGCCATTTTAGAACACCGTGAATGAGAAGACAGATTCGAGTGTCAGTTGATGAAGAAAGGAGGCTTCTTCAGCCCTGGTATCCAAGCTGTGATGTGCTGAAGAGGCTGTGGAGAGGCTGCAGGTTTCCAGCTTAGTGGCAGGCATGAACTTGTCGTGGGTTGGCCAGGTTTGCAGCCCAGGGCTCTGGTACTGGTCCTTGTGTTTCTGACTTGCTAATCAGCTACACGAGTCCTTCAGGTTTGCCCCCCAATATTTTTTCCATTGTTAGTGTACTTCTGGTAGCTGTGCTTGTGCACACCCAGAATTAACACTTCATGTGGTACCAGAGCAGATGACATCTGTTATGGAAGTGTCAAGGTTTTCAAAAGATGTCTTAAGTATATTTTGTTACCTTTGTGGATAATAGAGGGCACAGCCTGCATCCTAAAGTGGGAATTAGCATCACCTGGTGCTCGGAACAGATTCAAATTACGTGGATGTCATCAAAGAGAGGCGTGGGGTGTGAATCTTGAAGCTGCTCTTGAAGCATCTTGAGCCTCTTATTTTGTCTCTTAATCCTGGCTCTGTTGAAGTTAAAGGAAACTTTGTCATTAAATTCAAACAACTGGGGTATTTCAAATGTAAATGTTTGTGACATTGTTTTAGACATCTGTGTAGCGATAATGTGAAATTTCACGCACATAAGGTATTTAAAAGCGGTGGATTTGAGTTTACTAAAGTTTCCTGTGGTCGACTGGAAAATGTGCTTGAGCAAGTGAATTTTTGCATGCAGGACTGAAGGTTATCCAGCACACACAGAGGAAGGCAGAGGCTCGGATCACATGTGGTCACTAGAAAGCTTATGTCTGCTTTTACAAGTGGGATTGTTAACTTGGTGCTTCCTCACATTACACAGCGTGTATTGTTTGCTGTGCTAAATTTGTGCTACACTTTCCGTTTTATGCTCCTTACGTTCACTTCTGCCTTGCATTTGCACTGAGGCGTTGATTTGTGCTGTTAAATGTCAGGTTGTCAGGAGTGCAGCCATGGAAAAGCCACTCGTGGCAAGACCTGTGTGCAGAAATACACCCTCCAAAAGGGATTGTATTTCAATCTAATGTCGTCTTCGCCAAAACACCGAGTTTTTGGGTGGTAGCAAAGCTGTGAGATTCAAGAGGAAAATCAAATGCTTTGCAGGTGCTGAAGACAATTCGAGAGATAATTTATGATAATTTAAGACATAAATTAATTCAGAAAGAACTGGAAGGCATCTTGGTCTCCCAGTATGTTAGAAAAACAAAAGGCAATTGGAGAGAGGGGAAAAAAAAAAGCCACAGAATGTTCTCCAGCCCAAGACAATCATGCCAGAAATAGCAGGAATGAGTTTTGCTAGCTGAGGAGAATATACATTGCAGTTCTACATAGTGATGTCTGCCAAAAGAAGTTTCTTGAGTGTGGCCACAGGGGTTCAGTAGGAATCAAACCCATTGCATGCTGCTGTTACCTCGCTGGTAGCTATCTGGAAACCTGGTTGGAAAAGGTATTTGATCACATAGGTGCGAGCAGGAGTGTGCCACTGATGCCAGTGAGTGAAGGAGCAGGACTTGAAACGTATCTTTGACTGCTCACTTGAGCACTATTATTGATTTCAGTGGCATTGTTCGCATATTAATCATCTGCTCGTTGGTAGAGCTGGAATAAAGCTGCGCAGTTCCTGGATTCGGTTCCTGTGGTTAGGCCACCAGATCACGCTGTCCCTCTGGAGGTCCCAGTAGACAATAACAAGCAGACAATAATTTAACCAGAAATAGAAAATGGGGGAAGTAGTAACAATAAATTCATTAACACAGTAATTATTAAAGTGAAGAGAATCCTGCACATGAAGCCGTTATGCTTTAAAATTGTCCTCTTAAAAGAATAAAGTAATAGCAGGACTATCAGGCAGTGAAGAAAATGAGAGTAACTACATCTTCTTGGGGGAATTGGCCTATTTTTTGGCCTTGGTGGTAAAGATGACCTTGCTTGCGTGGAATGTGTGGAGGCAGAGTCAAGGTGGAAGGTGAGAGAAGGGTATTTTGTCCTATGGAAAGGTGTCAGCTGTAAAGGACAAAGCTTGAAGGACCACAGGCTCGAATGATGCTAACACACCAGAGGTTGGCTACTGTGTATCCCCTGCCAAAGTGGGGTGGCTCATCTGGAGGGTAAAAATCACTGGACAGAATCTGTATGACGTTAAATGTTATGGTTTGTTTGCTGCTACCACACTGCTTGGGGACTGACTCCAGTCCACCTCTCCGTCCATGCTGCAGGGCTGGCTCTCCCACCTCACAGCTCCTCTGGTTGGCTCCAGGGCAGGCAGAGGTAGCACAGAAGTCATTTCCAGCAATTTTTGTCTGCCTTTCCAGTCCCAAGGCGGATAAAACCTTTTGAAAAAGAAGCATAGGAATAGCTATGCTGCTGCCAGCAAAGCAGAGAGTGTGGCTTAAACAAAACACGTGGAGTCTGGGGACTGGCTGGAAAACCAACAGAGGAGAGTGGAGGAGAAGGGTTGACATTCAAAGAAAGTATAGCATGCTTCAGCTGACTGTGTGATGGAAATGCCCAGCAGAGTTTTAAATCTGTATTTCTCATCTTTGTTGTGTTTCTCACCTGAGCTTTAGTTACTCAGCAGCCTCTACCTGAACAGCTCGGGTATGGCTGCGTCGGCAGCTGTGAACATAAACCTGAAAGAACCTGTCCGAGTTAAATCAACATGCTGTAATTGTCATTGTCAGTGGCAAGGTCAACAGCGTAGCAGAGCGGTGGCTGGCTGCGTTGCCGCTTTTTCAATTGCAGAGGTAAATGTTTAACAGCAGTGCTTTGAAAATGGGTCATTACAGTGTGAAATGTCGGAGTTTGGGGAGCTGCGGTTATTTAAATAATGGTATTTGCATGGTACCATTACTCATTTTAGACAAAGCTAAGAGGAAGATCTGTTCCTAATTTGTGTAATCTCAGTAGCCATCCAACTACTTGGCACCATCTATCTCATTAGACCCTAACAGAGGATGTTGAATTGTTTCAACACGCTCGCTACATCATTCAAAAATGCTGCACAGATCCTTCTGATAATGTATGTAATCATTCCAGCTATACTAAAAATAAACAAGATTGGGCTAAAGAATGCTATTAGTGTTGTTATGTATTTAGAAAATACATCCCAATTCATGTAATACAAAAATGAAGAGCAATTGTGAGCTCCTCATTACAGAAACACTTCACTGTTTCAGAAGTTGTAATCTGCTCTTGGCGCTGCGTGGAATAACTGTCATTAATGAGCACACAAGGATGCTCTTCATCCAGGAAAATGTGCATATAAACCTAATAGCATTATAACACAGAACGACAGCGATGGTTTCTTTTTACTCAAGACGGTCGTCCTTTGTCATTGGCAAAATCAAAGGCTGGGTTTAGAGGTTGCTCGTGGTGAAGATGTGCACCTAGCTAGCGATTCCTTATGTAAACGGTATGTAAAATTAGGATGTAATACTACAAAATTGCTTGCTCTATTTTTTCAGGATTTTAATAGCCTGGGGATAAGGCTGATTTCCCGCTGCTTTGCACTTTCTGTAGTCAAGCAAATTGCGGTACGGGATGTACAGAGTGGGTATGAAATCCTACCTTTCTGCTTATGCACAAAGTCAGACCTATTCTGTCTGAATTGCCAGATCACCAACCTCTATGGGATCACAGCTAAGTGAGGGTACCCAATATGCTGTTCATTTGGGTCACTTGGCACATGGGGCATGCAGCTGTGGGCTGAAAAGCAAAACTGTTCTTTGGTGTCACATCTTTGTGTTTAGTTTTACAGCAGTCCTAAGAGGCTTTTGGCTGGTGGGTCCTCTAGCCACACGTTCAAGAGTCATGGTCTTACCTGTAACAGAAGCAGAGACTGCTGCAATGGTGCTGGAAATGCCTGAGTGGCTGTGTACGGTTGTGTTGTCTTTCTAAGCCTACTAGTAAAATAAAAAATAAAACAAAGTAGCACAAGCATAATCAGGATGTCCTGATCACTCATGGGCCAAGTAGGCAGTTAAAAATATACATATATATATTAAATGTTTTCTTGGCTTATAAAATAAAAAAGTCTATATTGCTATCATTTCAATAGGGCACACTTGGTGTTTGATTGTGCCTTTTAAAATGTTCTTAGGTAAGTGTTTATCACATAAGTTTTGTATTTGGAAAGCTGTAAAGATTAAGTTAGAAAGTAAAAATGCATAGTTGAAGCTTTTTTCTCTAAATACAGCAGCTCCTGATATCAGTACAATGAATATGGAGGTGAAAAAAAAGCATTCTTTTCTGAAATATTAAGAGAAGTTGGGGTTATGTATGGAAATGGGGGGTTTCTGTTTCAGTGTGTACTGTGAAGTATGCACTTCTACATTATACTTAAAAATGTCCTTCACTGTGTCAATACTGCAGCCAAAATCTGTACTCAACATCCTTAAAACAAGGAATCCAACCAAAAGTCTTGAAAACTGTTTTGCTGTCATATGGTGGGGGCCAAGTAACCAACAGAGAAGCGGAGATGCCAGAGGATGGCAGGAACACCAGTAACGCCAGCACCCATCCAGACTGGTTCCCTGGGGTGGCTCCCAGCATGCTGGGGGGCTGTTATCAGAGGTAAATTCCTTGTCAGGAGAACTGACTGAGCTCCAGACCCTGCTGCTGCGGTTCCCTTTATGCCAAGCTGGGATCTCCAGAGCATGGTGCACAGCACAGGTGCTGAAAAGAAGCTGAAAGCTGTCAGAGGCAGCAATGTGTCAGTTTTGTATGTAGCATGCTCAGTACCAATTCTGTATAATAATACAGGGGATACAGGAATTTTAGAAACATTAAAGTAATTATCATGTATGGGAAATACAGTTCTTGTTAATACCTCAGTCTTGTAAAAATATTTTAAAGCTCTTGGGATCACAAGTGTTGAAAAGCTTGAAGTGATGCCCCACGCAGACAAAAGCAATTTCTGTTGTCTGATGCTCTTAAATATTTGCAGAAGGATCAGTTAAAACTATCAGGAGAATGAAAAAGAGCAGAGCAGGAAAATTAAAGTGGCAGAATACAACTTTAAACACATTGAGAAGTGGGAGGGAATAAGGAGCAGGTGCCTGCCTTAAACCACAGCATTGCCTGGGAGCAGCATGTGGTGAACTGACCTCACATCACGCAGCCACAACAAGCCAGGGGGGATCTTTTCCAGATTGGAAGTATGAGCAGCCTTGCCATGAAAGGGAAATGAAATACAGACAAAAGGATGCTGCAATTTAGTCTGAGCTTTTTATCCCATGAACAGACAAAATTTTTGATGGCTGCCTCTTGGGTCCCGTGTATGGGAGTTCGATGAGATTGGGACCCGAAAGCTTCTACACCAGCTATTGATCAGAAGCTCAAGAAGCACTTTTGCAGCTGATCATTTCATTCACATCTGTCTTTCTTTCACTTTTTCTTAGGTGCTGTCTTAATTAACCTTAATCTTAATTAACCATGCTTCCAGTGTGGCCAGAGGAAAGAAAGAGGAGGAAATAAAAAGGCACGGGTCAAGAGTGAAAAAGTATTTCTTGATTGAAAATGAAAAGCTAATGAGGGCTCCCAAGAAATTTAAAAATCTTTTCTGACCAGAGGCTGCGAGCCTCTGTTTTAGTGGAAGGTGTCTGGGCACCCAAAAATGTAGTGGAGCACAATGAAATTGTTAAAGAGGAAATGTAGTTCCTTTGCTGCCTGTGATGTGGACAGTCGGTGTGGCTTCTCCACCCCAAAGTCTTTCCATTCTGTCTTTGTTGGCCTTCTGGAAGGGAAGGCCATGTGTCTTTGGGGCAGTTCCTTCCTTCCTGTAGGACAGAATAGGATTTTTCAGAGGATTTTGTAAGCATAGTGTAGACTGAGGCTCTGTTAGTCCAGACTCTGTCAAGCTTTTCCTACCTGGCTGCCCTGAATGCCCTGGATGCACTGAAGTGCATCCATACTGAAGGCAGCACTGCTTTTGGGTTCCTCTGGCAGGCCATTCCCATCCCAGTCTGAATTTCATAGTGTTCTGTATTGAGATATACATGAAAGGAAGAACCAGTACAAAGGTCTTCCCTTCTTGCCTACAAGCACAAAGTAAGGGAAAGTCTGTGGTTATAGCTACTCCTGCCTTGCAAATGCTTTTTGGGCTTCGGAAGTGCTTGCATTGTGCCCTGGGGAGAAACTCCATCAGAAGGGTTGTAACAGAACACTTCATAAACTGGTGGTGAGCAATGTCTTGAGAACAGGTATGATGGGCTCAAAGCTTCTTAAATCAAGGTGATGGTGGAATCTGGGTTTCCTAAATTTTGCTTAAATTAGGATCTCCTAAACCCATATTGGCAGCTTGGGGTCTGTGGGTGATGCAAGCAAAGAAACTGCTGAGCTGTGTTTCCCTGCGGTGCTTAAACAAGAGCTAAATGCCAAAAACAGGGTGTGCCAGATCCATAACTGTGTGTCAGCAAGGGGATTTGAGACCTACCCTGTCCACTTCTCTTAGGTAGGCTCAGGTATTCTTAGCCTCTCTGATAATTTTACCTAACCTGTTCTTCACGTGCCCAGAGCAGGTCTCCAGATACTTAGAGAGTTTTGCTCTTGGAAAATAGTCACTTCATGCTCTTTGTGGATCTGACTCCTGAGTTAGATGAAAAAACTGAATCAGTTTTTACTCGACCATTTTTGTTTGATGGGAAGTGGCACTTCAAGCGCTTGAGTGTGTTTCTGAAGCCACAGCTGCTCTGCACTCCATGAGAGTCCAACCGAGAGCTCACGTACCACATGGGGACCAGCATAACCAGCTGGCCTCTGCCTGCACCAGCAGTGTCCTCTCCTGGGGCTCTTCTTGCAGGCACTTGCTGAGAGCAAGCTGAGACCTTGTACATTCCCCCAGCAGAGGCAGTTATCATCTGGCTGGATCCCAGATCACAGAAGGTAATCCGTTGTGCTCACTGCAGTCTTCAGCTTGCCCTCATCTTGTATGGAAGATCACATCAGGAGTGCTGCACCCTTCATTTCCAAGCGATTTGCACTCCTTGTTATGGGAGCAAATAAATCCACAAGTCATTTAGAAAATACGGCCTGTAGAGTCTCTTTGCAGTAACCATATTAGTTAAATTACCAACGTGATTAACTGTAAGAATGAATGTGCTTTCATAAATGCCAGCGCAATTATTTCTGGTAATTTATTCCACTCCATACAATATAGCCATAAGAATCTGAACTAGTGTTTTTCAGATAATGCATTCCATATTTTTGCTGGCGACTTAAGAAAAATTTCTTCTTTCTAGGGCAATTAGATTATGCTAATTTGGAGAACATTCTCAATGTTCTTTATTAGAGTTCAGTAAATTATGAGGAAATTTATTTTCAGAGTAGGTGGTCAGCAGCATACTTAACAACAAAATACGCTACTAATCCTCTCATTTCCTCATCCTTTCATTGGGAGGAGTTAAAAACTGTGTGAAGTGAGTGTATATGTGTAAGTACTTGATGATTACGAATCCAGACTGCCACCTTTACACTGGCACCAGTTCCGTGTTTACTTCTGTGTAAGGCAGATGCACTCTCAAGTTACTGATCTAGCTAGAGAGCAGCATCATTTCATTTGGGATCTTTAAAATGTATGATTTCAGAACTGGTTTTGTGAAATGATCTGTCTTAGAAGAAGAACAACTTCTAAAAGTGTTGTTGGTTGGTTACTTTTGGGCTAGATCTGGTAAAGAGTGCGGACACAAAAGTAGTTGAATCAACACAGCTGAGGGTATTCTAATTTCTAGGTAAGGATGAGGGGAAACAGTTTGGATTTACTGGAGCAGTAAGACCTTCAGCCAGGTCTTCCACCAGCTACACCTTGTAAGTGTGCTACCAAAGACTTTCTTTGAGCTGAGAATGCTTCACATTTTCATTACTGCTTGCAACCTTTTGAGTATTTTAATGCTGAACTTATGAAACATGAACTATGAATCATATAAATACCATTTTTGCATCTAAATTGCTTGAGAAACTCTGTGATTATATTTGGTTTGTTATGTTTTTCCAGGGACCAAAGTAGTGGTAGTATTGTGAAATCACGTTTAAGCATTTCTCATGTCTATTTTTACATATTAGTTTAGCCAAACTTAATCTGAAAGAATACTCATCTCTAAACGGCAGCTCTGGAGTCATGTCTGTGAGCTGGGGCTTTTTCTGAGCTTCTGTTTCAAAATGCCATTTTGCTGTTAAAATCTTCAGCTCTTATTTCAAGAAGCATCAACATCATGAGTAGCATTGGGCTAACATCAGCCTTACTGCCGAAAGGTCAGATCTTCCTCTTTTGAGGCCATCAGAGAGCTGTGCCATTTTCTGCTGAAAACCTGAAAATTGTTATTCACATTGGCTCTTTTGGACCCTCCTTAAATTCAGCGTTAGGGTCCAAATAATTCCTGTTTATCACCTGCATTTATACTTAATGTTCAGCTTTCATTCCCTAACAAAGTTGCATCTTCTCAGCTGTTGGCTTGTCTTCCTGCGAACCAGAGCACTTATTTCAATTAATGTGAATGTGGGAAAGGAACACTGGTGCAAAGGGATGCAAAGAACAGCTGGTGAAACACGTGTCTCTATGAAAACTTGAATGGCAATTACACCAGTTGTGCCTTAATTTCTCAGTAAATTGATATGCAACAGACGTGTTGATTTTTTTTTTTCTACGAATGTTTTGGTAGTGCAAAGGCAGATACAAAATTTGAATTATAATTCAGAGAAAAAATCTGCCTTGCTAATTAATAAAGGTTACTGTATACTCTTTCATATGTCATATAGTCAAACTCATATTTATCCCAACCCCAAAAATCCTTGAAATATGGTACAAAAACTTGAAGAATCATGTAAGATGGAGTCATTCTGTTAAATTTGTATAATTCATGTTTACAAGAATGAAATGAAAATTACCACCATCTAACAAGAATGAATACTAAGTAATCAAAAGAGCTCTTAACATCGGAAGGGCAACATCCTGTAACAATACTTCGGTGAATGGAGCATGGAGCTTCGGGAGCCGCGTACCTTTCAGATTCAGCTGTAACACTGTGTACCTTCTCTACAAGACAATGGCACATTTTTTCCAGGCAGTTTTGCAGTAATGTTTCTTTGATCTGAGTGATTGGATTTTAGACCAATGTTGGACCAATGTTGGAAGTCAGCTGCCAGCTTTCATTAGTTTAATATAAAAAATAGAAGAGCAGACAGTTGGAACAATATAACCCAATTGTTGACTTCTGCCCTTCATTTTCCATATGTCATGTTAGCCTTGTATTTTATTTTATATATGAATTTATTGCTCCAGATAATAATGGGTATTTTCAGAACTAGCTTTGACAGAGTAAAAAAAATGATTTCTTTCTGTGTAGGTACCAAATTAATGGATGGTACCTAAGGGGCAAGGTGAAGATCTACAGCAAAATTGTTTTTCTTACTTTTATTTATATTGTACTGATTAAAAGTTTTGGTATTAAGGAAGTCATGTGATAAGCAACATGACTACAAGACGTGAATGAACCATATGCTGATATGCATCATGTCTCATGACAGCTAAATGCTATTGAAAAGTTATTAAACATTTTTTGATGGTGCCAGTGGGTTTTCAAGGTATTTGAGGTATCTGTTTCCCACTTGAAAATCCCCATGTTCTTTACCTGACATGTATCCCTCCTTGCTGTTCTGCCCTCTGGTGTGGGATGAGCCAGAGGAGCTGAAAGGACAGCAGTCTACAAAAGACTGCAGAAGAGGACAAGGTCCTAGATGTCCCAGGATCTTGGATATTTCTGCCCACTCAGTGCATCAAGTGGATTAAAAAATCTGGTATCATTTGGTGTCATGTATATTTAGAGTTATTACTCTGTAATCAGTATATCACACATTATTGTGCTGAAGTGAGGGGGTTTTATCCATTGAATAGGTAAATGAAATTGGAATACTGCATTCCCTGCACTATTGCAGGGAATAATTAAAATCAGAAATTACGTGGAGTGACTGTCTTATTCATGAAAGAAAAACTGAGGCTTTATGCAGTTCTTGATTTTTGTTTTCTGGAATTTTAATACATTTTCCGTCTGAGGTCTTGATCAAAATTCTGACACTAAAATAATACTATATTCAGTTCTTTTATTTTTTTTGTCCTTTACTAAGTTTTGAGTACTTTTCCCTTATCCAGTACCCAGCTATCTCTCACTTTGCTGTTTTTACAACTAAAATTAAGCTATGCAAATGGATACAAAAAATGTTACTCTTGGAGATGGAAATAAAGTTTCATATTGTGCGTAAGGGTCACTATGGTATTTTTTAGGGGATGGGAAGGGTCCTTGATTTGTTGTTTACTGTCGTCACTAATGGATGTCTGTAACTTGATGTCTGCAAGCAGATAATGACCAAATGTTCTTAAATCCAATAATTCAGCTGGATTAAAACATTCCTGAGACACTGCAGGTTTTGACATAATGGCAGCACTCTAATTGAATCCCTAGGAGGGATGTGTTCATCCAGAGGAAACGTATTTTAAGCAGACTAGATTATGGCTGGTGTAAATCTGGTTACCTCCACAGGCAGACTTGTGTATTGTGTCTGAATAGCTGGTAGCGACAGGACTAAGGTATCTCAACAGATATTTATGATGAGTGTTCTGTCTGCTTGCTTATTAATAAAATACTGATATTTTTTAATGGAAGACTCGGTACAGGTCAGTGATTTCTGGCTTCGACTGCTGCTGCGGCGTGGAGCAGTGCCCTACAGGAGCAGCTAGGATGGCACGGTGCGATGGAGACCTCTGTTTTGTCTCCACAGAGGCAGGGGGTAAGAAGCTGCGGAGCACCGTCCAGAGGAGCACTGAGACGGGGCTGGCCGTGGAGATGAGGAACTGGATGACCCGTCAGGCCAGCCGCGAGTCGACGGATGGGAGCATGAACAGCTACAGCTCCGAGGGAAAGTAAGCAGCAGTTACTATCGTGGTCACCTGTCATTTCTGCACAAAACTGATGGTTAGACAAAAGTGAGGCGAATGCTGTAGGTCATGTTCAGTCAAAATCCCTTCCACAAGCTAGTGTTGTTGATACACTGCTCAAAGACCAAGCCTAATTTTTCTCCTGTAGCCAAAAAAGTCTCTCTCCAACTCCATCTGTGTGGAAGTGTGGGACTGTCGTGTATTTTAATGTCCCATATGCTTTTCATAAAAGTTACGGACCTCTGAGTGGTATGTCCGAGGCACTGGCCAGACAAGTCTCATTGTGGATAGATTTTTTTAGTGGTATTTCCAGCATTGGGCAATATACCTTTACTGAATGATACATCTCAAAAGTCCTGGTCAATGCACTGTATGCACTTGAGATGGACGTTTATTTATGGTTGGTCATTACAAATCTCACTAGTTTTTTCAACCTTTTCTTTTAATTGATCATCTAGAAAACTACCATTTTTCTCAAGCAGTTACTGACCAGATTGTTTTTCTTAGTAATTGTTGACCTTTATTTGGTCACATAGAATTTATGGCAAGAATCTGAATTTTGAGTTACTTTGGTCATTTTCCATGATGAATTTAATTTCCATTATTGAATATACGTCATTCCCCAAGACATAATATATGACATATATAATGAATGATAATTTTAAAAGGTGCTTTTAATAATAGTGGCCAGTGTTCAGTCTAATATATTTATTTCACTGGATACTTTTGACATTCAGCCATTGAGTTGACGTTGACTGAGAAGCATGAGAAATTTTACCTTCATGTAACTAAAGTACTGGTAAGGGCATGTATTAATACCTTATTGAACTGATCTCCTATTAATACTACAGTAATTAAGAGGCCTTTGATATATTGGGAAAAGAGAGCATGACGGAATAATAACACTGTGGAAGTTCGAACCAGTGAGGATTAGCACTTTCTTCACCTGCTCGAGTGATTATATGCTGGAGGCTGAATTACTACGTGTTGAACACCAGGAAGTTTTGAAAATTACAGTAATTATTTTGTAGTCTTGTCAGTGTAAATAAGTTCCCTGTAAGCAGTATTACCAGAATTATAACTGATAAAGGCAAAACATCTAGAAAACAAAGCAAAAGGCAAGATCAAGAGTATTTGCTGATTTTACTTATTTAATTATTTCCAACATTCTTTTTCAGTTTGATTTTCCCTGGTGTGAGGTTGGCTGCAGATAGCCAGTTCAGTGATTTTCTGGATGGTCTTGGTCCTGCCCAGCTCGTAGGACGACAGACTTTGGCAACACCATCAATGGGTAAGCATTTTTGCCCTATAGATATAAAATAAACTACTGGGTCTGGTAATTAGAACACAGAAATTATCTAGGTTCCAGTTCTTTAAATAAGGATTTCCCATGTGGTTTTGAACAAGTCAGTTAGGACCAGCATTATAACTTGAGCCCTAGCTGAAAATAATTTTGGATACTCATTAGGATATTCAAAAGTAAAAAGGTGGTTTGAAAAATTCAGTCTTTAATCTGTTCTTCGTCAGTTTTCCATCTTTGAAATGTGGCTGAGACCTATTTTTTCTCTGAAGTACTTGGCTAGTATTGAATAAAAATGGGAATTTAGGTGCAAAGTATTTATTATTGTTCTTACAGATTTTTTACATGCAGAAGTATTTTTTCATACCTTTTCTTAAACTAGAGGCAGGGTGAAGAGATTCCAAGCAATTTCATAGAGCAGGTTTGTACTAATTCCCTTGCTGCCTTTATTTCTCTAAAATTCTTGAGACAGATATATAGAATTTAATTTGAAGTAATAGAGGCACAGGAAAAGGGAGATGAGGAGTTATTAAAGTTTTTTTTTTTTTACTGTTTACTAATGTAAATAGTAGTGAAGAGAATAGGTATTAAATTATCTAAAAGTGTTCACATCTGGATCATACTTAGAAGATAGATATCATAGAAGATACAAGTCATTGAATATTGTGTGTGTGTGTGTGTGTGTTTTCTAGGAGATATCCAGGTGGGAATGATGGACAAAAAAGGACAATTGGAAGTAGAAATTATCCGAGCCCGTGGCCTTGTTGTAAAACCAGGTTCAAAGACACTGCCAGGTAAGGCAGAAAAATCTTAGCAATGTGAACTTTGAGGGAAGTGAAGAGGGAATCAACAAGAGGTGTGGAATAAGTATCTACTCTGCAAAGTAGACTAGTAGATAACTTAGTCCTTTTTTTATAATCTGATGTCCTATAACATTCTGTGGAAAGGACGATATATTAATACTTTTAGCAAGCTCTTCTACCAAAATAGAAATTGTGTCAGAGTCATTTCTTCACTAATTTTCACCTAGTAGATTATTTTAAACTACTAACAATTTGGAGCATTGATCCAGATCTCACCAAAGTCAATGCAAGTCATTCATTTACTTAACAAGCCTATTTTGCATACTGTACAGTAAAGTGATGCTATAGATAGGAATACCTGATTTTTCAAGGTCAAAATCTGGATATTATTTTTTGGGGGGGGGGGGAGGGGGTGTAAAGAAAACTCATGGATGTTTCTCATGTTAATAAATGTTAATACTGCTTGTGGAGACTTATTATATATGTTATGTATCTGGTAAAAGGCAGATTTTAGCATATGGTGATAGAACATATTATCTTTTATGCAAAAATTTAGATTTATTTTTCTTCCCTTCTCAGCACCATATGTAAAGGTGTATCTATTAGAAAATGGAGTCTGCATAGCCAAAAAGAAAACAAAGGTAGCAAGAAAAACGCTGGAACCGCTTTATCAGCAACTTTTATCATTTGAAGAAAGTCCCCAAGGAAAAGTTTTACAGGTAATTTGCATCAATACTCTTCTGAATCTGAGCATGCCACCTATTCAGTTCCCACTGAATGATTTTCAAAAATCTTTCATGCGTAATTTGGCAAGTTCTACCGTTTCAAAGACTTGTTGAGTACCGAAATACCACAGTAACACACCTATTGATGACAACCAAGTAGAAAGTGCTAGGCAAAAGTCAGTTGTAGATTATTTTGTCTGTACTACATGTGCTCCTTATCTCACTCAGCTTTCTTAGTATAATAGATAACTGCTCAGTTACTGCCCAGCTCATTAGTGCCTCTGCGTTGCGGTAATATAAGCTGAACTATATCAGTAATATACAGTGAAATATATCAGCAGTGGAATATTTAATTCTTTACTACATAGAATTAAGTTGAGGCATTTGAAGAATCAGACTGAAGCTCTTGTTATTGTTGCTGATTTTTTTTTCTATTTTCTTGTGTTTCTTTTGCTAACAGATAATTGTTTGGGGAGACTATGGACGTATGGATCACAAATCCTTTATGGGAGTGGCACAGATACTTTTAGACGAACTGGACCTGTCCAACATGGTGATTGGGTGGTTCAAACTCTTCCCTCCTTCTTCCCTAGTAGACCCAACTTTAGCTCCTCTCACCAGAAGAGCTTCCCAATCATCTCTTGAAAGTTCAACAGGACCTTCGTATGCTCGCTCATAGCGTCTGTGAAACTGTTGTCATAGCAACCAGCGTTACAAAAAAAATAAAATTACAGGTCGCAAACCCTGGTAACACTGCATGCTTAATGTTGTGTCTTCTGAGCCTGTTTCTAGGGCTACAACGCGATCCTGTGTTCTCAAGGAAGTTGCACACATTGTGCCCTACAGAAGGCCCTCAGGTGAAGGACTGAAGTCATGAAGAACTGATAGGTTTGGAGTTCAGGGACACTCAGTTTTGGTCCAATCTGAAGCCATGGACTAAACTAAAAGAATCAATCTGTTTCATGCAACAAAAGTCCTTTTCAATGGCATATCTATTTTGTTGCTCCTGTTTCTTTATTTATCTGCCCTCCCTCCCTAAAGCTTGGTTATGCCACAGAAATGGAGTTAACCTCCCATGAAGCCATGTTACAAGTCAGTGGATTTGCAGACATTGGAAGAAAAGAAGAATGTAAGGATGCTGGAAAAGTCAACTGTCATTTGAAACAGTTACTTGAGATCTGAAAACTCTTCATACTGGAAAGGTTCAAGACTTCAAGTGGTGGGCTTCATACCTCCAGCTATAGATACAGTGAAACCCCAGATGTGATGGACTCTCTGAAAAATAAATTCTGTGGATATACTGTACTGTATGAAATTAAAGAAACTTTTTTGCATGGACACAGATTTAGCTGAACACTTAAATTATTTTCTTGGGGCTGCAACTTGCAAAAAAAACAAAAGAATAAATCAGCCATTTTCAACAGTTTATATTATTTTTAAAAATAAATTTCACTAGTGCATGGTTTTAAAGGGAAGAGAATGCAACAGGGTGATACAAAGACACACCACGTTTATCATTCTTTAAACCAGTCATGGTCTGTATTTTTGCAGACGTATATTAAAAATAAAAAAAATAATTTCTAGCAAATATTTAAAATTCTGTTTATGTGACAAGAAATAAGTGTAATATATTAAATTTATTTAAATGTAAAAGGTACAAGCCTTGTAAAGTTCAACATAATGTGCAAATTGTACACATCTTTTACCTCCTCCTTTCTCTATCTCTCCTCCCAGTCTCTCTTCTTCCTTTTGCTCTTTTTCCCCTCCACCTCCCAGGATGATCATCATAATCTAAAATGGCTACCTTTTGACTTATTACTCTCTTATGCCCCACATTTGGTTCAGGATTGCAGATTGTTCTGCATTTCTGAATTATTTGAGAAAAATATTGTTTAAGAACTTTTTTTCAAGCATGTTGAAAAGGATTTTGCAACATGGCTTGGGAGTACATTAATGTAATTCAGCATGTATTTGATAAAAACAAAAACGATATTTGAACTTTTTGCAATTTATTGTACAGTGCATGGTAACTTATTTTCATTTTTTTCTCACCTTCAAATTGAATTCTACAGCAAAATACTGGAATCATGTGGCCATTGCAAGATGTCTTCAGTAAATTTGTTTTCAGCACCAGCATCATTCATTCAAAGGTTGAACTATCATTTCTTGAAGGTTTTGGAAAGAGGAAAAACAAAGTAAATGGTTGATTTTTAGGAGGTAAATTTAAACAGTTTTATTTGCACTAAACCAAATTGCTACATTCTTGAGTTTATAAAAGCAACAAAGATTACTAATTCTTACAGTTCTGCTGTAAAGTTCAATTTTCATAAACTACATTTGTGTTGGCAAAGACATAATTAGGTAATATCAGTCTGAAAAATGTCAATCTTCGGTTCATAATGTAGCCTTAAAGCTTATTGCTACCACTCTGGCAGTTATTTGACACCATTACCAGAACCCTCACTGCAGTCAACAGATCTTCAAAAACCTGTTTTTTGTAGCAAACAGTAACTACCGTTGGGTGGTGCTGCAAGTTCAAGCTTCTCATTAAATTGCATTATTTAAAGGGAATGTAACTGGCTAACATTTAATAAGAAAATGTCCCTTTTTTTCTGGGTCTTTGTATGCCTTTATTACCTACTTAAGGTTTAATATTGAAACCTTGCAATAATTTTTGAAATACACATTACATATACCTTTCAGGCCACACAGAATTATTCTGATTTTATTTGAAAATCTATTAATGTTTCCCGTTATGAAATTGTACATGCCTCATTAGAGGGCAAAAGTAATAATAGTATCACTTAAAATGCCTTTTACTTTGTGCAATATCATATAAATCAAGATTGTGTCTTGTCTTCAGAGTTTATATAATGGATTATTAAGTTAATGGACAGACTGGTAAAATTATATTTATTGAAATAATTTAGACACCTGTCTACCAGCAGCAAATAAATATTACCAACATGCAGTCTACAATATTCCCTAGGATTAAAGAAAAATTACATAACCATTTTCCTGATACTGTGAGACATGCTCACACATTGCTGTATGCATTGTCCTATATAAATTATTTCAAGTTTTAAAATCAAGGACATGACGCATGGAAGGTTTGTACATACTTGTCATTATGCAGTATTTATTTAAAAAAAAATTAATGTATTTTTTTTAATTTTCACACGTCTGCAACTCTACTTATGGTTTAGTCATGTAAATAGCACTATTCCAGTGATCACTGCTGTCTTGTACATACTATCTTTTAAAAAGTTAAAAGGAATACAGTTGGGGGAAAAAAAAAAAAAAAAAAAGGCAGATTAGGCCTGTAATGAACACCAACTAATGTAAATCAAACTCATTCTGGTGATGGTATTTAACACTTTAAATAAAACATTTTCTTTACAGAGCTTGTGTGCAGTGCTTTGTTTCTTTTCTCACTGTTATGACCATAAGCTGTCTGAGGCTGCAAGGCCGGGCTCAGGCTTTGGTGTCACCAGGATGTGAAAGGTGCTGGGGCTGTACAAAGCACATGTGTCTGTGTCTCTCGGATAAATGACAAAAAAAAAAAAAAAAAAAAAAGCCCAATTTCAGGGCTGGCCACACTCCAAGTGGCTGGCAGGAAGGCTCTGCTTGGCCTCCCCAAAGCAATGCCAGCGGTGGTCCCTGGCATGGGGACCTTTCAGTGTTCCTGCCTCTGCTTCATTCACTGGGAAAGCTGTAGCCTTAGATTTTTAGTTGTTGGACTGTAATATTAAACAGATTGGACTATGAAAAGGACAAGTTAGTAAGCCTCTACTCTCCAGATACCACCTAACATTAGCCTTTTTTTGAGCAGGGCACAAATGAGGCCAGGCACTGGTAGCTCAGGCATAAGCAGCAGAGAGCAGGCCGTAGGCCAACACCTCTACAGCCACATGAGGCAGCTCCAGGGAGTTCAGTAGGAAGAGAGCAGGGGCAGTGCTTCCCAAAACCAGAGCTGGCTGTAGCCTGGCCAGGGGCAGGGGTGGAGATGGTGAAGGTGGGCATGGAGGCTTTCCTCTCTGCCTGTCTCTTCAGAGGGAGTGTTGGCACAGACAGTGGATGCTGGGGCTTGGCAAAACTCGAGCACTGCTGTTGAATTAGGCACCTATGCCTTGGAAAGTGACAGGCCAAAAATGTCTGCAATATTATCATTTTTCCAAACAGTCCTTTACTTATGGGTGGCCAGGCCCAAAGAACTGTGGTGAATGGAGTTAAATCCAGTTGCAGGCTGGTCACAAGTGGTGGCCCCCAGGGCTCAGTATAGGGGCCACTTCTCTTCAATATCTTTTTAACGATCTGGACAAGGGGATTGAGTGCACCAGCAGTAAGTTTGCAGATGACACCATGTTGGGCAGGAGTGTTGATCTGCTCAATGGCAGGAGGGCTCTACAGAGGGATCTGAATAGGCTGAGGCCAACTGTATGAGGATCAACAAGGCTAAGTACCTGGTCCTGCACTTGGGGCACAACCCCATACAATGCTGCAGGGGGAAGAGTGGCTGGAAAGCTGCCTGCCAGAAGGGGACCTGGGGGTATTGGTCAATAGCCAGTTAATATGAGCCAGCAGTGTGCTCAGGTGGCCAAGAAGGCCAACAGCATCCTGGCTTGTATCAGAAATAGTGTGGCCAGCAGGACTAGGGAAGTGATTGTGCCTCTGTACTCAGCTCTGGTGAGGCCGCACCTCAGATACTGTGTTCACTTTTGGGCCCCTCACTAAAAGAAGGTCTTTGAGGGGCTGGAGCATGTTCAAAGAAGGGCAATGAAGTTGATGAAGGCTCTAGAGAACAGACCTTACGAGAAGCGGCTGCGGGAACTGGGGTTACTTAGTCTGCAGAAAGGGAATCTAAGTGGAGACCTTAACGCTCTCTACAACTACCTCAAAGAAGGTTGTAGCAAGGTGGGGGTTGGTCTCTTCTCCCAAGCAATAAGCGATTGGAAAAGAGGAAATGGCCTCAACTTGTACCAGGGGAGGTTTGGGTTGGATGTTAGGAAAATATTTCACTGAAATAGTTGTGAGACATTGGAACAGGCTGCCCAGGGAAGTAGCTGAATCATCACCCCTGGAGGTATTCAGAAGTTGTGTAGATGTGGTGCTTAGGGACATGGTTTAGTGGTAGACTTGGCAGTGCTAGGTTAACAGTTGACTTGATAATCTTGGAAGTCTTTTCCAACCTAAATGATTCTATGATACTTTGGGACAATTTCACAAGGTTCTTGCTGCTTCCACTCACCAACACCTTCTTGCCCACCTCCACTTAATTTCAAACAAAACAAAGCTATAGATCTCTATAATCTTAACAGTCCTGTGAAGGGCTTTGCTCAGGACTTACTTCTAAAGATTGGCTCAGATGGTGGATTCGTGCTGTTATTCTCAGAAGTGTTTGTGCCAGTGAAAAGTGCAGTAAAACACTCTGTTACCCTAGTTGTGTGGCTTTTCTGCTTCCATGCCTTTACTGCAGGTCTTCCAGGCTTAAGAGGTGAGATGCTCTTGCTATATATAATGAGGATGAGCATGTAGCCACCATGTGCTAAGCAGCATGCCTGCACTATTAGATAGCTGTTCATAACCATATAATATTAAAATATAAGCATTTTTATATAGAAGGTTAACTACCAAAGGTTAAATACGACATAAAAGTTAACAAAGCATTAGCTTTCATTGCTTCTTCACAAAGTTATGTGACTGGCGGGGGGGGGGGGGGGGGGGGGGGGGGCGAGGCACGAGGTCTGGAGTGGTTCGTGTCTATTTTCTTTATTTTTCTTATCTCAGTGTAAGGCTCACCTCCCTGTCATCTAAGCAGCAAAAAGCAGACACAGATCTATAGGAATCTTTCAAGTTTGATTACCCTCTCTGCCCCCTCTTTGGTAAACATTAACAGTGAACCTTAATCCAGAGCAAAAATTTAAGGGAGAAAGAAGACACGCATGGCACACATTCCCCTAGGTAAGAATGGCCCACATTTAGGACAGATTCATGGGAGCTGGTTTTAGCAGGCAAAAAAATAAAGATATACACTACTAAGACCAAAGATAAATCATCTTCTGGAATTACTGGCTTCATACGTGCCTATTTTAGATATCCTATTTAGGATGGAGTGAATCACTCTGGGGAGATCAATTTCTCTCCCTCTCTCCCTGTTGGCCACAGAGGCAGAAAGAGCGATGGCTGTTTTGAGCTGAATTTCTAACTTTGTGGCAGCTGAGCTTAGGAGAGATGGACTCAGTCTCAGCAGCCAGGAATAAGAGCAAGGACTCCATGGTCCTTCATTAGCAAGTCCTATCTCAGCTGCCTGTGTAATTAACAGGTCTGAGGGCAGCAGGCAGCTGATGACTGATGGGGAAGGAAATGTCTGGGAATCAGTTCCTCAGAACTGACAAACTGCCCTGTCAGGTCACTCAGCCCAGTCCTTGCAGAAAAGAGAAGCAGTTGCCCATCTATGATAATTAAACTACAGAAAATTAATGCCCCAAAATATATTTGACATGAGGTCACACAGAAAGGAAAGAGCATCACAGCACTGCAGAAAGTACATGGCACAGCACTGAGAAAAACAGTCAGAAGTGCCTGCCCTTCTTGAATCTTCCTGCAACCAAGAACAGTTTCTTAAGTGCCATACAAAATGTATATATTGCTGTAGTGATGTTGGCATGAAAACAGAATGGATAAGGGGCGCTGGATGCCATTAAATACATAGAAGTTTAGGATATCTCAGTGGAGTGGGAGTGGGGCTGGCACTGTTAGACTGTTTCTGTGGAATGGATTATTTCTCTGGACAGCTGTTAGCAGGGATGGTGTGAGAGGCGTTAGTCAAAGTCCTTTCTAGCTGCAGTTGTGGTTAGGGAACGATCAGTGATTTAAAGATGATGTTTATATTAAGGTGATACCACACACTGAAATAAAAACAAAAGAAAATCCCAACACTTACTAGGCAACAAAATGCAACAAAACAGTCCTACTATGTGAATATGCATCCAACGCATGAAGAAAAGGCTGGTATTACACTTGCCAATTTATGTCAGTCTAGTTTGAAGAACAATAGCTACCAAAATTACTACCCCCTTGAAGAGAATAAAAAGCAGATTTAGGGAATACTGAAGGATGAAGGAGGACTGTGAAATTATCAATGTAACAATGGGAGAGATATTTTATTGATCCCCTGTTTTGTTTCTGATGAATTAGCATGTTAGCTGCAGCATTCCTGAACAGTGGCAGAGAGCTGCCCTGAAGATGTAGAAGAGTTATCTCTACCAGCCCCATCACCCAGGGACCAGCACACTGAGAGTGCTGCTGCATTGGAGGCAACTACGTTAAGCAGCTTGTCGACATTTCAAGTTCCTTCTTATGGTTTACCACACACTGGCAAGGACACAAAGACAAAGATTTTCTTTATCTAACAGTTTCTCAGTCCATATTCTGATTCCATACCAGCTTCCAAGCTGTGATTTTCTGTTTTGACCTTCTGGACTCAAGAGCTGCTTATTCTCATATCAGCTAACTTGGACTTGCAGAAGCCTTAGCTACCACCTGCCACTTACCTGAGGCATCAGTGCATGTATTTTCAGGGCCACATGCACAAACAATTCTTGTCCTTTGCAGTGCTTCAGTTGTACAAGCAGAACTGCCTGAAGGCCAGCAGCTCTGGCTCTCTAAGAATGGCCCTAGGTTAGTGGGCACTACTGCAGTAGACAACTTTATTCCTCACTGGCAAAGACACAATCTGGAGAAAAGACATTTTTGTATAGGGACCGATGCAGTTTAGCTGTTGAAACAAAGCTGTAAATAAGAAGAGATCTCAGAGTAAGCCAAGAAATGTTTGGGTTACAGGAAGGGGAACAGACCACCAAATCAGCTGAAAAACTTGACTCTAATCTGTTCCCAAAACACATGAGCCAGGTGCTAGGCAAGGACATGCTGAATGGAGATACAGAAGTGATATGTTCCTGCCAGCAAAAAAGAACCTCAAACCAATAAAAATCTGTTAGCATTGCTCTCAGCTTTCCTGTCCTACTGACAGGAAAGAAAAGCATGAAAAAGAAAATAAAATGACCATGAGAATCTTCACTTCAGACTACCAATTTCTGTGAACTGTATTCATTTCTAACCCAGGATTTCTTGTTTTTAATTAACATACTGAGTTATCAATAAAGATCACAGTGTCAGTAGGACTAGTTATCTTCAGTCACACAGTTGAATAACTAAAAACTTATTTTTGTAAAGTAATTGTTTTCTTTACCTGCAAAGGTTTTCCTTCTTTATTTTCTTCAGTATTGGTTCATGAACTAAGAGCAGGACCAACCTGCCTCAACATGACATTTTCACATCTAATATAGGACAAGGAGCAATGGCTTTAAACTGAAAGAGGGAAGATTTACATCAGATATTAGGAAGACATTCTTTAGTCTGTGGGTGGCAAGGCCCTGGCACAGGCTGCCCAGAGAAGCTGTGGATGCCCCATCCCCGGAGGTGCTCAAGGCCAGGCTGGATGGGGCTTTGGGCAACCTGGGCTGGTGGGAGGTGTCCCTGCCCATATCAGGGGGCTGGAATTAGATGATCATTAAGGTCCCTTCCAAGCCAAACTATTCTATGACTCTATGATTCTATGATAATATGTGTCTGATTTATACTTTAAATGTGAGCAGATGCCTTTGGCAACAGATTTAGAATATTCTGGCATATAGTTACCTCCTTCCCTCCCTTGGCAGCTTTGCGTGCATGACCAGTGTTGATTAACAAACTTAGTTGTGACAGCTGGGTGTCAATGCAATTCAGCAAGCCACGCATACAGCCTGAGATGGCTGTCTTCAGACATCTAATTTAGGTGGAATTCAGAAGGCCAAAATTAAGAGTCTATTTAATTGTGCTCAATGGAAAGAGACAAGAGGCCCTCCAGGGTAATTCTAATTTAGGATCCTCTGGAAAGTCATTTTGAGCACCTTTCACTATCAGCTACATAGGAGGCCCAAGGCAATTCAGCTTCCAGGGTAGTCCATGTGAATAGTTCCAAAAATTGCAATGCCATCCTCTTGATAAGGTGTAAGGGAAGAATCAGCGCTTATTACTTTCAGAACTTTTTCCTCCCATAAATCATCTAGGGAAAATCTCTCTTCTGAGACCTGAACTGCAATTTGAATGTTGGGAAGGCAAAAATGTAAAGAAGAGAGGAATTGACCCACTGAAGCTTTTCCCTCCCCTAAAGTGCCCCACCACCCTCTCATGCAAACCTCAGGACTTCATTCTAACATTGTGGCAGACCTTGGCCATGGTGACATGAGTTTTGTTTATATTTCTGCTCTCAGACAGCTCCTTGAGTTCCACTTGAAGACAAGCAAGATGCCACCTGGCTGCTGGAACCCTTCAACAGCATTGTTCTGGTGTGCCTGGATCACTTCAGCCTCTGGACTTCATTCAATAGATCACATCTGCACTGCTCAATTAAACTTGCCAGATCCAGTTTGCAGGCATGGAGACATAAGAGGACCAATTCTCGCCTGCGTAGGGACAGGACCCAGGGGACCCAGGAAGTCCAGGCTTATGGAGTTAAATGAAACATCTGGGAGATGTTGAAGAGCCATCATGTGTTGTTGCTACCACAGAAGAGACAGGATTAGTGGGAGCTGGAGGGCATTCTAAAAGTACTACAGCACATATTCTGCACGAGGGATAAGAGCCAGCCAGTTTGCTGAGAGACCTGATTCAGAAAAAATAAGCAACGGAGCCATGGTCATTTTCTGCTTTTGCAGAAGTCTGACTGTCTGGACAAATATTTAGTTTGCTTAAGTTGGTCCTACTTGTATGAATTTGCAAAAATATAACAGATTCAAAACTGATTAATCACAATCAACAAGGATGACCTGAATGAACCAAGCAAAGCCTGAGGAAAAACAAACAAACAGAAACTACTAAGTGATTTAATTCATTTCTCTCCATCCCTTGGCCACACCCAGGTGTTTCCTAGTCTAGTTAAGCACCTGTGTTATTGTCCCATAAGTGTTTCAATAGTTAAAACAAATAAACAGGGTGCATGTGTTGCGTTTTGATTTGCTTTGATTTGTTTTTCCAATAAAGGGCTGTCATTGGCCTAACTGGTTTGTGGAAGGGGTGCAGTTACTTGTGTTTCAGGGCTGAAGCTGATCTCCAAGTCTTAGAGAAAACAATAAGCTTTTTTGGTGGGTTGGGTTATCCTGCCCTGGTCTACCAAGGGGCATCATGTAATTTCATTTGAAGCATTTAGCAGGGGCATGATCAAACTTAGGTGGAACAAAAGGCTGTGTTCCAGCATGGTGGCTCCCATGGTTTTCCAGGCTAGCTTTAATCTTGTTGCTGATCTGCGGCCTTTAAGGATGCCAAATAACACTGAAATGAAATTTCATAAAAATCATATTTATGAGTCTTTAACTGACACTCTCTTTCTTTCTCAAGTTCCCTTATGCCTAAATGTGTTCTTTATTTATTTATTACTAGCCTCCTATTCACTGGCCACATGTATTCAGGTCAATACAGCTTGAGTCATTCAAAACAAATTACTCTCTGTAAAGAAAAAATAAATAAATATGTAGTGTTGTCTTGGTTGAAAGCCAAGAAGAAAATGGCAAATAGAAAGGAAACAGCTCACAATTCATGCAGAAAAGGAAAGTTAAGGGATAAGTGCCTGCCTTGCAAGGCTTCACAATAGGCCATTGTCAAATTAAGACAAATCCATACATCATCTCTCCTGGAAATGAACAAAACTGAATGTGTTTTAGGAATAACTATTACCCAAAACTCTGCAGGGGGAGAAGCAAGCTGGAGGAAGCTGTGATGCATTCATCTCCCACTGAGACTTCGCTGGAACTTTCTTTTGTTGGGAGAGGAGCTCATGTCCAGGAGGGTTATTGAGAATATGAAACTCCACAGATCCCTCAAGATCTTCACAGATGACAGGCATGGCTGAGTTAGATGGTGATCAGTGTGTAGCCAGGGCTGGGTTTGTTAGAAATGTTTATATGTCTCACTAAACATTAAAATGCAGGTACCAAAAATTACTAATGAATCAGCAGTGCGGTGGAAGGACTTTTTGGCTCTTGAGAGATATGGAGGCACAGGGAGCTGCAGGACAAGACCTGTGCTCTAATTATTTTTCATTCATCACTGAACTATCTTATAGCCAACACAACCATTTCAGTGCAGCATCTAAGAAGTGCCCTCTGCCAAATATTCCACTTCCATGGAAGACTGGGACTCCTCAGGGAGAGAAAATACGTTACCCACTGTTATCCTACATAACAGGGGCATGGTATCTCCCTCTGATGGATGTTCCTGTGAGAAGGGAGTGGTCCAGGTTTTCCATCTAATGACACCAGACAGATTTTGTGGCTGTTGATCCCCATTAGGTATTGGGCTCTCCTCCTGCCCTGGCCACTGCCTCTCCTCCTGCCCCTTCGCCACTGCATAGGTCATATAAATGCCTAACCTGAGGTTACACATCCTGCATGTATTACAAGAGCAAATTTACCACAGCCTCCCCTAGCTCCCAACACTGTTTCTCTGCCTTCACCTCGGATATGCCCTCTCTCATGGTACTAAAGTTTAAGGATGCTCTGCTGGCTAGCAGGTATCTAGGAACAGGACTCATTTTACCTAATTTCATCAGTCTGCCAGCTGGGTATGTGTACCGGAGTTGTTCAATCTGGTCTCCCTTTACAGGCAGTGGAACTGGCACTTTTAGAACTCAGTCTGACATTTTAGATGTCTCTGTTAGGATGAGAATGGGTCATAGATTAGTTGTACTCATTCTTGTCGCTGACTATAAAGGGAATAGCTCCAGTCAGCTGAATCCCATTAATTCTCTCTATACACTCAAATGGATTTTTCACTGAGGCCTACCCCTCCAGTACAGAAGAAGCACTGCCGTAGCCTCCAGACCAAGGCTGGTGAAGACATGTACTGAGTGCTGCAGGATGGCAGCCAAAATAACCTCAGTGGTTGCAGGGCAAGAGATGCCTTGAGCTAGCCCAGCAGAGATAGTAGAGACAGGTCTGGATATGTGTGAAATAGCAAGGGTTCATGATGGGTAGGGTGAAAGCTCTCTCCCAAAAAGAGGAGGGCAGACTTTCTTTCAGGTATTTATTTCTGCCTCATGTTTCATTTTAAAAGCATGTTTCATTAGTCCCAAATGTGGGAGGTTGAGTTCCTCCTGCACCAGAGAAGCTTCACACCCAAATCTCTCACCTAGCAGAAAGGGGCCCCAAAGCCAGCTCTGAGGCATCTAGTGGATGAAGGACTTTCCCAGCTAAGGCAGAGCCAGATGGACTTGCAGGAATGAGGGGTGGGCTGAGTAGATAGGCATGGCTGTGTTCTGGTCCTGGATCTGAGGATTTTGGATTTAAACAGATGCCGAGTAAAATAGACTTCACCAACCCTGCCATCTCTCACAGGCCACCTCACTCACAACACAGAAACAGGATTCCTTTCCTCTGATTTAGACTAAACTCCACTTCTACAAGTCACAAGGTCCTCATACATAAGCAGCCTATATCTGCTGTCAGAAAGCATCCCTCTTCCTTAATCTTCAATTTAACCTTGCTTTTTTTTTTTTTTTTCCCTTTTACTATCAACTATGATTTTAGTCCTAAAATCATATTCTTTTATCCCTCTGATAACATGTTCATTCCAGTTGAAGAGAATGGTGTTCAGCAGGGAAACTTGCTACTGTATTTTGTCCCAGTGGTAGTTACTATTCAGTTACATATTCAGTTACTATTCAGTTACTCATTACCCTTTCCAGAGTGTGAGACAATGAGCTTGAGGAGCCAAGCACTTCTATCAGAAGAAGGGTACTTCTGTGAAGAAAGGGAACACAAAAGTAAAGCAATGATAAATGAAGTTTCTAACCTGATTTTATTTTGACATTAATGCCTGATGGGCTCCCAGTTTTGAAGGCCATACCCAGTCTCTGTATACCATCAATCCACTTGAAAATGAGACAAAACTCTCAAGTTGTCATCTGAGCCAGAGAAATGATGAAGAAAAGAATGTCACTTCAGCTGAGATCTCCTCTTGTTAATGTCAGTTCCAGTAATACCGGTGGGACGTGCCTGGGGAGGGTGCTGATGCAGGCTAAACTGGCAGATCTGGTGCTAGGAGGACATGGGGCTGTGCTAAAGGTGGTCTGGCTTGTGTAAGGACTGCAGAAATCACTGCTACACCAGCAGGCTGGGCCTGATTTTGAGAGATCAGTTTTGTAATACAGACTACAGTCTAAAACACCATATAGGCCATCATTTAAGAAAAAAATGAACACATAAGAAAGGTTTCTTGGAGTCCTGTGGACACCAAGAGGCAAGTGTGCAAGGAGGTGACAACAACGTGCACAGCACAGTTTAGAGGATGAGCCATGCCTCCCGAGGCTGCTCCAGAGACATGCAACCAAATAGACACTGGAAGAAAACAAAAGCCGGAACACACTGAGGGAAATACATTATTTGTGTTTCCAAAAGTTTTTTCCATATGCTAACAACTCCAGGCTTTCCCTTCCAAGTTTTCAGAGCTGGCCTACTCAGTAGCAAAACTTCTGCTAGAAGGAAGGCCTCCAGCCCTGCAGAAAAGGCTTAGAAAGACCAAAGGCAAAATGTTAAGGTTTTTTGACACTTTCTAATAATGAAATTACACTTTTTTTTTTTTTCCTAAAACATTGGAAAAATATTAGTTAATGATGCAACTAACCCACAGATGTGGTGCTTTCAGCATCACTGGGAGTGTTTCAAATCTAGACGTTGTATTAGAAGATATCCTCCAGTGTGAGAGAAGACCGGTGGTTTCACATAGGAATTTCACAGAGGGGTTCTGTGGCCTAAATATACTCATCCATTTTCACATTAATCTATTTTTCTGTGTACTCAGAGGAAGAGGAAATGATTGTGGCATCCAAACCATGTTTGTGCAGATATGTCAGTAAACAACAAATATAATTGTTGCCTTGGAGAGTAGATTTGTGCAGGTTTATTAGTATGATTGCATATCTTCTCTAGAAGTGCTGAAATTAAACAGAATGACTTTTTTTTTTTTTTTTTTTTCCAGTCTGTGCTTCTCTGTCTGGCCATCTTCTGGCTCTGCTATTAACCTTTAGTTGAACTAAACTTACAACTTTGAGCAACAGCTTGTAGAAAAGATGTTGTGTAAGGAAGGAACTGGAACTTGCAATCTTGCCTCTGTGATTTCAGCACAAGCTGAAAAAAATAGAAAACCAACCCAGGAGTTGTACTGCCTTTTTAAAAACAATTTATTGTTTCAACTGGAGGAGCCCACCCTGGAGATGTCTGTCTTGGATTCTTATATCATCAGAGTCAACAACAAAATTCCTGTTCACTGATGCAGCTAAAATTTTACCCGGTGGATTTGTCCATTGACTTTTAAGGATTTGTCACTTGGGAATGGAAAAAAGTATGCAAAGGTTTGGATATATATATATATGTATATGTACTATATAGAATATTTTATATATATTTAATATTGTGACTATATATGAGCAATGTAAAAAGACACTTTCTTGAATGTTTTTCCTCTAATAAAACTCATTTAAATTAAAAATTATCTTCAGGTTTTAACAGAAAGGTGAGCAGGACTTGGCGCGCAGTCTGGGTGAAGAAAGGATGTGCCGGACTGAGCAGTGGTGAAACATCCCATTGCTGGCTGACATTCAAAGTTCAAAGAGCAGCTCTTACATGTGCTTTTGGTTTAGGGCAAAGCGTGGTAAAGCACTTCCATAAAAGTTTTACTACCTGCTATTAAACCAGCGTTGACAACAGCTGTTGAGTGCCATATATTACATACGAGAAAACACTGGATCTACCCAGAACTTACCAAAAGTAAACACAGCACTGCACTGAGAGGGACAGCTGCCCTGCAGGCTGGCCGGGGACAGGGCCACCAACAGCAACAGTCATCTGAGGGTGACTGATAGGGAGGAATTTCTGCACCACAGGGTCTGGGCTCTGACTCAGCCAGGTCCCTCCAGAGCTGCAGGAAGCAGGAGGGAGATAACAGGCTCTGGTTCACACCATGCACACCAAAGAGGGGCAGGAAACAAAAATGTAAAAGGCTTTATTTCTGCTAAATCCTCCAATTTCCCATGTTAGAAGGTTTGCTTCCTACATTAAGTTTCGATTTTAATGGCTCTCTGAATTTTTTTTCTTTCCCTGGCCCAGGAAAGGGAAAACGAAGACTTTTCGGCACAGTGTGTTCCCTGTTAATTGGTTCTGAGGGCTCTGCCTCGCCTGCAGAGAAATTTTTTAGGTGCTGCTTCACATCCTTGCAGAAAAGCGGTTTTGTACCAAGAGATTAATTTATTCCACTGCAGATCACAACGTACCCAAAGCAAAAAATAGAGAGGTCTACTTTAGATGCTCACATGAAGTGCGGCTGACACACGGCAGCACGCATGGTGCCGCGGGCAGGCTGCAGCCTCTGGCCTGCCTGGCTGTGGCAGCCTTGGCCATCACCTCCCAGGCATGGGATGTGCGGGACAGAGGTGGGCTTCAGATTGGATTGGTTTGCTCTTCAAGTGCAGGGCTTGATGCAAAGTGTGGCTGCAGCCTGACAGTCAACTGGTACAGCGCTTTCCTGAGAAGCCTTTTGCTGAACTGCTGTGCCCACTGCTTTGTCCATCTCGAGTAGAGCACTGTCTAGTGCTGGGCTGTAATGTGGCCATTCTCTCTCCAAGTGTGTTTTTTTTTTTTTTTTTTTTTTTTTGCTTGTTTTTTTTTTTTCCCTATTCTACCTTTCCCCAACATTCAGAATTATTTTTAAGCATACAGCGTATTTTAGAGACAGAAGTTAAGCATGTGCACACACAGGCACAGGGAAGAGATCAGCGTACAAGCAGGCTATGGAGTGAAGTGACCCTGTTCTCCTGGGTCCTCTTGTCCTCTCCTTCAACCTCCAGCTCTGACGACACCTTTCCCTTCATATAAGGTGCATCACTGCCACACTCATCCTTCCTATGTGACCAACAAACTACACGGTTTTACTTTTTGACCTTTTTCTTGTAAGAAAATTCCATATTAACATTAAAAAAAATCATATTTCTTACATATGTGACCCATGTGAATTCATGGAGGTAAAATTAAAGTGGAAGATTAAAGAGAAAATTTTGTAGTCTGCTCAGGCTGCATTAGGTTCTGCTCACTTGTTCGTCTTGCACACAAAGTTAAATCCTAAGATGTACAAACCTCTGATGTTAAGATGGTGCAATTTTTGCACAATCACTCTCTGCTAATTGCAGCAACCAATTTCACTTCTCAGCAGTGTCTTCTCAACCTATGAGGCAAGAGTGACTGTGTACAACACATTCAGTACTGGATGGGGTTTCATCTCTGGTTTTAACTTCCAAGGTTCTGGGGATCAAAAAACTCAGAGAGGCAGTGATGGTATGGACATTCAGCTCATGACAGTTCAACATTTTTCAGGCTGATAAAAATCCAGGCTGTGACAGCAGCAGCTACCTGACCTTAATTGCCTCAAAGCTCTGGTCAGAAGGCAAATGCCAAATCACTGCTTTCAACACTGAAAATTCTAACACATGAGCATTTTTACTGGCTGTACAGAGGGTTTTATCTCTATCTCATCTTGTTTAGATGACTAAAGCTGATTTCAGAAACTCTCCTTAGCAAGTTCCCTCAGCGAACTCTGAAGTTGCAGGAGACAAAGCCAGGACTGGCTTGATTGCCCTGGGCAATAAAGTCTTCTCTTTACTCACTGAAGCAGTAATGAAAGCATCTCCACACTGCCTCTGGATGCTGGTAGACTGTAAAACCACTCGTGGTATTTCCAGAAAACATTTCAGACACAGTCTTGCACTAAAACCTTGGCTCCAGACCTCACAAATACAATGGAAATCAATAGGACTGTTTGTGGCTACTGGGACCTAAAAAGGAATTTGATGCATTTGTGAATTCTTAAGGCTGAGACAAGAGACATGAGATTTCTGGATAGGGTACAGTAGCCATTTAAAATGTTGTTCACTTGTTTCCTTACTACCATGAATATCTTTTATAATATTGATAAAATGAATAACAAGTTGGAATGCACAGTCACTCAGTGAAACATCTGAAACACTGTGTCAGGAGGGAAGGATAACTGCTTTGTTTTCCTGTAAGCAGAGAAGCAATTCTATGTGGATAGACCATGAGAGGCTTCAGAGGCTTCAGAGGGGTTATATGAGTTGGTGCCTGTGACTGGAAGGACTGAACTCAGTGACCCTTCTGGGATGCCTGCCTCTCACAGACTCCTTGCAAAATCATAGAGAAGTCACTGAAGTCATATCTAAGTACACTAAACACAGTCCTGTGAACCTCAGTTCCCAATCTACAAAAAAAAAAAAAAAAAAAAAAAAAAAAAAAAAATCATATTAATAACAATAATAGTAGTATAGCTGCACCTCAGAGCACAGCGCCTTTCTGGGTACCTCACTTCAGTGCTTAAAGGGTGCTTCCCCAAAATAGAACCCTATCAAAAATTGTTATATACACATTTCTTATTTTCTATTCCTTTTCCCTAAGTTATGCTCACCCTTCCCCTGCTCCTCTAAGGTGGGCTGTTTCATTCTGGTGTGGGTTGAGGAGTTTCCAGCTTCTGAAGTGCCTTCTGGAACAGGAGGAGTATGACGTTTGTGTTGAGGGTTTCCTCTTCCTCTCTCCTGGGGTTTTTTGTGTACAATTGCTAACACACTTTTGCACCTTCCTTCTCTCTTCACTGGCCTGCAGCCCCATGTTATGCCCAGATCTGCAGCAAACCAAGTAAACCAGAGCTGCAGTCAGGTGAGGAGGAGTTCAGACAGAGCAAGCCTAACAAGCAGCAGCCCAGAGGCCTTGCAGACTTGCCTCAGAGCTCCTGGCCTGTTACTAGCAGCAGCAATGTGGTATTACAGGGCCACATGTAGCTCTTCCCTGATGTCCATGTGCTGTAGTCTGGGGATGTACTGCCTGTTCCAGTGAAAGTTGGGCAAAACCAAAAGCATCAGCAGAAGCAGATGTGCTTTTTTTTTTTTTTTTTCCTTTTTTTTTTTTTCTTTTTTCGTGTTTAGACAATGTAAGACCAACATTATGCTTTAAGAGAAAGTGCCTGTGCTGTAAATGCTGAAGACCAGGGGAAAAAAGTCACTCAGGAGTGACTCCACAAAACTTGTGGGCAAATGCGCCCATAACCTGAAGGAACCGGGCAACTTGGAGAAAACACCCAAAATATCACAGCCTATGAAGTCCTGAGGCACCAGGCCCTAAGATTACAGGAATTTGCTCCACATCCTCTCGTCCCATGCTTATAAATCATTATTTCCAGCCTTGCTAAATCAGACATGAACACAAAAATTGCTATAAAGTGAACTGGAGCAAGATTCCAGCTCCTTCAAAACTGAAGAGCCTAAAGCCATGGCTTATCTCCCACACCCACATTTCATGTAAAATGTGTCTGGCTTAAGGAATGACTGTCACCAGCCCCCCCAGGGCTGTGAGAGCACCCTGTGCTTGGCACTGAGGTGGTGGGTGGCAGACAGCTGCTGCCACGCAGGAGGCTTTGCGAGGTGGCAGGGCTGGGAGCTCTCCTTCACACCAGTGGGAAAGTTTCTGGGTAACACGGAGCTTTGTGCCATAGGCTGGGGGCAGCCTCTTGTAACTCTGAGTATTATTGTGTATTTACATAACAAAAATAAAGGAATGTAATAGCTGAATACATTATATCCTGGTTTTAATAGGAAGGAAAACCACAGCTATGTTGTGCAGCTAAACATGTTCTGCAGGCAGACCAAAAATGTGAAGATTGCCTTGCTGAGCCAGCTATTGTGTTTTAAGGCAAGGGGATAAAGATTTATAATCCCTCCCCAATCTGTGAAAGCTTGTCTTCCTACAGTGTCAGGGTCAGACATAATGTAACACTTCCATAACTGGTGTTTCTCTGTAGACCCAGAGAAATATCTGAAACCAAGTCCTTGTCTCTGTGATGTTTGTCATGCCCTACCTTTGACTCATCCTAGACAGATCTCTATCTTCCACCAGAGTTGTCAGAGCTATCAACAGAGACATTTTTTAAGTTCCTCTCATGGTGTTATTTGTCAGACACAACCATTAAGGGATAATTAGCAGATAAATGCCACTCAAAGTCATGTTCTGACCCTGCTAGTAAAGCTTTGGCTTTTACCTATACCCTAGTATTTTTATGTTTATCTGGAGTACAGTGCTGTACAGACATTATTGAGTTCCCTTTAAATTAGAGCTAAGTCTTTCTTATAAGTTAAAAGGAGCAAAATCAGCACAGAAGAGGTCTTATAAATAAATACCTGAGCATAGATCTGAGAAAAGGACTGGCAAAAGGAGCTCATGTGAGCAACCTGCAAATTCCCTTCTGTATATTGCACTATAAGGGAAAACTGAGCCTACATATTCAGACTTACTTACACTTCAGCATGTGACCCTTTGAAATAATTTATACCAGTTTTACCCACTCTTTACCGGGGTTGAGGGATTTAAAGAACACCTTTTTGCTCAAAGTGCAGCATGCAGGTCTGTGTGGGATTTCAGGTAGGTTAGGCTGAGCAACATCCACACTGCCACTAAAAGTAAGCTGTAGCATGACCAGGATTAGCTTTCATTAAGTTCTCTGATCCAGTACACATACATTAGTATAGACCCAGACTTGCAGAGGATGGAGTTGTGAATACAAGGGCACAGGGTGAGAGTAGAGAGGAGACACCTCCCCTGGCAGCACCATGGACCTGAGAACAGGTCTGGGCTGGGATTTCAGTGCTGTGTCAAGGACCTGTGCTGATTTCAAACACCACACTTCGAAGCTGCTCAGCTGGAGCAGCTCACATACCTCCTTAGCAATAGAATAGATCCTTGGTGCACACCCAGCCTTAGCCTCTGTTAACTGCATCTGTAGACATCAAATTCTCCATTATGCAAGTGCTAACAGCTAACCTGTCTGATCAGAGGCAGTCAGTCATGTTTCAATCATTAAATTTTCATTGTCATCTGAAAATTTAGTTAGGTGTGCTCACTGCTGCCTAAGTCCTACTTGAATCCACAAAGTAGTCAATACTCTGGGTACATTTCCAGAGGAGCACAAATTGAGAAGGATTTTCAGAATATCCTACCTGTTCTGTTAAGTGCCCTCTGTTCTGCATGTAAAAACCAGATATTCACTGGCCAGAGAAAAACACCAGGTCATGGCACTGCTACACAGCTGTGGAGACCTGTGCTCTAGGCACTGCTTTGACAAATGCTGTAGTTACTTCTGCCTCTATGCTTATTTAATTGTTCCCATTCTCAGCTCCAGCCTCACAACACACACACAATTGCTTGTTCTGTGCTTTGTAGCAACATGTGCGTACACATCTGTAGGTCCCATGGCTGAGAGCAGATGGTCTCCAGCTGCATCATTGTGCACTCTGGTTTCATCCATCTTCCCAAGCTGAACCGTGCCCATTTGAGTGGGGTGTCTCAGGGTAGGCAGGGGGTTGGCAGGGAAGCTCAGAGCAGAAGAGCAGAAAAGCAGCACTGCCAAAATAGGACACAGCATTTTCCCACTGAGGATCACTGCACCACTCCCAAGAATGCAGTTAGACATGGCATTTGGCTAAAAGGGTGGGTTTGGGTGTGCTGCAGGTTTGAAGGTGAGCCATTCTGGCCACTGCAATATGTGAGAAATGTGGTGGGAACCCAGTTGCCCAAGTGGGATTCCTGCAGCCTCATCTGGAAGGGAACTTTGCACTGTGTGTGTGCATGCTTGACCACACTTGGCTGTGTGGTCAAGTAGTGTCTTGTTCCTACTGAGCAGCCTCACTGGTGCATTACTGTTTGTATCTCTTATCTGTTTGTGTCTGCTGTGCCTCACACATAAGAAGCATAAGTTTAAGCATTTAAGTGAGATTGGTTAAAAGTTAGGCCTTTCTGACCTGTCTTTTCTATCATTAACTTCTATGATTAGTCCTTATGGGAAATTCATTGATCAGATGCCATGAACGTGAAACCCACAGTGAGTTTAGAAACACATGGGCAAGATCCATTGATTTTGGTGATATTTTCTCTGACAGAGAGCAGCGTGTTTTCTGCTAGTAGTCAAAGACAGAAAAAAACCCTGCCACTACAATGTTCAGGCAGCAAGTCAAGTGTATAACAGGAATTTCGCTGTCTCCTAGACAGGACCTGAAACAGAAACAAGAGACATCAACTATGGTTTTGATGTAGCAGCAGACACAGCTTGGGACCCTTGGTGATTCAGAAGTCACTTTTATTTCACTCACAGCTGGCTGCTGTGATAATCTGCAGTTGTTGTGCATCCTGCAGCCCCAGTCATTACAGCTTTTTTATGTGCAAGGAACTTCCACTTTCTGAAGGGGAATGCCACTGCTGGAGGCTTAACCTGACCATAAGGTTTTGCAATGATGAGTGGCTCATACATATTCCAGGAAAAAAGAAAAAAAAATCTGACTGTGCCTTGGTTCAGCAAGTTTAGTCATTCTTGTACCTTTAGCTTCAGTAATACAAGCGCTTTATTACAATAGTCAGAATTTGAGGGATTTTTCTTAGTAATGGTACAAAACATGTATTTATGGAAGCACTTGTATAGGAAGGCACAACTTCATTTAGCAACAACCATGTTTACAATTTATTTTATTTTATTTTTTAAATGCATAGAAAAAACTGGAGTTGCTTTGCTTGTTGTTCCCAGACATGTTACAATAGCAATGAAATGAGGCAGTGAAGGAAGTGCAGAGCATCACAAAGCAATAACTTTACTAAAAATGACCATCACAAACCTGGAGACTGGTATTTGGATAGTAACTTGAAATAAAGTAACTTGAAATATGCAAATAACCCCTTTCAGCATCCAAATATCCTTATCTCCTCCCTGCAGAGATGAAATCCCAGAGCCATACTCTTTGTTGTGAAAGGGTGTTGGAGTCAGCACATCAAGCATAGGAAGAAAGCTTGGCTCTGAAGAAGTAGCAGTATTTTTTAAATCTTTCTGACTTTCCTGGGCACGAGTACCTGCAGCCCTGAAGCAATTCTGTGGGACTCAGCTTCTCACAGCCATGTCCTTTGCATGAGAATGAAAAACAAAGAAAAAGGACATCATCATCTGGTGTCCTGTATTTTGCTGTGAAATCATGGAGACCAAGGGATGGATTCATCTGACCCAAGGATTCACCTAGATTCCCCTTACAGCAGATGGAAGGACCCAAGCAGCTGTGCCATATAACCCATTTCTTAGTAAAGTAGTCAGGACTAACTGTACCCTAGACATGCATATTGTCCATAAAGCAAATTGTGGGTGGCAAGCTCACATGCAGAGATGTGAAGGCAGATGAAAAGAGCCCCACTCCTGTAGCCTCTCAGGACCTGAAGGCAGTACTGTAAGGGCTCTTGGGGCCACGGGTACGTAAACTCCACCTAATTGTTCCAAGGTGACAAAGTTCTTTTGAATGTTGACCTTATTCTTTATCCCCAGAGTAGATGAAAAGGATTTTCATGTACCAACATAGGCTGGGGGCCAACTGGCTGGGAAACAGCTTTGCAGAGAAAGTCCTGGGAGCATGGACAAGAGGTTGACCGTAAGCCAGCAATGTGCCCTTGCAGCAAGCAAGCCAATGTACCCTGGGCTGCATTAGGCAGAACATTGCCAGCAGGTCAAGGGGGATAATCCTTTCCCTCTGCTCAGCTCTGGTGAGACCCGTCTGGAAGTGCTGTGTCCAGTGCTGGGCTCCCCAGCATGAGAGAGACATGTACTTGAACAAGCCCACTGAAGGGTCACAAAAATGATGAAGGGACTAGAGCCTTTGTGATACAGGGAGACCTGGGGCTGCTTAGCCTGGAGAAGAGGATGTTCAGGGACAATCTCACCAGTGTGTGTAAATACCTGCAGGGAGGGTGCAAAGGAGAGAAGCCAGGCTCTTTTCAGTGGTGCCCAGTGACAGGAAAGGAGGAAATGGACACAAACTGAAGTGAAGAAAATTCTATTTCAGCATAAGAAAAGACATTTCTACTATTGGGTGGTCCAACACTGGCAGAGAGGCTGTGGAGTATTGTTGGAGATATTCAAACCCTGACTGGATGTGGCCCTGAGCAACTTGCTGTAGCTGACCCTGTTGAGCAGAGGGTTGGGCTAGATGTCCAGAGGTGCCTGACAACCTCAAGTACTCTTTGATTCTGTGATTTTTTTAAAGACCCATTTTTAAAATATTTTTCCTTCACATTGTAATTGTTTGGAAGCATTAAGTATTTCTGAATGTCTCAGTGGTACAGCAGTAACAGTCAACATGGTACTCTTCCAAGAGTTAGCTCAACTCTAATTTTTTTAGGCTGAGAATAGGTGATTTGGGCTCTGAGTTTCATTTTTCCCTTATCTTGCTGAAGAGCAGCTTTATCTGTATTTTAACATACTTGTTTGTCTAGCAATATCTTTGGGTTCTAAAAGTTAGCAAAGAGTTTGCAAATAAACTCTTGACAACATCCCTTGCTATTTTTAATGTTTTTCTGTTATAATGTTTGGTGCTAAAACCACTCAAATTTTTTCAACTTTTAAGGAGAGATTCAGAACAGACCAAAGCAGTCAGAGCACTGGCCAGCAAAACCATGCTTGTATTGCCAGGGCAGCACAAAACCAGCCAAGCCTTACTTGTCTCTAGTTTCCAAATATCTAATTTCCTTAGCACACAATTATGAAGACCAGTATTTTGTGAGGGACTGAATAGTTCTAGTTTCCCTCATTCACACATTCTGGATTCATTACAGAAAATACAAACATTAGAAGTAAATGATAGCAGTCAGAGAGAAAACTGTCATCTAAAGCGTGATATTAAATAATCAGTGAAATAGCCATTGTTTAGTATATTTACAATGCAATATTTTTATGCTGTCTGTGTTTTTGCAATGCCAGATTCATGTGAGCCATATTCAAGACAAGGAAAGGACGTGTGGCAAGGAAAGGACATGTTCTTAAAGGCTCTGGAGCTAACATGTACAAAGGATCGAAAAACTCACATGGCAGTTCTTAAGATGTTCACAAACTGAATGCTGGAGAAGCATATGCTCTATCTTCCAACCACTGAGTCCTTCAAACATCCATGTTAGACATAACAGTCTGGATGGATGGACAGCTAGATGGGTGAAAAACCGATTGGGTGGTCAGGCTCAGTGGGCAGTGGTTAGCAGGCCATACTCTACCTGGATGCTGGTAGGAAGTAGAACGCTGCAGGGGTCTATCCCTGGACCTGTGCTTTCCTTTATTGTTTGTTTAATTTATTATTATTATTATTAAGAGATAGTGTATACCAGCCATTGTAAATAATGTGTGGACAGATTATCTGGGGTGTCAGTTGGACATGCCAGCTCCTGATATAAACATGGGAAGCACCACCGAAATGCCCTTCCAGAAGCTGCCTGGCATACAGGGCACAGGCTCTGCCAGAGCTGGGCTGGCATGGTGTGGGGCTGGGAGCTCAGGATGAAGGCAGGGATGCAGTTGCTGCCAGCCCAAAGTCAGGCAGGTTTTTCTGCAGGGAACAGCTAAGATTGAGTGCACAGCTATAATTGAGTGAACAGCTATAATTGAGTGCACCCTCAGTAAGTATTGAGTGCACCCTCAGTAAGTTTGCATTGAGTGCACCCTCAGTAAGTTTGCAGATGACACCAAGCTAGGTGCGTGTGTCGATCTGCTCGAGGGTAGGAAGGCTCTGCAGGAGGATCTGGATAGGCTGCACCGATGGGCTGAGGTCAACTGTATGAAGTTCAACAAGGCCAAGTGCCGGGTCCTGCACCTGGGGCGCAATAACCCCAAGCAGAGCTACAGGCTGGGAGATGAGTGGTTGGAGAGCTGCCAGGCAGAGAAGGACCTGGGAGTGATGGTAGACAGTCGGCTGAATATGAGCCAGCAGTGTGCTCAGGTGGCCAAGAAGGCCAACGGCATCCTGGCTTGTATCAGAAACACTGTGACCAGCAGGGCTAGGGAGGTGATCGTCCCCCTGTACTCGGCTCTGGTGAGGCCGCACCTCGAGTACTGTGTTCAGTTTTGGGCCCCTCGCTACAAGAAGGACATCGAGGTGCTTGAGCGGGTCCAAAGAAGGGCGACGAAGCTGGTGAGGGGCCTGGAGAGCAAGTCCTATGAGGAGCGGCTGAAGGAGCTGGGCTTGTTCAGCCTAGAGAAGAGGAGGCTCAGGGGTGACCTTATTGCTCTTTACAGGTACCTTAAAGGAGGCTGTAGCGAGGTGGGGGTTGGCCTGTTCTCCCATGTGCCTGGTGACAGGACGAGGGGGAATGGGCTAAAGTTATGCCAGGGGAGTTTTAGGTTAGATGTTAGGAAGAATTTCTTTACTGAAAGGGTTGTGAGGCACTGGAACAGGCTGCCCAGGGAGGTGGTGGAGTCACCATCCCTGGAAGTCTTCAAAAGACGTTTAGATGTAGAGCTTAGGGATATGGTTTAGTGGGGACTGTTAGTGTTAGGTTAGAGGTTGGACTCGATGATCTTGAGGTCTCTTCCAACCTAGAAATTCTGTGATTCTGTGATTCTGTGATTCTGTGAAGATTGGAGGCTGGCAGCAAAGGCAGCAGAAGAGGCAGCACCAAAGTCCCCAGGGGAGAAGAATTTTGGGAAAGTATTTGGGGAGGGAGCAGAGGCGGGGAGAGCTGGAGGTGGGGAATGGACAGGAGGAGAGGTTGATGTGTGTCAGCTCCTCCAGAGTCCCATAAGAGCCTGTCAGCACAGTGTGAGTGCAAGGGACCACATCTATGTCCGTGCCCAGCAAGCTGGTTGGGACTTAGTCACACCACAGGCCTCTCCAAAATCATCGAATTGGTAGGTCATGAACACCTGTGCCATGCTGCCCTACAGATTGCATTTAGAATCATAGAATCATAGAATCATTAAGGTTGGAAAAGACCTCCAAGATCATCTGGTCCACCCATCAACCTACTGCCAATGTCACCCACCAGACCCTGTCCCTAAGCACCACGTCCAACCTCTCCTTGAACACCCCCAAGGACGGTGACTCCACCACCTCCCTGGGCAACCCGTCCCAATGCCTGGCTGCTCTTTCTGAGCAGAAATGTCTCCTCATTTCCAACCTGAACCTCCCCTGGCACAACTTGAGGCCATTCCCTCTAGACTGTGAGAAGAGGCGGACCCCTAGCTCCCCACACCTTCCTTTCAGGTAGTTGGAGAGAGCAATAAGGTCTCCCCTGAGCCTTCTCTTCCCCAGACTGAACAACCCCAGTTCCCTCAGCCACTTGATCACTCCATCTATTTTCCTCTCTGATGGCTGTTAGGTGCTACTCAGCATTGCTGCTTGTGAGCTTTGTTGCTGGCTGTGGTCAGAGTTTTATCAGTCCTTCCAGGCTTTGCAGTGGATCCTTCAAATCCAAAGCAGATAAAACAATGTATGTTTGCACAGAACCTAAATCCTCATGCTCATTATGGTGTAAGTTGAGAGTAGCCTTCTTGTGGACTTTCAGCAGGACAGACTGAAAAGTCCTCCAAATGAAGAAGTTTCCAATGACAGCTGTCAATGATTTATAAAACATTCTACATCCACATTGACAACTGGCACATAAATAATAAAGAATACGCTGAAGACAAAACATTTTGTACAATTACTGTTTCCTCAGATGGTCATGTTATGTTACTAAGACATGTAGTCTGTTGTGTTGCTTAACTCTGCTCTGCTTGTGTTAACACAAATGACTACTTTTGTCACCAGTTGGCTAAACTAATGCAGAGCTTGGAAAACACATTTCCTGAGCTAATGGCAGGAACAAATAGCCACAAAAGAGTGAACTATTTACACGTTTCTCCTTTGGGATACAAAGTTCAGAATAATTACCACAAACACAAAAGATGCTGTACTAGAGTTTTAATTAAAAACAAAAACAAAATAAAATGCACACAATAATTTTGAGCTTTGGAAACAGAAACAAGTCCTATTCTTTTTGGTCACACAGGCTAATAACCATTTTTAATGTGATACATTTGTATCACTAAAGCAATTTCTCTCAACCTTTTATAAGTAAAGAACTTAAACTTTGAGGGGAAAAAAAAAAAACACAAGGGCCATCTTGTATGGACTTCCAAGTACAAGTATTGGTTCGCAGTTTAAAGGGACTGAGATCAGTAAAAGAAGGATATTTATTTAGGTAAACAAAACAATAATGTTCTGCAAAGATTACAATTTTACAGCCATATTGGGGTGTTGTGCAGGCTGTGATGGCTTTGTGATGGGTGTTGTGATGGCTTTTCCTGCCATCTTTTTGCAATATTTTCAAGGTGGAGGATCACCAGCAAGCCCTGTGTTCATGCTGAATAACCCTGGTTTTGGATAGGCAGTGCAGTGTACTCTGTGCCATCAGATACCCTAGGAAGACCAGGTCTGCCCACCCAGCTGCACTTCAGGGCACTGCCTGCACCAAGTGCTGTTGTCAGTGTGTCACAGGTTGGCATCTGGCACATACAACTTGCTGCAGAGATGCTTTCCTCTTCTTACTCCTTGTAACACTGACAGATGGAAAGAAAACATTTCAGTCAGGCTGTAAAAGGGTCTTCCATTTCTTTTGACTCACACACACATACACTCATAGGTACACCCTGCCACTGAAATTGAAAAAAACACACAACATTAAACATGAGGACATACAAGAAAACACTATCAAAGATGAGCCCTAAAGGGTAGGTAGGTTTTTATCTGACAAAAGACCAAACAAACTTCTAATTTTGCATAGAGTTTTTACATAATTTAATATATGGGTGAGGAAAAGCACTAGCTGAGCTGTTGATAGCCAATGCAGAATGTGAGTTTTCTTTACGTTTTCAAAAAACAAAACAAAACAAAACAAACAAACAAACAAACAAACAAACAAAACAGAGAAATGTAGCCTAGACAGAAGGAAAATTACTACTACTACTACTACTACTACTACTACTACTACTACTACTACTACTAAAGGTAAGGAAGAGAGTCAGTGACCGTGAGTGATATCAAAAGTGCAAGATGAAGTAGGGGTTATGGTCACCACCCCTTTCCTTTCTTTCTGCCCATTCTGTCATGCTGTCTTGCCCAAGAACTATCTGGTCTGCCCTTCACAACTTTACCCTTCATAAAACATGCACAAATTTCATCTGAGAAGCCTGATACTAGCTGTGGAGCTGGAGAAGGGGCTCAGCCCTGTCTAAAGAGATTAATGTGTGTTATGCTGGTTAACGACCATGGCACAAGAGTGGACACGGTGGGTGACTGTGACAAGATAGGTGACCAGGGCTAATGGCCAATGCTAAAGCTCTCCCTCCTACCCCCAACTTGGAAAGTTCTTAAAAATAACTAGTTCTTTCTTTATTCTTTTCCTAAGTTATGCTAGCTTCCCAACGAAGCTCTCCTCTCCCACTGGGAGCTGCAGGAGCTGGTAGGGCTGAGTGCTTCAAGAGTGCTAAAGCTCAGGTTTCAGTGGGAGGCAGAGAGGGCAAAGTTTGTGATGAAGCTGAAGTGCCAGGTGGTTCCCTGGTGCGTACAGCCATTCTGGCGGGCCAGAAGGTGGAGGAAAAGGGCCAGTCGCCTGGGGTCTCCCCAGACTTTAGGAGCTTCCTTAGTGATCAGAGGCCTGCAATGTTCAAAATAATCTGTCTGTTGTGACAGATCTGACCTGCATCATTTCACATGGACACTGAGAAAATCACATTTTTGGCCAATTTCTGTTCTATCCAGGCTGAAGAACACAGCCAACATATCTGTCTGCATGGCAATTTTGCAATACATGCCCTGTTCACAGTGGTATTTTCAGCTGAAGTTATGAACTGCAAATGCTATTTTGATTACTAGATTAGCCTGCAATTTCTGTAAATGTTTTGCCTTCATCTTGGATTGAAATTCCTGGAAGCAGGGACACATGACTAACAGCAGATGCTTGTGAATATCTAAAATACTTCTGCCTAAATCTCTGGGCAGGGACATGACCAGACCAAGTGAGTGCCATGGCTAGCTGGTAACTAAGCAGCAGGTCTGGTGGGGACAGTAACAGCTTGACAAGGGTTTTGCTCATGGCTTCATCCTGATACACAGGACAGAGTATTCAGACAGAAAGTCTGTGTGTTTCAGAAAGGGAGAATAATCAGAGACACCGTGATTTGAAAGAAATGCCCTGTGTGTGACAAGGGGTCACTGCAAGAAAGGTAAAACCCTGAAGTCTGGTTCAGGACTGGAGAAGAATGAAGGGATGGGAAGGTGCATTTTATTGTTTTGTCTGGGTGTATGATTTGTATGGGACACAATGAAAAATATAATTAATTTATTAAACATGTTAATATAATTTGTATGGCTGTGAGAAATCATGTCTGAAAATATAATTGATAGCTAGATTTTCTGCTAGGATGGAGGACTGCAGCTCCAATTGCCATAAAGGTTTGCCTTAAAGACGACAATGTGGCTCAACACCAAGCTACCTCCTAGGTAAATTCCACTGATGTAAAGAACTAGGCCTTTTCTCTCATTAGGGAGATTCTGGGCTGTGGCACTTAAAAAAAAAGAAAAGAAAAGAAAAAAAAAAAAGAAAAAAAAAAGAGAAAAAAGAGAAAAAAGAAAAAAAAAAAGAAAAAAGAACAAGGACTCTACATTAAAAATGTGGAAGGAACTAATTATATCTTAAGAGAATGAACATGCAACAAGCTACAGGAAATGAAGAGTTAATACATAACAGACTTCAGTAGTTACAAGGCTCATTATAATGGAGCCAGATTAAACTCTCCAAGGCATTGGTATTCTGAATAAATGGCAGCAAATCAATTTGACTAAAAGTATGACAAGATGTTTTTCTTTTTCCTTTCCTAATCTGAGCTTTTTTGTCTACCTATTAGTTAAGTAACTAAGATATAAATCTTCTTGTGAAACTTTTGTGAAACAAGGAGGATATTCAGCTACTTTTGCTTAGAAGACTTGGTTGTATTTCCTCGTAAAGACATTTCATCCATTAATATTTAAACAATCTCAAGAGAAAGGATAAAGAAAATAGAATGAAAGCTTTCAGTATAATTGTGATGGGGGGGAGGGGAAAGATCCATCAAGAGCTGGTAAATCAGGGAAAGAAAAAGTAATTACAGTGTATTGAGTATATTCCTTTATTCCCATCCAATTGACTTGAACATTTACAGCATGCCAGAAGCAAAGAAAATGCTGTAATTGTGTCATAGCATTGATATTTTCTCTAGAATTGTTGAAAAGTCCATAATAGAGCATTTGTCAGCTAGGATAAAGTTTTTCAGCAGCAGATACTGCTTTGAATTGTTGTATGATAGAACTTTTATCATATCACCTAATCTGTGCTTCAGATTTGGAGCATATCCTGGGTTAACTCTCTTTCTGAGTTAATTCTCTACTGCTGGAGATCCTTGTTGGGCCAGAAAACAGCCTCGGCCTCTATGCCACTTCCAGGAGATGTGGCTGGTGTCTCCAAACAATACTTATTAACGTCATGACTATTATCCAGCTCTTTCAGCACAGTGTAATTCAGACCATTCAACATAACATAATGTGTCCACAAGATAACCACCTTGCCTATAAATCTCTCAGTTAAAGTCAGTTTTGAACCATATTTTCCCAGTGCTGGCATATAAGCTGTATTGCCTGAGTACTTGGAGAAAAACTCAATGAACATCAGCTGCATAGTGGTCTTCCTCAAAGCCTCCTCACAGGCTGGCATTCCTCATGCCAGGCATTCCTCATGTTTTCAGTCAAACGCCCCATTACCTGTCAAGTCTTTCATGCTGCAACCTGTTGGCTGATGACAAAATATAGGTTTCACCCAAATTTACAGTATTTAGAGATCATTTTGTAATTATAGAGTGGCTTATTTCATGTTGAACACTAACTTTCCTATATGGCAGGAAAGTAAATGGTTGGTTAGCTGATTTTACTTCCGAATAAAGTACACATGTTGATAAATGCTAATTGAAGTTGTTGTGAGTACTGAAGAAAGGATAATACACTGGGAGCCTGAATGTTGTCTTCGGTGGAAATGCAGAAGAAAATGAATCTGCTAGAATAGAAACTGCTTTTTTTGTACATCACTTCAACAATTTTTTAAACATATTTTCTTTCATTAGGTGTATGCTCAGAATGCTAATCTGTAACAATTTACGTAATTAATTGCTGCAATCATTATGTGAAACTCTTTCAGAACAGGCAATGAATTGCCTTCTGATACCAAAACCTGACATGACAACTGCGAATTTCTTCCATTCTCTTCTCTTTACAGCCAGTGAGCAGCATTGTTCTGTGTTTACTATCATTAATAAGGGAAATGTACTCTTTTTCTTCTGCACTACAGCAATTTATCTGTAAATATCATATGGATAGTCCTCTGACTTTATTAAGGAATCCGGGGTCACAAATCTCTGGGTAGGTCAGAAGAGAAGCTGCTAGCCTTCCTTCTAGGTTTTATTACTGAGCTGACTTTTTACTGGTGTTAAAAGATTATTTACAAACAACCATTAAACTTCTACATATTAATGTTCCTCTTTTTAACCAGAAGTGTCATGAGCTGCAGCTTCCAGTTGGTAAAACATGTACCTTCCCTCTTTGCTCGTTTCCTTAAATAATAATTCAATTGACTTCAGTCAGACAAACCAAATAAAACAAAACAAAAATATATAAAAAATAAAAGTAAAAATCCATTACATAGACTGTAATAGCCTGATATTAATCTTTCCCATCTAACTTTGTCATCATTCTTACTGCTGCTCCTTTCCAGGACAGCTCTGTTCAATTTGTCTCCTCTCTGTGCCCTTGGATATCCTGCAAACCATGGCCCTGCTGAGGCAGGATCAGGCACATTGTTTTAGTGGTTTTGTCATTTGTGAGTCCTTCTTACTAAAATTAAAAGACCACTACCCCTTTTCACTTCCATTCAGTAGCACTAAACTGAAGCTTTTTGCCCTAATTAGCTGCAGTAATGCACATTCTCGGTTCCTATGTTGTTTGGGCTCACACCTTTATTGCTTTTAAGGAGCTGAAATTGCTGTAGTTTAATGGCTAGAATGTCAATATTTTTGTAGTTGACATAGGCTGTGGTTGTCTGAGAAGGTACCATGTCCTGTAAAGTTACAGGTCAGATGGCTACTTAGAACACTATCAAGTAATAGCTAGTGAAATCCTATTTCCATAACTGCAAACTTGGATGTGTTCAGATTTGTTTTATAATGCTTTGTGGGTTTCATTTCGTGCTTCCCCATTTGTTTTACCAATTCTTCCATTGAAAAAAACTCTATTTCCATACTGCTTTTAGTATCATATTCTCATTATGCACAGGAACTAACTTTATTGCATCAGCCACTTCCCCCAGCCACTACATATATATATATACAATACATATATATATATATATATATATTAATTTAAAGAAGCCATTCTTTAGCTAAAGCATGTGAGAGTCAGAAAACAACAGACAGAGAATTCAGTCTTTGGCCAGAAGTAGACAACAGAAGGAAAAGCTTTGGAGAGAACAGTGACAAGTATTGTCTTGTAAGCCTTAGGCTGCTTTATTTTTATTTATTTTTTCATCAGAAGGAACTTTCTTATTAGTCACTAACAAAACCCAAACATCCAAGACTGGAAAATAATATTTTATTGCAAGTTTGAACCAAGTTAACAAAGTTATAAACCCCTTCAAAGTAGCTGAGGGGTAAAGATGTAAATGCCAGAGCTATTTTATAGCAACACTGCCAGATGCTTTGATAGATCCATTATAAATTCTACTTACATTATTCTAAGCAAAGATTGCTATCCAGTTTCTGTTCTTTGTGTACATTATTCCTTTCCTTATCTCACTGATTCTTTTCATAGCACACAGTAAGGAATTTATTAGTAAAGTATCAGATTCCCTAGTGAGATATGGTCCAACAAATGCTGTTATTACATTTTTCTCTTTTTTCCCATATAACCTTCTTTTATCACTTTGGCAGTCTTTGCTGTAAGGGTGCCTTCACTGGAACAATGTTAACTTCATTTATCTGAGATAGCATATATTATAGAAAACTTACTTTGGGATAGCCTGGTATCTCATTACATTACTGTCTGGGGCAAAACCTCTTTGTGGTGTATCCTATTTGTTTTTCATTTCCTTAGAGTCATTTAAACGAGTCAGTTCTGCTGTTTGGAATATCTTTTACTTTGGTGAAGAAGATAATAGGGTATTGAGTAAACAACAGAGGGAAAACACTAAGGAGAAAAAAGGAATGAAGAATCAGAAAAATTTCAATATATGGATAGCTTGATGTTGATTTTAAGCTGATGAAAATAATTGGGAATAAATTCCTGGAAAATGTGCTTTGAGAGTACTCCACCAGCTAGGCAGGAGTTTACACAGTATCTTCAGCCCATCACTGAGCTGGGAACTTGCCTTCCTGTTCCCAGCCCAACCCCATCCCTATGGTTTGGCAGAGATTAATGCCCCGCTCAGTCTTTCTGGAATACACTATTGTACAATTTATAGCTACTCTAACAGTGTCTAAGTGTCACAGGTTATTTTAAGGGCTTTCAATAACATACTTTTTCTAAGCAACATCATTTTGAAATGGGTTAAATCAAGAATACACGTGCAGTTGTGCTGGTAACTCTAAGGTGGCCAGAAGCATGGAGGCCTGGGACTCAGATGAGTCCAAAATAAGGTGCATGATGGCACCAAGGGAAGTTACAGCCCCAAAGCATGCAACCAGGAATTTGCCCAACAGTTGAGGCTGCAGAGTGAAGGGCAGGAATCCCACAGGGAGCCACAATGCCAGCAAGTATTTATCTCCCAATTAGGTTGTTATTACAGACCCTTTAACCCAAGATATCACAAAGGCTGCATCCTCTTTTCCAGTAGAGCTAGTTAGGTTGTGCAGTTCTTTATTATATCTATGAAAACCCTATCAGTGCTTTTTTAAACATGAATTTTATGTTTCATTTAAAATGCCTCTTCTGTCTGCAGTTGGAGGTACCAGCTATAGCTGCCTGCATGATTTGTTGGCCGTGACATGTCCAACACAGAACAGTACATGAAATATAAACAAAGTGAAGTACTTGCAGCAGAGAAGAGAGGTAGTTCTACCTTTCATTAAAAGAAGGATGTGACAAATCTGTGCTGAGGGCAGTCACTTCATGATTTCTGTTGGGCACTCAGTAATGACTCCTTTGGGAGTTATCAAGATTTCATTTTCCTACAACCAAGTCAGGAGCATTTATGTGGAAATTAATGTTGTTTATTAAGCTGAAAACTTCTTGCTTTCCTGTAGACTGTTAGGAACCTTCCCTTTACCTTTTCCCCAGCTAAACCTACAAGGACACTTCCTTATAGTGAGCACAAAGTTACTTTTTTCATAGCAACTCAAAGAATTTACCTTTGTGTCATACAAAGACTAACTTCAGCTACCAGAGTCAAATAAAATCTTTACCCAAGGTCAGCAGTATTTGGATCCAGTTTTTTTGCTGGAGCCCATCAAAAAGGGGTTTCTGTAATCCTGATTCACCCTGAGAACCATTTACTGATGGCTGTTGTGTGGCTGGCTCCAGACATACTGCTCATCTGGTGGAGATCTGCTCACTGTGAGTAATGATCCACTGTCATTATTTCATTTCCTCTGATATTTAGAAAATAAAATATAATTGTCTTATTTTAATCTAAATTTCTGCTGTAGTGGTAAAACAGAAACAGTAATTAAAACCATGACTCAAAACCAAGAGCACAAACATTTACGAATGCTGATCTTTGTTTCTTTCCTGGCACTCTGGAAGCCAGCCACAAGAAAAGACTATTAGTTGCTAGCTGGTCTTCCTGAGGCAGAAGCAGGCAGAGAAGAATAGTAAATGATTTAAATGTGACACGGTGTTCTCAGTGCTGAACTCACTTTGTTCTTGCAGCACACAGATATGTCAAGAAAAGAAAGTAACCCTCAACATTCTAAAGAAAAACCCAAAGAAATATGCATCATGGTTGCACATTAAAACAGTAAATAAAAAAATGTGTTATCAAAACTGTGTTAATCACAGCATCGTTATCAACTGAAATGCATTAAGAAACTGCCAGAACAGTGGGATCTTGAACAATACTATTTTAAATACTTTTTATGTGCAATCAAATTTTGCTAGTCATTGGGCAGGGATTAGGAAGAAAAATGGGGAAATTCTGAAACCATTCTCACTTTTTTTTTTTTTGGGCAGGCAGAAGAATAAATAGAAGAATAAATACTGCAGCACCAGACAAAAAGGAAGAAAGAAACTGCAGCCTTTACAGTGCCATTGAAATTAGCAGACTGTCCACTATTTTACAGTGGTCAGTATTGGACAAAATTAGCAGGGATGTCCAGGATCCAGGCAGCCCCAGCAGTTATTGCTAGCTAGAGGAAATGATGCCCCAATGGAGGCTGTTGCTGTGGTTTGTGACCCATTGGATGTGGGCACCACTGGCTGGCAAGTGTCCGCCTTGGTCCCAGAGAACATGGTTCACAGCTGTACTGATACATGAGGGTGTGCTTTGAGCAGGTCACTGAAGTATTCTGCTGTAAAGGAAGTGTCCCAAAACCAGTGATACCACCACAGCTGAGAGTTGTCCCTAGTTGCAGCATACAGTTTGAGAAAGAGTAGGAGAGGCTAGGAGCACTGACACCAGTCACTTCCAGGACTCAGTTTAAAGTCTATGTGTCCACAACTCCTTGCTCTTGAAACCATAAAGGATAAAGAAAATATCATACCCAGATGCCCACAAATCACTTCCTTTCTCATATGTAGCTTGATGCAAAAATTCCTGCCACCCTGTCTTTGGGTCCAGTTCTTTGGTAAAAACCTTCTGAGCTGGCTGACATTTGGATTATTTTGAATTTTTCTCAATGCTATAACTGGCTGGTCATGGAAGAAAAGTTTTTCCTGCATGCTCCCACTGCTTGTAGCAGTGCTGTGGGAGCCTCTATTCCTCCTGGAGTCCAAAAGGAATTAAGAATTTCCAAATTTCACAATTTCCAAAGCGAAGAGGGAAGACATGCCTATAAACTGTTTTATTTCATTGCACAACAGTATAACTAGAAAACAGACAGCATTCCAGGTAGTCACTGGAAGAGGTTTCTGAAGAAGGAAAGAAAGCAAATGTTACTCCACTCTTCAAGGAAGACAAGAAGGAGGATCCAAGGAAATACAGGCTGGTCAGTCTCACCCTGATCCCTGGGAAGGTAAGGGAGCAACCAATTCTGAAAAACATTTCCAAGGAGTATTTGACATGGATCTAAAAAGATGAAATCATGTTTGACCAACTCATCACCCTTCTAAATTGAGGTGACTGGCTTGGTGGACATGGGGAGAGCCGTGGATACGGCTTGCTTGAACATCAGTAAGGTATTCAACACTGTCTCTCATAGCACCCTGATGGACAAGCTGAAGAAGTAATAGATTAGATAAATGGACAATGAAGTACACTGAAAACTGACAGAAATGCCAGCCTTAGAGGGTTTTGAACAGTGGTACAAATCCAGCCAGACAAAGGTCATTTAGTGGTGTGTTCCAGGGATGGGTACTCAGCCTAGTTCTGTGTAACATCTTCATTAACGACCTAGACAGAGAGTGCCCTCAGCAAGTTTGCAAATGATGCAAAATTGGAAAGGGTGGCCGATACACCAGATGGTTGTGCTGCCATTCACAGGGGCCTCAGAGTCTGAAGAACAAATTGACCAACAGGAATCTCAATTGTTACAGAATCCCAAAGGGGTTGATGTATTGGGACTGGTGTTATTTAATAACTTTGTCAGTGACATGGACATGGATTGAGTGCATCCTCAACAAGTTTGCTGATGACACCAAGCTGTGTGGTGTAGTTGACATGCAGGAGGGAAGAGATGTTATCCAGAGGAACCTGGACAGGCCTGAGAGGTGGGCCTGTGTGAGCCTCATGAGGTTCAACAAGGCCGAGTGTAAGGTCCTGCATCTGGGCCAGGGAAATCCCAAGCACAAATACGGGCTGGGTGGAGAATGGTTTGAGAGCAGCCCTGAGGAGAAGGACCTGGGGGTGTTTCTTGGTGAGAAGCTCAACATGACCTGGCAATGTGTGCTTGCAGCCCAGAAAGCCCTGGGCTGCATCAAAAGAAGTGTGGCCAGCAGGGCGAGGGAGGTGATTGTGCCCCTCTGCTCTGCTCTTGTGAAACCCCACCTGCAGTGCTGTGTTCAGCTCTGGGGCCTGCAACATACAGGACTACAAAGATGATCAGAGGGCTGAAACACCACTCCTATATAGACAGGCTGAGACACTTAGGGTTGTTCAGCCTGGTGAGATGTTATAGTGGCCTTTCAGTTTTTAAAAGGGCAACTACAGGAAAGATGGGCAATGGTTTTAAATTAAAAGAGTGTAGATTGAGATTACATATAAGGAATAAATTATTTACTATGAGGGTGGTGAGGCACTGGCCCAGGTTGCCTGAAGAGTTTCCACAGCTCCGTCTCTGGAAGTGTTTGAGGCCAGGTTGGATGGGGTTTTGAGCAATACCGAGACCATACCCAGATGTGGCAAAAATCAGTGTTTTGTGATTCTATAAACATCTGCTACATGCTGCTGTCAAGGCTAGGATGCTGGTATAGATAGAGACTTTGTCTAACTTTGTTGTGGTTTAGCCCTGGCAGGCAGCTAAATGCAACAGAGCTGCTCACTTGCTCTTCCCAGGTGGAATGGAGGAGAGAATTGGAACAGTAAAAGTGCAGTAACGTAAGGGTTGTGATAAAGACAGGTTACCAGGTAAAAAAATAGCCATGCACAGAAGCAAAGAAAAAACAGGAATTCATTCACTATTTCCCATCAGCAGGCAGCTGTTCAGACACTCCTAGGAAATCAGGGCTCATCATGTACAACAGTTTCTTAGAAAGATAAATGCCATCACTCTGAATGCCCACCCTTCCTCCTTCTTCACCCCAGCTTTTATTGCTGAGCATGACATCACATGGTACAGGAAATCTCTTTGGTCAGTCTGGGTCCCCACTGCATCCCCCCGCAGCTCCTGGTGCACCCCCAGCCTTCTTGAGTAGCTGAAAAGTCCTTGGCTCTGTGTAAGAACTGCTCTGCAACAACTAAAATCATCAGTATGTTATCACCACTATTTTCATCAAAAATCCAGCATTGTATGAGCCTCTACAAAGAAAATTAACTCTGTCCCAGCCAAAACCATGACAGACTTAATATGCCTTTACTTGGATCACTTTACAGAATTTTCCCTTATATAATGCTATGAAGGATATGCTCTGCTAAAAGGATCATTTAATTCATTCCTCCTATAATGAACAGAAAGTTTCTCAAGTTATAGATGGTCCATTATATCTAATTATATCTCTACATTATGCATAATTTAGATGCTATAAGCATTATGCTATTTTTGTCTTGCTGCCTACCAGCTTTCTGAACTTCTTTGGTGGCTGCTCTTGAAATAGCAGGGGTACGGCTTCTTTGTGAAGGGAAAGCTTGGTCACACAGTGAACCAGTAAGACCTGCTACTTCACTGCTATCAGTACCTGCTGGAAAACCAGCTGTTTGGAAAATTACATGCAGAGCCATTTCAACCAAGGGCAAATAGATAATGTTCATGCCAGCACTTCTCTAGTTGCTGACTGGATTCTACAGTTCACAAATATACTGAAGACAGAACTGAGAAGGATATGTGGCCCTGGATCTTTGAAATCAGAGTACGTGAGACTTAATCACCAATTTAGAATTCTTTATGTCAAGCAGGTAGCATTTCTGCAATGGACATTACCACCTATGCCATTTCTGAGAAAAGCATTCAGCATGTTTTATCCCAAAAATGTATCTGGAAGTTTAAACCTAAACAGCAAAACTGTAAATGCAAGTTAGCTCTGAAAGTGCCTGTAAGAGACAGTCTGTGGAGAATTTTATTGGAAAGGTATCATAGATGGTTACTAGATTGTCGATAATAATCCTCTTACTACTTATGTTGCTGTTGTAAAGATGTATATCAGCCTTTGATTTCCTTTAAAGTAAATCTTAGTCTTCTTCCTTTATTACACGGCCCTGATGACCCATTTCAAGAAGAGAGGATGGGTGTCCAGAAGGATCTTTTTCCTTTCTCCTCAATACACACAAATATGCATACAAAACCATAGTGTCTGCTGAAAACCATTGTTCATTTAAAGTAAAATTTAAAGTTGCCCAAGGTTAGATTAAAGCAAAAAAAAATTATTTTTATTTTTTTACAAAATTTCCAGAAAATTCTAAGAAATGTGATCTTATTAGCTACTGAATGAATCAAAAGTTCTCAAAAGTCTCTGCTGTATATTGTATTCCTGTTTCAGTATGTTAATGAAATCTCTCTCACTCTTTTAGCTTATTTCATGTTTGGTCACAAATTAGAAGTTCTCGCCATTTTTGTTCTCGGTACCATGAACAAGAAGTAAATTCATTTGCCACATCTGATAAATGAGCTTATCATTTCTCTGCAGGGAAACTACTGTCTTGCAAAAGTAAGAGATCATATGTCAGCTTATGCAAGTTATAAAAGCTGTAGGGTATTTAAGCTGCCAACATCAAGTCCCTAAATTACTCTGTGCTCCTTTATGCAGACAAACTCCTGGAAGACAAACTGATTACACCTGTTCTTTAGGATCTCAAAGCTACTAAAGTATATTTTGATCCATGAACTTGCTGAGAGTGCACTCCATCCCATCATTTGGGCTGTTGTCACAGGACAAAGGTTTTTGAATATCAATACAATAAGATGGTAAAAGACCACAGACCAACTCTGATGGATTTTATTATAACTACACACATTGGTTATCAGGATAATCAAGCATGAATGGGATGCAAGCAATTTAAGTATGAGCAATTGGAAAAGCACGCTTGTATAGGCAAAGTACAGTATCATTAACAATTAGTTTTACCCACCATTAAGCAACAGCTGGGAAAGTTTTTTACCTCTCATGTTCTCCGTCACAATGCCAGATGTCTCCTTTGCCGGACAGCACCCCTGGGCCAGTGAACAAGAGCTACTATGAGATGGTGTTGGGGCACTCTATTTATGGCATCGATACTCCATGCCAGTTGCATGATTGACAGGATGATGTGAGACACATAAGGGCCCAAAAACAAAGCTAGGCATGTTTTGGGTAGCTGGTGATCTGTAAATAGCTATAGAACTGTCATCTGCTGATAGCTTTTTGATGTCCCAGAGGAGGACATTGTTTAGGCTATCACAGGTTCCTTTGTATAAGCTGTTTACCCAACCATGCTACACAAGCATTCCCATTGACCCAAGCCATACCTGTGGTCAGGATAATCTTGCCATAGTTGTTAGCATAACACAGTTCATGTGTCTTATGTGGCTGACATGGCTCATGAGAGTGCCCATGGTGACCTCTTTTTTGGCTGATTGTTTCTCTAGTATCAAGAGACATAGAAGATCAAGAACATCAAGAGCCAAAACCAGAGGTAGGTGATTTAAACAGTATTTAGGTAGCACTTAAGTACCTATGTCCAACGAACAGATCTTAGAGTGGGCTGCAAAATGCTCAGCCTCACTCATATCCAGTTCATCATTGCAGAAGGGCCAGGGTAAACCTGTACAAAGGCACTGCAGTAGGGTTTATGTCTTTCAATCAGTGACATTCTGCAGCTAATTTCCACCCCATGTCACAGGAGCTGGCTATGAATGTGAGACTCGAGTCTGGAGCTGGATGCAGACGGACATCTACACCTGACTGTCACTGTAGACACAATCCCTGATGTAGATGACACATGCTGCCACTCCAGACAGAGGAAAGGGTTATTCTCTAGTAAGAAAGGCTCCATGCTGGGAACAGAGCACCCCTGGGGTGTGATTCTCTTAAGCAGCCCAAACTAGAAGAAAATATTTGAATTAAACTCTTGGTTAATAAAGATTATTATTTTTTTTGAATTACAAATATTTTTAATGCTAAATGACACCAAACTTGATGACATCTGTTTAAGCACACCACATCCTAGCAGTCCCAAAGTAACTTTCCCAATCAGCATTATGCTTCTTTTTTATCTCTTTCCTACCAGTAAATAAGCCACCAGTCATTTGATCCCCACAGAGTAAAATTAAGTTGGAATTTCCCATTAGATGAAGTTCTAGATATTTTCAGTATGCTGTGGGTGTTTTGTTCTGCTTTCCTATCCTCCTTGGGATATTTATTAAAAAAAAAAAAAAGCAACCCCCCCCCCAAACATGTAAGCCGTGTAATTGCTAAGTGTCTGTTAAGCTGTGACCACTGCTCATCATGCTGTGGTTTCCTGCCAGACCTAGACTGTGAGCTGGACACTTTCTGTGTTGTGTATTTGTACAGTGGTAATCCCTATTCATGATGAGGCCTCAAAGGTCTTCCATGATAAAGATAATAACTATTAATAACAAGATGTTTCCTAAAGCATGCAAAAAGTGCCTGCTGGACTAGGCGTCACAAGAATTAATGAATACCTGTAGATGATTTTGAAAATGCATGTACCATGTCAATATCTGCTGCTATTCTGTCCCTCACCGGAAAACACAGAAATACAATTCTAAAACCATGTACAAAAGTGATATTTTAAATTTAGAGCTCCCCCCTGTCTTACAGCCTACATATTTTGAGCATCTTTGTTGGATTTTTAAGGCAGGTACCGGTACAAAGGCCAGATTCTGACAGACTGACTACAGAAATATTTACACAGATATCAGTATGAACATTTGTAGGGATAAAATGATTAGAACTTTGAAGTTCTTTGGGCACTGAATTGCTACTAGTTTCAATGGGAAGCACCAAAATAGCTTCGATGTTCCAGACCTAGGGCGTTATTCAACATAAATTTAAGTCATTGAAATCTGGGGCCAGAACTCATTTGCTGATATCTATTACTCTGCCAGGAAAAAAAAGGTAGAAACTGGCAGTTGCAAATTATATACTAATTTTGGTCTTGTGCATAAGTTACTTCCTCATGAATCCTTGTCAAAACCACAATTATTTCAAAATTGTGACATGCCTGACTCATTGAGGGAGGGTATGGAAAACAAATTACTCATGTGAAATTTTCTATTAGTGCCCATCTTGGTTTCTCACCAAAATCGCGAGAAACAGCACTGTGAAGATTCTTCATGCGCTTTACAGGAAGGCCCGTAAGTAACACTTTATAGAATCATAGAATCATTAAGGTTGTAAAAGATCTCTAAGATCACCTGGTCCAAACATCCACCTACCACCACTATTGCCCACTTTAGGGTTCATATGAAGTTACGGTGGATGCTAAACGTGGACTGAGTTAGCTCTTCTGAAGTAGAGGAACTTACCCTAAGTTAGTTGTTATCACCTTACTGATTGGACTTTTCCTAAGGCTCATGAAACAATTTAGTTTCATGAACTTATGAATCTTATGAACTTATGAACCCCAAAATTATGTATAGAGCTATTATATGTAGGAGAAGGGACAATGTAATGTTCTGTAACAGTGGCATTTTCTATGTTTTGCAGAGTAGTTTTTGTCAATATGCAAACTACTATTTGAGTTTCTGAAACTGTGCCCTCATTCCTGCTGGTGATTTAAGTGAAAGACATCTGTGGGTCTGCTCTATCAGAGCAGATATAAAAATATAACACTGTCCACAGCAGTATTAGAAAAGTGTCTTCTTGCTCTGTGTTTTTTCCATGGCTGCCCAGTTTCTACATCTGCCCATGGCATGTTCATTGTGTCCTGTTCTGAGTACCTGTGCCTACAATGGAGACACTTAGAGGGAAGTTCATCTCACCCAACTTTGAATAGGTGTCTCTGAGCAATCCGGAGTCTTTTCATAGTAAATATGAAGTAAAAGCTCTCATAGGATGCAATTAATCTCATGCAATGATAAACTTCTAAAACAGATCTGAAGTATGCCCCTGGGAAGCTGCACTTTCCTCCTCATTGACGTAAAGACAGGTAGTTGAGATGTTGACATTACAATATAGATATCTGATATTAGGTGAGATCTAACTGACTTGTAGAATCCTAAAGACTTGGTAATATCTTGCGATGTTCAAAATTTTCCTGAGACAATATTTAAAAGAATTAAAAAATGAGATCTTGATCAGTTATTATTTTTACTTGGGTTGTTATATTTTGTTGTTGTTAATGGTGGTGGTAGTTTGGCCATATATTTTGGCCATATATTTTAGTCCTTGTATGCATTTATTTTGCTTTATAGCATTTACTCTCCTTCCCTCTGCAGTCAAAAACAAAGAATGTGAACACAAGAAATGACAGGGGTCTAACAAAGCCCTGGGATAGTTGCCCTAATGATGATGGATTTTTGATTGGGCTTTTATTTCTTAGCTGAATGCCTTCCATTGACTAAAAGAAATAATGTGGGTCTCCCTCCGGTATTTTTGTTTCTTACTAAACTGTAGCTCACCATTGTATTTTTCCAATGTATCCAAAAAAGGGAAGTAATTCTCTTACACTTCAATGTAGCTGATCCAGGCTGGGAAAGAAGGCTGATGAAACAGCCAAAAAAGGAAATATTTGTTTTTATATTCTTATTGTGTGCTTTCTCTTCTTTAATTTTTGTATAAAATCCAAATCAGATTTATGAGGCAAAGATCACCGTGTAGCTGAATCTTTACCATCAGCAGGATATGTTTCCCATTTCACCTAGTGGCTCTCTGGGTCTAATTTTTGTGAAGGTTAGTGCACAGTGCGGGGCACAGGGCCTTCCACGTGGCCATGCTCCTCCTGAGCTCTGCTGAAGTAACGGGCTGCCTGGTGAAAAGTCCATCAGACTCCATGCAAGGGTGAAAAAATGGGGTGGTACTCATCAGTCCTAACTCAATGTGACCTGTGGTCCCAAGGGCTTGTCTGGGTTAGGCCTGTGGCAAAATAGAAAGAAGGCTTAAATATGTGACTCTGTTTGTCATGCTTTGCCAAATCAGCTGTGTCCCTACTGTCTTCCTTGACTTATAATTTGCATCAACCATCCAAGATACTTCATGAAAGCTAATAAATTCATAAATCTCATTTATTTATTTTTAATTAGTAAATCCAATCTTAGTAGATCCCATCTTAAAATAGTAAATCCCATTTTATTTTCTTTAAATTACTAAATCCCATCTATACATTTTTTAGGAAGAAGACATTGTATTCCATTATATTAAAACTTGGATAAGGGGTTGCATTGGTGGATAATCCATATAATGGAAATTTACATCAAGTAATAACCTCTAATCAAGCAGAAGATAGAGTTTCAGACATACTCCCTGAAAATACGAGGATTGCCTATGTAACTGTAGCAAGTACTAGGCTGAGCAAGGAGCTAGGGCAGGACCAAACTGACAGGGAAGATGGCCATGCTGCTAGGACAATGACTATGAAAAAGTACCCATAGCAGGCAAGGAAAAAAATACATGACATGAACAAGTGCTGTATGAAAATGACACAGCTCTAACAGAAAGCTTGTGGGTGAGCTGGAAAGATAGGGACTCTCAATGCTATGTGCTTATCTTCTACTTAAAAACTGTAGCCAGTATCTGAAATATAATAAGTATGATCTTTTTATCTCAGATCACTATTTTATCAAATCTCTTTTACCTCTATATATTTATTTATCTGAAATATAGTAAGTATGATCCTCTTTAAAATTCTCTTCTTTAATTTTAAAATGAAACTAGAAAAGACATCTCTTAATTATATTGCATTAATCTCAGTACGTTACAAGCCTTAAGAAGTATGGACCAAACTCCTTGTTGAAAATAATTTGTTCTGATAATTACTCCTGCCAACATGCCATATGGTAGATGAACATCATTCTTCCAGATCTGAGTAAGCATTTCCTAGAAAGGGAAACTAAGGCTCAGAGATGGCTTCCCACGGGCCCTATAGAAAAATCAGATTCAAAGGCAGAGCTGGGGCTCAAGAGTTTCCAGCTCCCAACTGTGGTGTACATCACAAGAAACTGTGGTGGAAAGACACTGACACTTAAGAACAAGAAACTGCTTTCCAAGACTCATTCTTTCTTTATGCTACATTAATAGTGGTAGCAGCTGCCACATTAGTACATGTTATGGGACAGAAGAAAAAATGCGTTGCTTCAGACTGCAATTGAAATTAAATTATTTTTTTTCTTGTCACCTTCCTGATGGAATTTGTATCTACAACTAGCAGCTTCTGGAGAGCTTTTGTGAGTTATGTTTTCAAAAGGAATCATTCCAGAAGGCTCTCAAGGTTTATTCTTTCTTGAAGAATTAGCCTCTTTAGCTGAGCAAAAGATTTTATTTCTAACTCTGAGCCAGAATGTTATTTCCCCTTCCAAAGTACTCACAGCTGCTTAAGTGCATGCTGATACAAGAATTTTTGGTCTCCACATTTTTTAGGCCTCCTGTTTTCATCCTCTGTGTTCTTCTGTGCTTAATATCTACTTCTGTTGCTGATGTCTTAGGAGGGAAAGAGGTAACAGAAAAGCCAGGAGATGTGTGCTGTGAGTCAGGACTCTGAACCTGTAGTTACTGAGCTCAGGAATGGGCTCTGCAGGGGTCAGGAAAATTTCCAGCCTTCAGTTATCATGCAAAAGCACCTGAGCATCTAGCTCCAGGAATCAGTGGCTCCTTATGATGCTTTTTCTGCAAAAATTTGGGTTCAGGAAGGTTAGGGACAAACCTACCACATTTTTGCTGAATAGTGCAGTCATCCCTTATGCAAGTGTGTAACAGGACTAAATCTGTCTACTAAAGGAGGCTTTTTGAATCCTTTCAAATTCTATCCATCTTTTGCCAGTCTCCAGCTTCCTGGTCCAGCAGTAGTATGGCTTTCGTTAATTCTGCAGCTTTGTTCTCAACTCTTTTTTGTCAGTTCTTAGAAGCAGTCATGTCAAACTCTGTCACAATTTGCAGCCTATTTACCATATGCTTATAAACATTGACAGGAATAAACAATAACCATACATACAAACACACAAGACCATGCAGAAACTATACTTGAGAACAGCTGTGAAATCAATGCTGCAAAACAAAACTAGAAATGTGTGATTTTTTCACACAGAAGTCTTTGCATAACGTTACATAAACGCTAGGGTTTTTGCAGTTGATTTTTTAAGACCTGTTAAATCAAGAACAGAACTCCAGGTCTATTCACTGTCTAGGGTTACTTTCCTTTGACCTACAAGAAGACACAGCAGCAGGCAGCGTTTAAGGATCCTGCAAAGTCATAGTCCAGTGTCTTTTGTGCTACCTCCCCTCCCCACATTACCTTCCCAAAGAGGTGGTGACTTCTACCTACAGCTGCCTGAATACTTTGTGGACTTTAACTAATTTGTCTCCTGAGAAGGAGCTGCTAATTGCTGTTATTTACAGCCAAGGCCCTGGAGGGAAGCAATTTCCTTAGTCTTCCCAAGCAGTGGCAGTGCCAGGGACTGAGACCACTCTACTGCTGCCCACCTTCAATCCCTGCAGAAACTATTAAGCACCAAAACCACCACAGAGCATCTTCCAGTACAGCCCTCAGCACTAGGGAGGATCTGCCTGGTCCAGTCACCCTTCCCTCCTGTCACATGCAGATCTGACAATAACAACAAAACAAAACAAATAAATAACAATAAAGAGAGGAAGGGGGAAATGGTACACTGAATGCTAGCAGAATTCATGAAGTCAAATGCCAGGAAAACACAGTATGTGTATTAAATAATAGTTTAGTTCCTGGCTACTTGCTGTGTTCAAGCTAAACAAAAGACAAAGTAATATCTTCAGGATGTATTTGCGAAGACAACTGTTCCTTATTACAGGGCAAAATTGCAACAGTTTATTTTATTTAATTAGTATCTTATTTGTTCTAGTATGTTAAAAGGCTAATATGCATACAAATTAGTCTAGCATATTTGGAAAGAAAAATTGCCTTATAAGTATGTTGTAGAAGAAGAAGGAAAGATGTGAGCATGGGGCAAATACTGTCTTCAATCAAACTGAATAAATTTCCAGTATGGGCATGCTGGTAGGCAGGAAAAAAGGTGATAAGAATGAGCAATTAGAGTTAACCATGTATATGGGTCAATTTGTAGCTGTGCTATCCCAGGAGAGACCCAGTGAAGGAATGATGCCTCTGAGACACTACTTTCCCTCTGTACTGACCTACCTCCAGACGAAGGAGACCTTCATTCCCTGTCCCTGGGCAGCGTTCATATGCTGCTCTCCCCATTTCGCTGCTCCCCAAAGTTTCAAGCCACATTGCCCTGCATGGGGTTTTATAGGGAGACTCTCCTATGGGGAGTTTCCATGCTCCCCTTTCTGTCTTTCTGGTGCTGCTGTAAAGCAAATCAAGCATCTGAGGGCTGAGGTAGGCTAGGTAACCTAAAATGACAAAAACACTTTGAAAAGATAGAATAACTTTTATAATCATCTCTTGATGTATTTATATATGTGATACCAAGGACTAAGATTTGGGACTCATGCGGGGCAGTTCAGCACTCACATGAGTCAGAACTACATTTTTTGTAATGTGAAGCAGTCAGTCAGTTAAATGCACGTTATCAATAGTGTCACCCTGTAACTAACAGCATTTTTGTCTTCCTTTCTTTCCAGGTTCAGCCACTACAGTGTCAGCCACTACCAGAAGGAGATGCAAGCACTTGTCTCAACAGCCCAGAATGCCTGGAGAATTTTTGTATCAGAAAGGAAGCCAGGCTGGAAGTATCTGACACAGCTCTTTGCTGTTTGCTCTGCAGTTGGCTTCCTTTCAAGCCTTCTCTTCTTCCTTGGCATCCGCTTCTCCCTGGCTCACCAGCCTCTGGGTCCCTTACTGGTTTCTGGCCTCATCTGGATCTCGCTTTCTGTCGTGCTCTGCTGTTTCAAGCACCTGCGCTGCTTCAGTGCCCTGTTCCTTCTCTCCTGTGGGCTGCGAGAAGGAAGAAACGCCCTTATTACTGCTGGTACAGGTGTCGTGGTGGCTGGCAATATCCAAAATATTTTTCACAACCTGAAGGTTCTGGCAGACAGTATAACCTGCCATTTAGAGTTTGAGCAATTTGAGTTGATAAAATATTATGTTGAGGCAATAAAATGGATTTATGAGGAGGCCAAGCGTTCCACTAAACTGCCTAAAGATATACTGTCGCTAAATCATGAGTTTACACCATCTTATTCAATTTCAGATGATGCATTGAAACAAGAGCTAAATGACACAAAACAAGAAATCCAAAGAGTTGCTAATGAGATATCTTTTATGCTGACTATATTGCCCTATATAGGCCAGAAAGTACTGCCTATAGTAGGGCTTTTTCTAGTTTCTTTTGGAACTGCTCTTTTTATCAAAAAATTTGTGGGCCCTCATGGTGTCAAGTTTAAGAATACTTATATCACAAAAGAGTTCATTGCATTTGATGAGCTTCAAAAGCAACAGCAAAGACCAGGCCTTCTGCCACTTAACAAAAAAGAAAGAAAAGATTATGTGACAATCCCATCTTTCTGCCTCACAAGGAAGGAGAGAAAACACATACAGTATTTTTTTCTCCCTGTAATTGTTCATCTATGCATCTGGCTTCTGTTTGCTGCAGTAGATTATTTGTTTTATTGGCTAATTATTTCTGTGAATAAACATCTCCAAGAACTACCACAACTGGAGATTCAGATCAAACTCTTCCAGCAAGTAAGTACTTATCAGTACTTTGTACTTCTCAGTTTAACTTAGTGCTAAACATTTCTCCTTCATTTTCAGCAGCTGCAGGAGCAAAAGCACAGCCAACAAACTGTCATTTCTTCCACAGCACTGTAACTCATACATTTGTTTCAAAAAGGGCCGTTGCCTTTATAGATATGTATATTGGATACAACCAGGCCAGTCTCTGCACTCTTGAAAGTGTCATCATATTTCTCGAGAATGGTTAATATGGGAAGAATGGATTTAATATTTATATATGTGCAGAGAAAACAAGAAACATAAAATTGGAAGCTCACAATGATGATATTTGTGAAGTACCACTTTTAAAGTCAAAATACCACTCTAGCATGATGTAAGAGATGCCTGCCTTTCCTTAGCTGAGCAATGTGAGGAGATCAGCATTTCAGAAGGCATGGCTGCATACACACAAAATAATAACGGATTGCCGAATCTGAAGATTTTTTTTAGGAGGAACAGCAGTGGCATGGAGAACCATAATTAGGTTAGAAGGGATGTCTGGAGGCCATGTAGACCAACCTCCTGCTCAAAACAGGGCCAATCTCAGAGTAAGATCAGATTGCTCAGGATCCTGTCTGGTCCAGTTCTGAATACCTCCAAGGCAGGAAATTCCAGCACTGGAGTGGGTGATGTGTGTGATGCTGCATGGGCCCAGAAAAGCTGCCCCCTTTGAGAGCTTGCAAGTTCAGGTTTAAAGTATTTCCCAAAGGCATATGCATAATGCATTCTGATATATGTTTTTTATTCTATCAATCTTTTCTTACGTAGCATATTCTACTACCTCCTCTTAGACCTCATAATAACAAGAATTCATTCTCATTTCTCCCCATCCCCCAAAAATTCATCTGCCAAAAGCAGATCCAGAAAATAAGATTCCTAAGGTGCTCAATGAAATAAGGGCATATCTCAAAATTACAAGTTAGCAGAACAGTCCATTGGCAGAGAGATTCCCCTCCTCATTTTTGCATATGTGATTTTTTGTGTCTCTGAGCTGGCTTCCTCACACAGACCACTTTTTCTGTGACACACAGCTAAACCATTCCAGGCTTTGCTTTCTGTGTTGTGGCAGTCTGTTGGTCCTGTTGTGTTCATCTGGTTGGGACTGAACCATGAAGCAGAAGGAAGCCTGAGGCATGGGAGCACTTCAGGCAAACATGACTTGCTGAAATGAGTTGAAATGAAGTCAGATCTTTGGCCAGATTCTGTCGTAATTCAGACATTGACATTTTTTATGACATATCAAAATATCAAACATTCCCATGGGATAGAAGTTAAATTATTGAACAGTTCTACATTAACAAATAGTGGAGAAATTCAGAATTTGTGTGGCAGACATAAGCCAAATGTTCCCAAGTTGTGACAGTGGAAAACCACTTGCTTCCCAAAGGAGAGAGATTGCCAACTTCTAATTGATACCCAGACTTCCTTTAAAGAAAGTAGGTGCAAAACTATTGGATTGACTGTACCTGTTTGATCAGCATGTGTAGGTCAGACCCAACCTGAAGAGGTCAGATGACCATGCAAAGCAGAGAAGCTTTCATCACTTCCTCAGTCTAATGTGAGATGTATTGTACAGACAGACTGCTATGCATGCCAAGGGGGATGTACCCTTCATACAAACCCTGCTGCTACACAGCAGCTGTGCTCTCACATCACCAAACCAGATGTAGGAAATGGTCCTGGTCTCCTGGGATATGTTCCTTAAGAGAAGAAGGGTCCAGGAGAGCTCACTGATATTCAAAATCCACCTCCTCCAAACTCAAGAATGGTCCATCCTGACAAACAGGTAATGAAGCTCCTGACAAAACTCTAATGCATAAAAGAAATATAGAAGATTTGGAAGCAGGAGCAGGAAACCCAAGAGGAATACAGAAACATGGTCTGATTGTGAAGGAATGGGGTCAGGAAAGCCAAAGCCCACCTGGAGCTGAAAGAGGTAAGGCAGGTAAAGGGCAGCATGAAGGATTTGTAGGTCTATCAGCAGCAGAAGAAAGAGTAGGGGAAATGTAGGCCAACTCATAACTGCAGTAGGGATCCCAGTAACAAAGGACATGGAAAAGGCCAAGGTACTTGATGCCTTCTTCAGCTCTGTCTTTAGTGGGAGGATCCTAGGCCTCCGAGACCAGAGAAGGGAAGTTTGGAGCAGCAAAGAACAGCGCATTATGCATTTAGTAAGGCTTTCAACACTGTCTTTCACAATACCCTCACTGACAAACTGATGAAGCATGCTGTAGATAAGTGGATAGTGAGTCAGGTGGACTGAAAACTGGCTGAACTTCTGGGCTCAAGTTTCCAGTTACTGGTACAAAGTCACTAGTGGTGCTCCCCAGAGCATGATACTGGGACCTGTACTGTTAAACCTCTTCACTAATGACCTAAATGGAGGGACAAAGCATAGTCACAGATATCTGCAGATAAAATTAAACTTGGAGGAAGTACTAAAACACCAGAAGGTTCTGCTGCCACTTCTGGAAAGACTAGAAAAATGGGCCAACAGGGACAGCACAAAATTCCTTGGGGAGGAACAACCCAATGCACTAGTACATACTGCAGGCCAACTGGTTGGGAAGTAGCTTTGCAGAAAACCTTCCTGGTGGTCCTAGTAGGCACCAGGTTGACGACAAGCTCATAAAGTGCCCCTGTAGCAGAGAAAGGGCTATCCTGTGCTGCACTGCAAAGTGCTTCCAGCAGGTTGAGGGAGGTGGTCCTTTACCTCAGCTCAGCCCTGGTAAGACCTTTCTGGAGTGCTGTGAACAGTGCTGGGCTCCCCAGTACAAGAGAAATGTGCATATACAGGGGTGATTTAAGAGTCATGAAGATGATTAAAGGACTGGAGTATCTGTGGTACAAGGACAGGCTGAAAGACCTGGGGCTGCTCAGCCTGCAGAAGAGGAGGCTCAGGGGAAACTTATCCATGTGTATAAATACTTAATGGAGTTTGTGTGTAGAGAAGAGGGAACTAGGCTTTTCTCAGTGGTGTCCAGTGAAAGAACAAGAAACAATGTGCACAAATTAAAGGAAATTTCATTTCAAAGTAAGAATAAACCTTTTTATTGTACAGGTGATCAGACACTTGACCAGATTGATGAGAGATGTTGTAGAGTCTCCATCCCTGGATATGTTCAAACCAACTGAATAGAGCCTTAAGCAGCTTACTGTAGCCTCAGCTATCTTCCATGTATTTCTGTATGTGTTTTTGCTTGTGTTTCTGTCCTTACCTGGAGGACAGTCCGTTATCATGAGCTGCCTTGAGGGTAATCCAAGTCAGGGCTAAGAAGGAACTGATTCCCACAACTCATTGATTTAGGGCTCAATCCTGACCCTGCCGGGCTGATTCATGAGTTCTGTACCATGAATTTGCTCCATGTGCAGTGCTCACTCATGTGGAGAACTGCTTGACTGTCTCTAAATCCAGAAAATTATGCCATCATCAGATAGTTTCTAGTTCCCCATTGAAAGCTAGTCACACTGAAAAATAAAATTTAATCTTCACAGATTTGTTATAGCAAGCCTCAGGGTTACTGATCTCAGAGGAAGAGCCTAAAAAGCTGCCTGGATGAGCAGGACAGACTCAGCAATGTCCTGAGATATTTATAATAGGTACAAAGAGTTACGATCTGCACGTATTTGTACTCTGCTTCATATTGAGTTCCTAATGCAGTTTTTCTTTGCTTATACACTGATTTAGTTAAGGAATGCAAGGGAATGAGATAGATTGGAACAAGACATGGCCTATTTCCCCTTAATTTTCCACCAGAAAGACATGGGTGGCATACTTTTGGGTACTGGTTTATCTAACAATTTTCTATCAAAAGTATGTGGCCTCTTTGAGATGGTTAGAGAAGCCACAGGGAAGAGCTATGTATCCCCTCGATATAGTCAGAGGAGAGGTCTGGATGACTCAGGGTTCCTACTCACTGAGCAGAAAGCCACCTGCCAGTATGAAATCCTGGTCCCAGCAGCAATCTTTAGTCCCTCTCATTCAGCATTTCAGTCTATAAGCAGTGCAAGTCATCAGCTCTTCTGAGCAAAGGCACCTAATAGCAGATGAGAAGTGACTTTGTGTGGTTACCCTGTAGTCAGAGCATATATATAGGTATACCTATATATACCTTTATAGGTAGATGTGGAAGGACTGCTGATCAAACACTGAGCCACAACCAAAGGAAAGAACATGCTCTATGCTGCTGTTTTACTTAGAAGGAGCAAAGGAAGAAGGAATGACCCTCTAACAGAGGATCTGAGCAGACTCATGAGTGGGAACGTATTCGTAAACCCGTAGAATCACAGAATGGTCTGAGTTGGAAGGGACCTTAAAGATCTAGTTCCAATCCCCCAGTCATGGGCAGGGACACTTTCCACCAGACCAGGTTGCTCAAATATTAATATAAAATATAAAAATACAAAAAAAAAAAAAAAAAAAAAAAGCCACTACAACCAGATAAAGTTCTTTTTTTCTGCTGGATCCACTGAGAAGGTAAGTTCTTAACAGTCCAAACAATGTGCCAAGAAAAATGGTGAAAAAGCAGTCTGAAACATTTTAAAAATAGCTAATATATTATTATGAGCAGTCCTTCATAGACAATGGATGTACTAAGCAATTAATGGTCCTTTGGAAATCTGAATATCCAATAGGAGAAATATGAAAAAAGGAGGGAACCTGTACTATAATCAACTCTCTTTTTTACCTTTCTTGTACAGAGGAATGAGAACAACTTCATCATTGGGGTGAGAGAGTTTATTGTAAAGAACGATCCTTTCAAGATCTCCCTGTTTAAGCATGACTGCATCCCTCAGCCAGAGCTCTATCTTTCCACGACATGGATCCAGCTTGGAATCATCATCTTTTTCTTAATAATTTCTGGGTTATTCTCTGGCCTCCTGACCCAATTTAAAATACTTGTGTCAACCTCGTTCTATCCTGATGCTGAGATAAAACGGATACATTATTTGCATGCAAAATTACTCAAGAAAAGAGCAAAGCTACAACAGAAAACCGCAAAGAATGTGTTTGCTAGAACGGTAAGCCATCAGCATGAGGGAAAAAAGTCTCCCTTGCTCAGTATTATAGCCAGATTCATACCCAGGAAGTACTTAAACACTTCTTAAGTTCAGTTGTGTTCTAATAGACTTTTTCCAGTGCTTGCCTGCAGAGGCCAGAGGCCAGAGATGGCTTGCCTATCCATAAGCTTATATCCCATGGTTGTTTGGTTCTGCCCTTCAATACACATGTAACAGACCCAAAATGGATGCACCCAAATGGCCATGAGCTGGCAAGAAAATACTCCTCAGACTTAGAGCTCTCCAGAGGATAAACTTGATTTTCATGAATGTTAAGCACCTCCAGCACAAAGCATGTTACTACAGTCTAGTTAGGAAATGTTAGACATTTGTGAGAAGCCTCTTAATGTTGAGAAAGTTGCAGTTATTTAGCAAAATGGAAGATAATATATAATATTTTGCCTGCAAAAACATTCACACCACACATATATGTACATATGCAGTAATGGAAATATAAATACGCATGCATATATTTACGGTAAATCCAGGCAAACACCTGCAGACACATACATATTTTTTCTTTTATTTGTTTTTAATAGATTTCAATACTGACTATACAGGATGCTAGTGTCTGGGTGATCTCTAACTCAGTAATACTATGTCTTAGCATTGTACTTCTGTCTTTCCAGGTCAACTTTTGGTTTCCAATACTCAAGGCAAGAGAGGCTGTGAGGAAGAAAGAAAGGACAATGGTAAATGACAATGTGGTGTGAAAGAGACAGACTGAATCTTTTGATAAAGCTGAGATGCTGGAGCTCCACAGGGCATTGCATCCATCATTCCTGAAAGTATTTTCCTGAAGTATTTCAATCTTAGAGCATAAAAATAGGATCACAGGCTAATGGTCAGCAGTGTTTTGGAAAACTTTGGAAAAGAAGCCACAGGAGATAGCATGCTCTCCACCACAGAGAGCTCTGGGTTGCATTAATAGTCATTTCTCAGCTTGGGATCTGCATTGTCTGGTTCTTTAGATAGCCATGGAGGGTTTGTGTTTTTGTGCAGAAGGAATTGGAAGCTTGGAAGGAACTGAGCTTGGAACTTTTAGGACTACAGAACAAACCTCTTTTGTTTGAGCTAACAGAGGACATGATGGAAGCAGCAGGTTTGTCTTCACACTTGCCAGACACTGAAAATGGAAGACAAAGCAGAGGCTGTCCACTTGCTTTTGGGCTGGCTGAGAACTTCATCTAGTGGATTTATATGTTTCTTTCCCATCCCTGGCTTTATACACTTGTTCCAGACACTGTGGCTGTTTCTTCCACAGGGCCAATGCTCTATGCCCTGTCAGTCTCCTACCTCAGCTGAACTCTCCCCCATACCTCAGCTCCCCCATTTAATTTTTCCTATTTTTCTCTCAGAAGATTCTAACCCTAGTTTCTAACCCCTCTGACTTCCTCACTTCGTCTTATCTCCAACTTTCACATGCTGGTAGACTGTAGCACTAGTGCAGCTTGTCCCATATCTTTGATCATTATGAGAGAGGCAATGTGGCATGGGCAGAAGCAAGAAAGCTCATAAGGGTGAGAATACAAAGGAATTAGGTGCAGTGGATGCAAACAAGCTTGTTTTGAGTTGTAAGGACATACAAGCAGAGTTGAGCAATCCTTTGAATCTTGCAGTCTGGAGGAATTTGCAGAAGTGACAAAAACTGGCTTAATAATGGTGCTAAAGACACCATTGATTTCAGAGAAACAAAACTGAGTCCTTTGCCTTTTAAACTAACATTGTTGATGTAACCTTCATATGGCATAAAAATAGAAAATCATAAAGGTGTAGGAATAGTTCACTGAAATGGTACCAGAGTTTTAATGTAAAACTAAAAATCCCCCCAAGATACAGTGTATTCTTGATTTTCAACCACTGCCAACTTCCTTCTTTAGGTTGCATAAGATTAGCAAACTCTGTTCCTCTGTAATAAGTACACGGTCCCAAGACAGCCATTGATAGACATTTCTATTGTCTGAATGAATAAAGACTTTAAAACTTTCTAGCAGCAAGTGTCAGAAGTTATTTTCCACATGAAAAACTGAAAAACACAAAGTCTGGAGCAAAGAAGACTTGCTGTCAGTGGAAGATGACCAGGTGAGAGAGCACTTACACAAACTGGACACGCTTAAGTCCATAGGACCCGCTAGGATGCACCCATGGGTGTTGAAGGAGCTGGCTGGTGTCATTGTGATGCCACTCTCAATTATCTTTGAAAAGTTGTGGTGATTTGCAAGAAGTACTGGACGAAAGAAAATGACACTCCAGTCTTCAAGAAGGGCAAGGAGGAGGATCTGTGAAAAAAATGGTTGTTCAGCCTCACCTCATCCCCTAGTAATGCGATGGAGCCACTTCCCCTGGAAGCTATTTCCAAATATAACAGTGAGGAAGATGACTGGTACATCACCTAAGCATAATAAAAACAATTTTACTTTCAGAGTGGTCAAACACTGGACAGGATGTCCAGCGAGGTTATGGAGTCTCCATCGTTGGAGATGGTCAGAACACAACTGGAATGGCCCTAAGCAACTCAGAGCAATGGGGCTGCAGCGTATGATCCCCAGAGGTGGCTGCCAACCTCAGCACTCTCTGACTCTGCAACTGTAACAGAAACCACTGCAGAAACATCTGTTAATTTGTGAATGTTCTGTGCTGGCACTAACACGCCGTCTCAGAAATACAACCATCACACTCATATTGGAGTTATGCACTCAAGTAGCCTAATGTACTGTTTGCCTCAGTGAGCATACATGTGAGTAGACACCTGTGTGCTGAAGGTGAGCTGAATGGCAGGCAAAGGAGGTAAGTTTGCTCTCCTCTGTCTCCCTAAACCTGGGGTACCAGGAAAAATGGTGTATTCCACATATTATTTTTGAATTCTAAATCAAATTTGCTTTCAGGGCCTTGAAGACATTCGGATTCATCTCAGTGGTAGAACAGTTCTTGCCCTGACCTACAACACTAAGTCTATTCCTTCAGCTGCTCTGTGGTGGAGAAGAGAGAAAGAAATACCCACTAAGCTGAGGTCCTCAAGTTGTGCAGATGAAAAGGCAGGCCTGTCTTTCCCCTGGCATTACACACAGATGTACTTCTCATCCTCTACGGACCTTAAAAAGTTTTTTCCTCCCATTTGTTTCTGTCCTCTGAGCTTGAGAAGTTCAGCGTCTTGTTTATTTTCAGTTGCCTCCTCTGCATGTTGCTCAGCTATTCCCTTCAGCCTCTTTGTTTACCATAATCCTAAACCACATGATTACATTGCTCATTTTTCTTCTTAAAAAAAAAAAAAAAAAAAAAAAAAAAAGGCTACAAGTTACAATAAAAAGACAGTATTCCATCCACAATTATTTCAGTTCCGCAATTATTTCTGTTCCTCTTCTTGCCTACCTTCTCCTCACATTTCCTGCATCTTATTTTGGCTCTGTTCCCCTGTCTTCATCATTCAGAGTCCTCTTTCCTCTTTTGCCATGATCTCTTCTGCTCCACTAGATCATTGTTTTCCACAGATAAAAAGCATATATATATTTTTTTCTTTCTGCTGAGAAAAAGTGAACTACAGGTACATTTGAAATTAAGGGCTTTATTTATTCATTTATAGGCTTAATGGAAAATTTTGACATCTTTCCTCTTACTGGGCAGTCTCTCTAACCACCTCTCTAGGGCTTGCCAGAAATGTATCACACACTACCAGCACTCAAAAGTCCGAGGAGAAGTCTGGAGCTGACTTTTGACTCATTTATCCCTCTCCTTCCCCCAGCTCACAGAACTCTACTTCCTTTTAAAACACCATTCACTAGTGTAGACCTTGTTTGATTTACTGTGAAAAATCTGCCAATTGGATCAAATCTGGTTTGCAAAATTAATGAAGGGCTGACCTGATTGTCTTGTGAAGATAATTCAGAGAGACATGCTAGCACTCCTGACCCTCCTGATGCACAACACAGACAAGGCCATTTCCTATCAACCTCTGTGCTTATGGAACTCTCCTCATTACCACCCCATACCCCGAATTTGGCTTCCTTCATAGCTAAGGTGAAAGTGTAAATTTTATTTTATTTTATTTTATTTTTTTTCCATGCTGGGATTTTGTTACAGCATTTGATGTGTGCAGCTGGCTGTGTGCTAAATCAGAGGATGCTGGATTTATGACTGCTTTCACCCTGGTCCCTGCCCTGTCAATATTGTGACATTGATTCACTTGGTTTTCATCATACAACAAATAAGAAAAGAACAGTCAAACCCTTTCTTCTAGTTCTGTTTTACCTCGCAAAAGGGGGAAAGTGAGGATCAAAGGATCACTCTTTGCTCCTGATGAAATAAAGCCTGATAATGAGGATGCTACTGCCTACTTAATGACCACAGACCTCAAAATATGCGAATAGGCTTCATGCATGCTGTACATAAGGGTAGCTTTCTCCTCGTGTCATTTCTGATACATAATACCAGCCCTGCCCTCCAGCGGCCCAGTAAAGCTACGCCTCAGTATTTTTGCTGCTGTCTGCAGCGATCTGCTTCAGGCAGGAGTGAGACATGCTGCAGGTGCTTGTGCTACAGCCATGAGCTCTTCCAGCCATGCAAGGACAGCCAGCAGAGAAGCAGGCAATAAACCCGTGCTGGCCATAGGAGGATTTCTGGAAAACTGTGGGGATGAAAACAATATCAGCTATGCCAGTATCAAATATCTTTAAGTGCTATTTCCACCCTGAGAATCATTACTAGAGAGAATGGACAAAGATCCTGGATTTCTGGCTGGCTGAGGAGAGTGACAAAAAAAAATATTAAAAATAGAATTATATATATATATATATATATATATATATATATATATATATACACAGACTTTTAAAGGGAAATATATATATATACATATAATATTTTTTTCCCTTTATAAAGTATTTGAACCTTAATCTTTCTGTACAAGGACAGAGGGAAACCACCAGAATCCCAATGAGAAGTGCCAAGCAGGGACAAGGTTGTTCTGTGTTTCAGCCTTAGCAAAACAGATCCCCAGCTCCTCTATCTTGAGATCTAATGTTTCAGAGAAAAGGGGTTTTAAGGCAGCAATGCCACCTCTCAAAGCAATCAGAGATAATCTATTTTAGCTGAGTGACCAAGGGACGGAAAGAAGGATAAAAAAAATCAAACATTTTTCTCAGTAATTGCTGAAGACGGCTAAGGAATGTGCCTAAATGTGGCAGGATTCAAACATCTGCAGGAAAGCAATTGTTTTACTTCTCTGTAAAAGGCCTGAGGAAAAACTGTGGGCTGCAGAAGTCATCTCTAAACCAGCTCTCCAAGCCACTGTGGTGCAGTCTTAGGAGAACAGTTACAGCACAGACCCAGCACAATTTTGTGCAAATGTAATTTGCAAGTGATAGCTGAGATGGGGTTGTAGGACAAATTCAGAAGTCTTGAGAGGATACAGAAACTGAGGCAGGACTGAGAAACTATTCAGTACTCCTTCTACTGCTTCAGTTAAGGAACTGTGCTGACATAAATGTGTTTAGTAATCATATTTCATCCCAAATTAACTTGATACCTACCAGGAAAAAAAAAAGTTCTACTATTCTGGCTCTGCTGTCAACCATTGCTGGTGTCTTGGGATACAGACCTGGGAATTCCAAAATTATATCCCAGTGAAGATCCCACCATTATAGTGTGCCCATCATGTGTGGAAGAAGAACAAAGACTGCAGGGATTTGAAGTGTGACAGTCTTAACTTTGGTAGTAGTGTCTGGATAGCACAACTGAAATTTTTCTGACATCACATTTTTTCTCAAGGGCTATTACTAGGCATCTTATGGCAAATGGCAGAATTCATGTACTAGGGCCAGCATGTGCCATCTGAAAATAAATACTCATGCATTTCACAAACCTGACTGGCATCAGTAACTTTTTGTGCTCAAGGATGTGTAGATAAAACAGATGCTTTGGTATAAGTTCAGTACACATTGCACCAGTATATTTTTCCACACCTGAACAATAATTAAAGCAGTCATTGTATTTGAATAGTAGGCATTTGTTAAGAACACAATCCAAAGGATTCTCCCTATAAGGAGTATAAACCATGACACAGAGCAGAAAATAACAACTCTTTGCTAATGGTACAGGGAGAAGCTTCCTCATTTCTTATCTAATAAAAATGTGTAGGAAACCTTAATAGATAATGTACTTGTTCCATGGTTAATATACTTTCATGATTTAGAAAGCTCAGTTTACATAGTGGGTGTTTATATAACTCATAAAACTACTTGCTGCTATCATACTGTGAAAACATCCGTTTTTAGAAAAATCACTACCTTTGTTCCTTTGGGCTGTAATGATTTGCAGTTTTTTGTATCACTTTCATCTCAGTAGAAGTCCCAAGAGCCAAAGGACATTTAAAAGTCCTGGGCACATCCACAGTATCCAAAGGGCTGGCAGCCTTTACTCCCGGGTTTCATTTCTGTGATAATTGAGTCATTGTTGCCTTGAGCAACACACTTAAGCCAACACTGGATGTTAAAACAACAGGCAACTACACATTTTCAACTTCCTGAGTGATTTCAGAGCTTTGAGCATGCATAGTTCTCATCAGTGGGCAATTATTATATTTATTTGTCTCATAGGTATACCATGCAATTGCAAGGCTCTAATAATTGTTAAACACTGAAGACTCAGATGAAAGACTTCATACACATTTAAATTACCATTAGAAGTAGAAATGTATTTTTTCTCCTACCTGATTTTTCCCCTTTCCTCTTCTCAAATTCACTCTTGATGAAACAAAACATATGCCAGGCATCCTTCTTACCAGAAAGTTTCAGTTCTGAGAGGCAAAGATGAGGTGAGTGAAAGGCAGCTGCAGGGTAGACATCTGCAGATCACTCATGCTGTATCCTCTTTGTAATCAGTGGAGACAAATTGGCATTGCAAGAAAACTACTCATCTCGTCCCAAAGGAGAACAACTCTGAACAGGTTCCTCTAGTCTGTTTTAGATCTTGCTGCAGGGATGAGTAGTGCAACACTTTGTTCTCTTTGTTGATTACAAAGAGAGTCTAGACAACAAACTCGGACAAAAGCCATTACACTGCAGAAGTCTACACCAAGCAGTGAACCCCACTGCATGTAACAGTCATTGTGATTGTGTTGCATGCCCAGTTCTGCTGTTCTGTCACCCCAAAGAATTGGGAACCTGTGGTAGCTCTTCCTGATCATCTCCACAATTATCCTCCATCATCATACAAATAAAAGTCTCTTTTGCTATTTAGAGGAACAAGAAGTACTGAGCTATAGTAGGAGTTTGTTTCTTCTTCAAGTTCATACATCATTGCATGCCTATAGATCTAGAAAGAACTACAAGTCTGCCTTCCACTGCCAAATTAAAAAAATAACAGTAATTATCATATGCTTTCTGTGTATGTCTTACAAAGATGAATTTCCTTCTGTGCCTGTTTACCTTATGGGTTACACAGAAGTACAGTATAGTGCTGTGGTCCTAGGCATGAACCTAGGGATAACACTTCTACATATGGAACAATAAAATCCCTGTACAGATGTTTTTCTGTTCACCCTATTTCTCTCTTAAATATTTCCCAGGGACAGCTGCTTAAAAATACGGGCTCTTGCATGTGAAAGTGCAACTTTAAACAGAATTCGAGGTTTCAAAACCTGTCTAGACATGGTAACATGCAGGTTAAGAAGATAAATTATTTTTTTTTTCCATCAAGAATCCTACCCTAGGGAAAAAAAAAATAAAAGAAAAAAAGAAATAAAAAGAAAACAGACACCCACAAAGTATGGTTTACATTGGGAATTAACTCACATTTTCAATAAAAATAAATAAATCAATCAAAATGCATTATTTTCTGGCCATGGTAACCTCACTTCATAAACCTTTAACTTATGAATGTGAGACGCCTCCATAAAGCCAGAACATGAGTTCACCAGTGTGGTTAGCCTAGATTTCCATAGGTATAACAAAGTAAACGACCATAATAATAAACACTTGGCTGTGTAGTTGGCAGTATTCAGAACTCCTTTAAAGACAGGGGCAGGGAGATGTAACAGGAGATCTGAAAGAGTGACGGTTTCCCTGAATCAACATTTTACTGTACCTGATCCCTTCCAGAATGCAGAAAAGAAAAATCAAATCCAGTATCTGGTATGAGAATTCTCTGCATCTCTAAATCCAGAGATCTTCCTAATACATGAATTACAGAATTAACATTCATGTCCTGTGAGCTAACAAAGCAAAAATGTCAGCAATATATTTAAAGGACACTGCTCATTGCTTTTATTTTATAAGTTAACTGATGCCGTCTAAAGACAAATATTAAGAAGAACTGCCCCCAAATCTACACAGTTTTAAGAACCTACAGACATGCTGCCACATTATAACTGTAATTATTATTTTAATTTTATGCCATTTTCTATAAAGAGTTTCCCAGCTCCAATAATAAAGTTTCTTTTAAAGAGAAATTGCAAGACAACATTCATGCAGGAAGCCCAGTATGTTTATTGGTTACTGATGTTTCATGCTGGCTCTTGTGAAGTTGATTGTGAGCTGACTGTTGGAACCAGCATGCATTGCTTTGGTGAGGACAGCAGGGTCATTTTCATTTGCTTTTATCTACAGAGAAGAAAAAGACAATATGATATAATCTTTCAAAAGAAAATCTCTGCTTTGCAATTTGTCACTCAGAGAGGTAATAATAGAGAAAGAGTGCTAGGAGCTAGAAAGAATGATTATTTCTCCCTCACTCTATTGCAGCTTTAGCCTTTAGTCCTCTCTATTACAAAAGCTTTCTCCCTTATGACAGAGGAAAACAAATAGCACGCTGCACTCTGTTGCTGCTACTGATGCTCTAGATGAATTTCCCTGTGAGGGAGCTTTAAAATAATAATACAATGAAATGTGGAAAAGCTAATTTCACCCTCCCAGCACTGCAGATTTGTTCCTGTCCTCATTAATTAAGAACAGACCAAGAACAGACCCATTTTATGTGAGGTGAGAACTGGAGCTTTACATCCATCTACTGGGAATTTATTTCTCAAGCTAGCTGATCTCACTGTTGGTATTTATATACACACAAAAATTCAGCCCGGATTTTGTCATGCTTACTGCCACTCACCATACCCCCGACCCATATAATCAACCCCCTTACTGTAGCAGAAGAATATTTCAGCTGCAGTTGACATACAGCAGTATCATGCCCCAGTTGTGCTTTCTGAAGGTCATACCTGTCTGTTTTATTTTTTCCTGAGGAATTTCTGCAGCTTGTAAACAGTTAAAGAGTGAGATGCTGTTGCCCAGCCCTTCTCACTAGCTGCTTTTTGCCACCCATGAGTTGCTCAGCACTGGTCCTTGCTAGGTTTTTCTACGAGACAGTTCAGTTCACTATGCCAACAGAAATCTAACCCAGAAAAAGGAAGTTAATTGTTTTCTCTTGGGTTATCAAGTAAATCAACTCAGAGAAGGATCAACCAAGCACCCGGGTTTACAGATTTGAGGGAATGTCAATAACCAGGCTGTGCACTGTGGACACTGGTGAAGAGGGAGGGGGTGATGCTGGGTGTTACTGCACTGTTACCAGCTCTGAGCCTTATAGCAGCTCAGCCATCCATCAGATCACAGCTGGCTTTGACTGCAGCACCTCTACTGCATGAAGACAGATGTTGTCCTTGCAATACCAATCTCTCAGCTTACCCCAAACAGCTCAATTGATGGAGATTTATTGTCTGTAAGAAAGGAACACTAGAGAATATAATTTTTTACATCAAACTCTTTCTGGCTTTTCTGTAAAATTGTAAGCCTAAGGCTTGTACTTTTACTCCTGCTGCTTCAGAAAGGATGGCCTAACTGAGCTCAGCTTTTCTGTGGGCCTTCATACCCGTTTCTCAGTTTCACAGTTAAAATTCATTTGTGCTCTCAGTGGAAAGTTTTATATGGGGTTCCAGTTGGAAAGAGGCTTTCTATACCTGAGCTGCCACTCATTTTTATGAGAGGGCTCATTTCAGACAAGCCTGTCACATGTCAGAAGGCCTGCTGCACTTTTCTTGAAATTTCAGAGAAGCATTAAGTAGTTTTCACTAATCAAAATAGACAGTTACCTGCAAGAACCAAACCTTGGGAACACAGCTATTATTTTGGTGCGATGGGTGTAACTGAGACCAGACCTGTATATGGTGCTCTCTTAACAGGAACCGGCTGACAGACCTGCAATGAAGCATTTCAAACCTTTCAGTATTATATTGTCTTCTTGCAATTGCTAACTCTACACAATAAAAATAGCAATCCTGATATAACCCAGCTTTGAATGTTATGCTACCCAACGATTCCATCAAAATTTTCTTTTGAAAATGTTCCTTACACTCAAACTAAAATGTTCAGTTCTCAGCTTTCATCAGGAGGCAGGTGGTTCAGTCTGTTCATCACTGTAACAAAAGAACTCTAAAACCATTTTTCTAACAAGTAACAGACCATGTTTCACCTCATACTGTTGATGCTTCTGCCTCCCTTCATTCAAACACTTCTTGGAGCAGCAAAATCCCAGAGATTACACCACATAAATATATTAAAACAAAATAAAACAAAACAAAAACACTTATCTGCAGTATTTGCTTCTTTCCATATATATGTATATATATATTAATTTGGCTACTCATCAGGGTATCCCAGGGGGAAGAGGTACAGAGCAAGCTCTCCAGAATAGCTGACTCACTGCCCATTCACACTCTAAGCCTGTTCTTCATTAAGGTAATCATATTTCTCAGTGATGCTCTTAGTACAGATAAGAGAGTTAAATGAACATCAATGAAACAAAGCCACTCCTATCTTCCATCCACCATCCCAGCTGCTGACTACAGGAGGTTGAGCTGGTTGAAAAGTCACTTCTGAAAACATTTTGCACTTGATGTTTTGGTTATGGAAAAATTCTCCCTAGCTTTTATCAGAAATAGAAATGACAACATTCACTGAAGTCTTTTAGAATTCTATGATTGCCAAACTCATCTTAAATTTTAGTTTAGTTTTGGTACTAATCTTCTTGCATGGGATATGATGCCTCAGCAGAGATGCCAGGGTCTGGAGTCACAACTTAGCTATGCTTGGGGAAGAACCTAATTATCATTTAAGAACTGCATCATTTTCTCTTACATGAAAAGGAATGTCCTAACTTTTTGCTGATGTAATGCCAGTACAAATCTGGTTTCAATAGCTAGCTTCTGTTACCCTTACATGGCATTTATTTTGCATTTAAAGTTAAAGGGACCAACATTGCACAACAAAGAAAGTGCAATAATAATAAGCAGCCCTCATCAACAAAGTACCAAACATTTTTAATGTCTGGTGGATTAAACAGATTCACAGTCACATTGAACTTTGTGTATGACAGATCCCACTGAAGACAGACCCAACGGGTGAGAGGAATATAACAACAAGAATCTATCCAGATTAAAAATGCAGAATAATTCTACTGTAGATGAAGAGTTCTCCCTGTTTAGCTTGTGATAATCTTATATGAAGCTGGCCATGGAATTGTATGGCCTTTGGAGCAATTGTTTCAATTCAACCAAATGTCTCATGGAAAGGGAAGATCTTTTCTCCAGAAAAATTCACAGTTTGGGGTACTGGTTCACTCATGCAGTAGGCCTGGAAAGTCCAGGATTTTCTTTCCCTTTCATTTCTCCCACAAACATGAACCTTCATTCACACTGAAAAGGTGTGACAGATTTAAATGAGAAATTTGGTTTCAAAATAAAAGTTAATGTATAATCAATATAGTCAGATGCTGACCAAATGCAAGTGAAAATGCCTCCAATTTATCTAACTTACACTGATTAGTACTGGTACAAAAATGTATTCTTTTATGCTTGGAAAGCCCAAATATTCAATCATCTGTTTTCTGTTCTAAGTTCCCAGGGAAAAACTGCATGCTCATGAACAGACTTCCCTGCCTATCCACTGAAGAGCATTATGCCTATCGTCTTGCAGACAGCCCCCACCAGCTACTGGGAAAGTGCTGTCTTTGGAGGAAAGCCTCAGCCATTTCAACATGTCTTTTGTAGTCCAACAAGACAACAAAGGGATGTAATGCACAGTATTATCTTAGAAGTATCTTAAAGAGCCAGATCTCACATGAATGCTTGTCTAATTCAACTTTTAGATCCTGCAGTGAATTCTACTGATTCAAGTTGTGACTTTCAGATTTTGTCTGTGTGCTTTGGAAAATCCTACCCATAATAAGCAACAATAAGGCCTCAAAAATATTATTCGCATGGCAAATAGGCACTGGAAATTCAATCTGCATGTCTTTTGCAAAATTTCTCTTCAAAAAGAGATTGAACAGCAAACTTGGTCCAGCACTTTGCACGTGTTCAGCTTTTAACACATTGTTGCTGGAACACAGCCAAATGTTCAGCATTCTACAGGGTTTAGCTCTAAATATCTGCCCCATGGAAGAGTTAGAAAACTATTGATCTCTTCCTCCAGTTTAAGTTTTATCCCTGAGCATGATGCTGAGCCTCTCTGATTTGCAGTGAAATCAGTGATTAAATCTAGCAGGTAGTCAGATTACCCATGAGCAAAATATTTTGTCCAATGTTATTGCAAGTGGGACTTATTTTTAAAAGTACCCAGACTTTGTCTACAAGCTGTACCAGATACCCTGAGAGCAGGAACTAGTCTATGATATTTCTCTGTAATATGAAGAGCAATAAAAATTGAGTCCCCTTAGTTTCATTTCCTCCCACCTTGGCAGATTTTGATTAGTAAGGGAAATTACCATTGAATCCCCAAACCTCTGTTCCCAAGAGCTAGTTATCCTCATGTTCTAGAAAGCATTACAGAGATTTATTAGTTTAATTAACCTTCTCCCGCTGCCTGACTCGTTTGTAGACATATGGAGAGAATGGTGGACGGGAGACGTATTTGCCTTCTCCTGCTGTGACTTTGACAACTCCGCCTTCATAAACCACTTTGCCTCTTGAAACTGTCGCAACACAGACTCCATGGCAGACCATTCCTTCAAATATATTGAAGTCATTGGCCTGGTGATGAGTCTTTGCAGATATTGTCCTGTGTTTACAAAAAAACAAAACAAAAACCAAAAAACAAAAAGGAAATTACTACAATCTTCACATTGTACTTCATTATGAAATTTTAAGAAATTGATAGAGGAAGAAAATTTAGCAGCATTATTAAACTATGACATTGTAGAGTACATCATGGAACAGCTGTAAAAATAGAATAGAGCATTAACATTTCATTGAACAGTAATTGCATTTCAGAAGAATGAAGAGAGAGTCAAAAGGACAGAACTTTGTAGCCTTGAAACAAAAAATTTTCACTACAAAAAGACTAGCAAAAAAAAAAAAATAATCAGGTTATAATATTTATTTGAATAAAATGATTTTTTTCTGCCTTGTCAAGCAAATATCTATGTACAATAAGCCCAGAAAAATCTCTAACCCTTTAGCTAGAGTTACCTGCAATTTCAAGTTTGGAAAGCATGGTTGCAGTGTTTCAAAGATTGTAACTCATAAACAAGACAAAGAGTATTTCACTGGAAAGTTGATAGATTGTAATGAATTTTGGTAACTTTTAAAGTGAGTTGGACTGATCCAGTGACTGAGAGCCCAAATATCTCTATGCTGTCAAATAATAATGACAACATCACACTCCTCCATACTTTCCAAGAGTACTAGGGAAATTATAGTTTTAGACCTCAACAGTATTAATTTGAGCTATGGTATCATTTCTTTGTTTATGCATAGATCTCATTCTTTATGTTCACCATTTTTCTGGCAAATTTCTCCAACCCTAACTGGCTACATTACAGGCAATTAATACTAGAACTGACATTAGCATTTGGAAGTGCAGACTGCATATACTTCCTTTACTATTTTCCCTACTGAGCTACTTACTATGTA